>NW_026974883.1:0-341554 GCF_030014295.1 Loxodonta africana
CATGCTTTTTTCCTAGTAGGATGAGGCACCGACGGAGAAAGGCAGGATTATGTGTGCAGGAAAGGTATGTGCTGAGAAGGTGACAAGGTTGAGACCAGGTTGGGATCTTTAGTCCCAGGAAGGGCCCCTGGCAGGTGTGGGTCAATGTTCTGTGCCCATCCCACTTGGCGTGGGGAGGTTTACACCATACAAAGCAGCAGCGGAATTATTCTTCCCCCAGAGGTTGCATGTGCCCACAAGCTCCACCTGGCCAGGGTCCGCCCCTACCGTATTGCCCATGTCGATCAACAGAAGCTGAGAGCTTCCAGAGAGACTAACTGCTATTCTCTAGCCACGGGGAAGCGGTACAGCCAGAAGCCTCCCCTGTTTCATCTCCAGGTTCCCTCTCAGGCCCCTCATAGTTGTGATGTGTCTCAGGGGTAGAAAAAAGAGATTTCTTTAAAAGAACACATACAAAGAGGGGCCATAGATGCTGAGGAAGGGCGCCTTGCCTACTGATATCGTAGCGTAAGTGGAAAAGAGGTACCTGCCTGCTGTCCCAGTATGTCGAACGTGTCCACATCAGGGGTTGCCTACTGTGAAGTTATTCCCTGGGTGCCCTCGATTTTGTGGCCAAGGACAGAAGGGGCCGTTGCGTGTCCGTGGGTAAAATGGAGGGCTCTGCGGAACCGGCCGGTTAGGCTGGACCTCTCCTATTGGCTCAGAGTTTGTGACCCGTCCCCGTCAGAAGTTCCGGCCAGCCTTGCGGTGGCTGTCTCCATGGTGATTGGGAAGGAAGCCTTAGGCCCCGCACTCAGCCTTCACCTGGCCCACCTGGCTGTGTAGATGAAAGAAAGGATGTCGGCCAGTGACCACGCGTCCTCATTTCCTTTGAAGGATTAAGCTCCTTGCCTGGGCAGAAGACAGCCAAGGTCAGCCTGAGCCTAGACACCTAGTGACCTGTGACACTGCAGACAGTGATAGATGTTGATGTCCACGCTCAGGTATCCGCAGGTGGCGGATCGAGAGTGGTCGGAGGTGAAGTGTAACTAGAGGTGACACACTGACAAGGGCACGGGCCAAAGGTCGGGAAAAATAGCTGAGGTCGTGGAGCTCTAGCGGAGCCAGTCTAGGGCCGAGGCCTCCCTCCTGTACGTGGCAAAGAGGTGATCCGTATGCCGCCATGCGCAGCCTCTGGACTGCTGGGGCCCTGGATGCCCGGATTTCGGCCTTGTCTTCGGAGAAGTGACGCACATGCAGTGTGCCACCGGAGGCTGTGGCCCAGCAGAGGGCAAAATCTTGAAAATGCGGGCTTCAGTTGACTTTGCCTGTGCTCTCCTTTGGCTGAGTGCCATCGTGTGTTTCCTAGCAGGAGAAGGCATTCGTGGAGAGAGGCGGATTCCCTGTGTGCAGGCAAAGTGTGTGCTGAGATGATGAGTTGCTGGAGACCGGGGTGGACTCTTCAGACCCAGGATAGGCCTCTGGCAGGTATGTGTCAATGTTTTCTGCCCTTCGCACTCAGCCAGGTATTTGCATACAATGTTACCAGCGGAAGTAGTAGTCTCCGGAGAGGCTGCCGCATGTCAGCAAGCTTCACCTGGCCAGGGTCCGCCGGTGATGTAGCTACCCCATCAGTCACTACTCTCTAGACCTTCCAGATAAACTACCAGATCTTGTCTGCCCATGGGCAACCAGTAGAGCCAGAGGCCTTCCCCCTTTGCTCTTTGGTCTCTAGGCACTCTATCAGGCACTCCAAGCTGTGAAGTGACTCAGGGGGAGAAGGAAGAGATTTCAGAGAATGAACACATCCAGAGAGAGACAGAGAGAGGCAAGAGATGCTGAGTGGGGATGCCTTGCGTAGTGATATCCTCAGGAAAGTGGGAAAGAGGTACCTGGCCTGCTCTGCCAATGCCCTGAACCAGTCCGCACCAGGGGCTCCCCTGTGCCTGCGTAGGCTTTCCCAGGGTGTGCTCAAATCCTGTGGCCACTAGGTGTCATAGGTCATAATGGAGGGCCCTGTGTCATCTGCCTGGCGGGCCAGATCTCTGCCATTGGCTCAGTCTTGTCACCGGGCCCATCATACGCTCCGCCTACTCTTCCGGTGGTGGGACTGTCTCCATGGTGATGGCAAAGGAGCCTTAGTCCCGCCCACCTGGCCTTGACTTCACCTAGCTGGCCTGCTGACCCTCACTCAGACCTCTGTGTTGATAAAAATTAATGTCGGCCAGTGCCCAGGTGTCAGCATCTGGGATAAAGGATTCCGGACCTTGCCTGGGGCAGAAGGCAGCCTAGGTCAGCTGGTACCTGGAAGTCTAGTGACTCGTGGCACTGCTGCCAGTGACAGACAAATGGTGACTCCCACACTCACATATCCCCTGGTGGCAGAATGATAGTGATGGGTGGAGAAACATGGCTCCGGAGCACTCGCGCAATGGGGCACCGGCCAAAGGCCAGGGCCAGTAGTGGACGTCGCCGCGGAGCTGAATGGCGAGCCAGTGAAGGGCCCAAGGATTCCTCTTGTATGTGGGAAACATGTCATCCGGGTCCCCACGTCCATAAACCACTGGATTGCTGGGGCCCAGGATGCCAGGATTTCGGCCTTGCCTTCGCAGCCCGGCCACATAGGCAGCCTTCCACCGGAGGCGGGGATATGTAGACAGCAAAAATGTGGAAAATGGCAGTGTCTCCTCGATTTCTCTGGCATCGGCCTTTTTGAGCGGCATGCTTTTTTCCTAGTAGGATGAGGCACCGACGGAGAAAGGCAGGATTATGTGTGCAGGAAAGGTATGTGCTGAGAAGGTGACAAGGTTGAGACCAGGTTGGGATCTTTAGTCCCAGGAAGGGCCCCTGGCAGGTGTGGGTCAATGTTCTGTGCCCATCCCACTTGGCGTGGGGAGGTTTACACCATACAAAGCAGCAGCGGAATTATTCTTCCCCCAGAGGTTGCATGTGCCCACAAGCTCCACCTGGCCAGGGTCCGCCCCTACCGTATTGCCCATGTCGATCAACAGAAGCTGAGAGCTTCCAGAGAGACTAACTGCTATTCTCTAGCCACGGGGAAGCGGTACAGCCAGAAGCCTCCCCTGTTTCATCTCCAGGTTCCCTCTCAGGCCCCTCGTAGTTGTGATGTGTCTCAGGGGTAGAAAAAAGAGATTTCTTTAAAAGAACACATACAAAGAGGGGCCATAGATGCTGAGGAAGGGCGCCTTGCCTACTGATATCGTAGCGTAAGTGGAAAAGAGGTACCTGCCTGCTGTCCCAGTATGTCGAACGTGTCCACATCAGGGGTTGCCTACTGTGAAGTTATTCCCTGGGTGCCCTCGATTTTGTGGCCAAGGACAGAAGGGGCCGTTGCGTGTCCGTGGGTAAAATGGAGGGCTCTGCGGAACCGGCCGGTTAGGCTGGACCTCTCCTATTGGCTCAGAGTTTGTGACCCGTCCCCGTCAGAAGTTCCGGCCAGCCTTGCGGTGGCTGTCTCCATGGTGATTGGGAAGGAAGCCTTAGGCCCCGCACTCAGCTTTCACCTGGCCCACCTGGCCTCTTTACCCTCATCTAGACCGCTGTGTAGATGAAAGAAAGGATGTCGGCCAGTGACCACGCGTCCTCATTTCCTTTGAAGGATTAAGCTCCTTGCCTGGGCAGAAGACAGCCAAGGTCAGCCTGAGCCTAGAAACCTAGTGACCTGTGACACTGCAGACAGTGATAGATGTTGATGTCCACGCTCAGGTATCCGCAGGTGGCGGATCGAGAGTGGTCGGAGGTGTAGTGTAACTAGAGGTGACACACTCACAAGGGCACGGGCCAAAGGTCGGGAAAAATAGCTGAGGTCGTGGAGCTCTAGCGGAGCCAGTCTAGGGCCGAGGCCTCCCTCCTGTACGTGGCAAAGAGGTGATCCGTATGCCGCCATGCGCAGCCTCTGGACTGCTGGGGCCCTGGATGCCCGGATTTCGGCCTTGTCTTCGGAGAAGTGACGCACATGCAGTATGCCACCGGAGGCTGTGGCCCAGCAGAGGGCAAAATCTTGAAAATGCGGGCTTCAGTTGACTTTACCTGTGCTCTCCTTTGGCTGAGTGCCATCGTGTGTTTCCTAGCAGGAGAAGGCATTCGTGGAGAGAGGCGGATTCCCTGTGTGCAGGCAAAGTGTGTGCTGAGATGATGAGTTGCTGGAGACCGGGGTGGACTCTTCAGACCCAGGATAGGCCTCTGGCAGGTATGTGTCAATGTTTTCTGCCCTTCGCACTCAGCCAGGTATTTGCATACAATGTTACCAGCGGAAGTAGTAGTCTCCGGAGAGGCTGCCGCATGTCAGCAAGCTTCACCTGGCCAGGGTCCGCCGGTGATGTAGCTACCCCATCAGTCACTACTCTCTAGACCTTCCAGATAAACTACCAGATCTTGTCTGCCCATGGGCAACCAGTAGAGCCAGAGGCCTTCCCCCTTTGCTCTTTGGTCTCTAGGCACTCTATCAGGCACTCCAAGCTGTGAAGTGACTCAGGGGGAGAAGGAAGAGATTTCAGAGAATGAACACATCCAGAGAGAGACAGAGAGAGGCAAGAGATGCTGAGTGGGGATGCCTTGCGTAGTGATATCCTCAGGAAAGTGGGAAAGAGGTACCTGGCCTGCTCTGCCAATGCCCTGAACCAGTCCGCACCAGGGGCTCCCCTGTGCCTGCGTAGGCTTTCCCAGGGTGTGCTCAAATCCTGTGGCCACTAGGTGTCATAGGTCATAATGGAGGGCCCTGTGTCATCTGCCTGGCGGGCCAGATCTCTGCCATTGGCTCAGTCTTGTCACCGGGCCCATCATACGCTCCGCCTACTCTTCCGGTGGTGGGACTGTCTCCATGGTGATGGCAAAGGAGCCTTAGTCCCGCCCACCTGGCCTTGACTTCACCTAGCTGGCCTGCTGACCCTCACTCAGACCTCTGTGTTGATAAAAATTAATGTCGGCCAGTGCCCAGGTGTCAGCATCTGGGATAAAGGATTCCGGACCTTGCCTGGGGCAGAAGGCAGCCTAGGTCAGCTGGTACCTGGAAGTCTAGTGACTCGTGGCACTGCTGCCAGTGACAGACAAATGGTGACTCCCACACTCACATATCCCCTGGTGGCAGAATGATAGTGATGGGTGGAGAAACATGGCTCCGGAGCACTCGCGCAATGGGGCACCGGCCAAAGGCCAGGGCCAGTAGTGGACGTCGCCGCGGAGCTGAATGGCGAGCCAGTGAAGGGCCCAAGGATTCCTCTTGTATGTGGGAAACATGTCATCCGGGTCCCCACGTCCATAAACCACTGGATTGCTGGGGCCCAGGATGCCAGGATTTCGGCCTTGCCTTCGCAGCCCGGCCACATAGGCAGCCTTCCACCGGAGGCGGGGATATGTAGACAGCAAAAATGTGGAAAATGGCAGTGTCTCCTCGATTTCTCTGGCATCGGCCTTTTTGAGCGGCATGCTTTTTTCCTAGTAGGATGAGGCACCGACGGAGAAAGGCAGGATTATGTGTGCAGGAAAGGTATGTGCTGAGAAGGTGACAAGGTTGAGACCAGGTTGGGATCTTTAGTCCCAGGAAGGGCCCCTGGCAGGTGTGGGTCAATGTTCTGTGCCCATCCCACTTGGCGTGGGGAGGTTTACACCATACAAAGCAGCAGCGGAATTATTCTTCCCCCAGAGGTTGCATGTGCCCACAAGCTCCACCTGGCCAGGGTCCGCCCCTACCGTATTGCCCATGTCGATCAACAGAAGCTGAGAGCTTCCAGAGAGACTAACTGCTATTCTCTAGCCACGGGGAAGCGGTACAGCCAGAAGCCTCCCCTGTTTCATCTCCAGGTTCCCTCTCAGGCCCCTCGTAGTTGTGATGTGTCTCAGGGGTAGAAAAAAGAGATTTCTTTAAAAGAACACATACAAAGAGGGGCCATAGATGCTGAGGAAGGGCGCCTTGCCTACTGATATCGTAGCGTAAGTGGAAAAGAGGTACCTGCCTGCTGTCCCAGTATGTCGAACGTGTCCACATCAGGGGTTGCCTACTGTGAAGTTATTCCCTGGGTGCCCTCGATTTTGTGGCCAAGGACAGAAGGGGCCGTTGCGTGTCCGTGGGTAAAATGGAGGGCTCTGCGGAACCGGCCGGTTAGGCTGGACCTCTCCTATTGGCTCAGAGTTTGTGACCCGTCCCCGTCAGAAGTTCCGGCCAGCCTTGCGGTGGCTGTCTCCATGGTGATTGGGAAGGAAGCCTTAGGCCCCGCACTCAGCCTTCACCTGGCCCACCTGGCTGTGTAGATGAAAGAAAGGATGTCGGCCAGTGACCACGCGTCCTCATTTCCTTTGAAGGATTAAGCTCCTTGCCTGGGCAGAAGACAGCCAAGGTCAGCCTGAGCCTAGACACCTAGTGACCTGTGACACTGCAGACAGTGATAGATGTTGATGTCCACGCTCAGGTATCCGCAGGTGGCGGATCGAGAGTGGTCGGAGGTGAAGTGTAACTAGAGGTGACACACTGACAAGGGCACGGGCCAAAGGTCGGGAAAAATAGCTGAGGTCGTGGAGCTCTAGCGGAGCCAGTCTAGGGCCGAGGCCTCCCTCCTGTACGTGGCAAAGAGTGATCCGTATGCCGCCATGCGCAGCCTCTGGACTGCTGGGGCCCTGGATGCCCGGATTTCGGCCTTGTCTTCGGAGAAGTGACGCACATGCAGTGTGCCACCAGAGGCTGTGGCCCAGCAGAGGGCAAAATCTTGAAAATGCGGGCTTCAGTTGACTTTGCCTGTGCTCTCCTTTGGCTGAGTGCCATCGTGTGTTTCCTAGCAGGAGAAGGCATTCGTGGAGAGAGGCGGATTCCCTGTGTGCAGGCAAAGTGTGTGCTGAGATGATGAGTTGCTGGAGACCGGGGTGGACTCTTCAGACCCAGGATAGGCCTCTGGCAGGTATGTGTCAATGTTTTCTGCCCTTCGCACTCAGCCAGGTATTTGCATACAATGTTACCAGCGGAAGTAGTAGTCTCCGGAGAGGCTGCCGCATGTCAGCAAGCTTCACCTGGCCAGGGTCCGCCGGTGATGTAGCTACCCCATCAGTCACTACTCTCTAGACCTTCCAGATAAACTACCAGATCTTGTCTGCCCATGGGCAACCAGTAGAGCCAGAGGCCTTCCCCCTTTGCTCTTTGGTCTCTAGGCACTCTATCAGGCACTCCAAGCTGTGAAGTGACTCAGGGGGAGAAGGAAGAGATTTCAGAGAATGAACACATCCAGAGAGAGACAGAGAGAGGCAAGAGATGCTGAGTGGGGATGCCTTGCGTAGTGATATCCTCAGGAAAGTGGGAAAGAGGTACCTGGCCTGCTCTGCCAATGCCCTGAACCAGTCCGCACCAGGGGCTCCCCTGTGCCTGCGTAGGCTTTCCCAGGGTGTGCTCAAATCCTGTGGCCACTAGGTGTCATAGGTCATAATGGAGGGCCCTGTGTCATCTGCCTGGCGGGCCAGATCTCTGCCATTGGCTCAGTCTTGTCACCGGGCCCATCATACGCTCCGCCTACTCTTCCGGTGGTGGGACTGTCTCCATGGTGATGGCAAAGGAGCCTTAGTCCCGCCCACCTGGCCTTGACTTCACCTAGCTGGCCTGCTGACCCTCACTCAGACCTCTGTGTTGATAAAAATTAATGTCGGCCAGTGCCCAGGTGTCAGCATCTGGGATAAAGGATTCCGGACCTTGCCTGGGGCAGAAGGCAGCCTAGGTCAGCTGGTACCTGGAAGTCTAGTGACTCGTGGCACTGCTGCCAGTGACAGACAAATGGTGACTCCCACACTCACATATCCCCTGGTGGCAGAATGATAGTGATGGGTGGAGAAACATGGCTCCGGAGCACTCGCGCAATGGGGCACCGGCCAAAGGCCAGGGCCAGTAGTGGACGTCGCCGCGGAGCTGAATGGCGAGCCAGTGAAGGGCCCAAGGATTCCTCTTGTATGTGGGAAACATGTCATCCGGGTCCCCACGTCCATAAACCACTGGATTGCTGGGGCCCAGGATGCCAGGATTTCGGCCTTGCCTTCGCAGCCCGGCCACATAGGCAGCCTTCCACCGGAGGCGGGGATATGTAGACAGCAAAAATGTGGAAAATGGCAGTGTCTCCTCGATTTCTCTGGCATCGGCCTTTTTGAGCGGCATGCTTTTTTCCTAGTAGGATGAGGCACCGACGGAGAAAGGCAGGATTATGTGTGCAGGAAAGGTATGTGCTGAGAAGGTGACAAGGTTGAGACCAGGTTGGGATCTTTAGTCCCAGGAAGGGCCCCTGGCAGGTGTGGGTCAATGTTCTGTGCCCATCCCACTTGGCGTGGGGAGGTTTACACCATACAAAGCAGCAGCGGAATTATTCTTCCCCCAGAGGTTGCATGTGCCCACAAGCTCCACCTGGCCAGGGTCCGCCCCTACCGTATTGCCCATGTCGATCAACAGAAGCTGAGAGCTTCCAGAGAGACTAACTGCTATTCTCTAGCCACGGGGAAGCGGTACAGCCAGAAGCCTCCCCTGTTTCATCTCCAGGTTCCCTCTCAGGCCCCTCGTAGTTGTGATGTGTCTCAGGGGTAGAAAAAAGAGATTTCTTTAAAAGAACACATACAAAGAGGGGCCATAGATGCTGAGGAAGGGCGCCTTGCCTACTGATATCGTAGCGTAAGTGGAAAAGAGGTACCTGCCTGCTGTCCCAGTATGTCGAACGTGTCCACATCAGGGGTTGCCTACTGTGAAGTTATTCCCTGGGTGCCCTCGATTTTGTGGCCAAGGACAGAAGGGGCCGTTGCGTGTCCGTGGGTAAAATGGAGGGCTTTGCGGAACCGGCCGGTTAGGCTGGACCTCTCCTATTGGCTCAGAGTTTGTGACCCGTCCCCGTCAGAAGTTCCGGCCAGCCTTGCGGTGGCTGTCTCCATGGTGATTGGGAAGGAAGCCTTAGGCCCCGCACTCAGCTTTCACCTGGCCCACCTGGCCTCTTTACCCTCATCTAGACCGCTGTGTAGATGAAAGAAAGGATGTCGGCCAGTGACCACGCGTCCTCATTTCCTTTGAAGGATTAAGCTCCTTGCCTGGGCAGAAGACAGCCAAGGTCAGCCTGAGCCTAGAAACCTAGTGACCTGTGACACTGCAGACAGTGATAGATGTTGATGTCCACGCTCAGGTATCCGCAGGTGGCGGATCGAGAGTGGTCGGAGGTGTAGTGTAACTAGAGGTGACACACTCACAAGGGCACGGGCCAAAGGTCGGGAAAAATAGCTGAGGTCGTGGAGCTCTAGCGGAGCCAGTCTAGGGCCGAGGCCTCCCTCCTGTACGTGGCAAAGAGGTGATCCGTATGCCGCCATGCGCAGCCTCTGGACTGCTGGGGCCCTGGATGCCCGGATTTCGGCCTTGTCTTCGGAGAAGTGACGCACATGCAGTATGCCACCGGAGGCTGTGGCCCAGCAGAGGGCAAAATCTTGAAAATGCGGGCTTCAGTTGACTTTACCTGTGCTCTCCTTTGGCTGAGTGCCATCGTGTGTTTCCTAGCAGGAGAAGGCATTCGTGGAGAGAGGCGGATTCCCTGTGTGCAGGCAAAGTGTGTGCTGAGATGATGAGTTGCTGGAGACCGGGGTGGACTCTTCAGACCCAGGATAGGCCTCTGGCAGGTATGTGTCAATGTTTTCTGCCCTTCGCACTCAGCCAGGTATTTGCATACAATGTTACCAGCGGAAGTAGTAGTCTCCGGAGAGGCTGCCGCATGTCAGCAAGCTTCACCTGGCCAGGGTCCGCCGGTGATGTAGCTACCCCATCAGTCACTACTCTCTAGACCTTCCAGATAAACTACCAGATCTTGTCTGCCCATGGGCAACCAGTAGAGCCAGAGGCCTTCCCCCTTTGCTCTTTGGTCTCTAGGCACTCTATCAGGCACTCCAAGCTGTGAAGTGACTCAGGGGGAGAAGGAAGAGATTTCAGAGAATGAACACATCCAGAGAGAGACAGAGAGAGGCAAGAGATGCTGAGTGGGGATGCCTTGCGTAGTGATATCCTCAGGAAAGTGGGAAAGAGGTACCTGGCCTGCTCTGCCAATGCCCTGAACCAGTCCGCACCAGGGGCTCCCCTGTGCCTGCGTAGGCTTTCCCAGGGTGTGCTCAAATCCTGTGGCCACTAGGTGTCATAGGTCATAATGGAGGGCCCTGTGTCATCTGCCTGGCGGGCCAGATCTCTGCCATTGGCTCAGTCTTGTCACCGGGCCCATCATACGCTCCGCCTACTCTTCCGGTGGTGGGACTGTCTCCATGGTGATGGCAAAGGAGCCTTAGTCCCGCCCACCTGGCCTTGACTTCACCTAGCTGGCCTGCTGACCCTCACTCAGACCTCTGTGTTGATAAAAATTAATGTCGGCCAGTGCCCAGGTGTCAGCATCTGGGATAAAGGATTCCGGACCTTGCCTGGGGCAGAAGGCAGCCTAGGTCAGCTGGTACCTGGAAGTCTAGTGACTCGTGGCACTGCTGCCAGTGACAGACAAATGGTGACTCCCACACTCACATATCCCCTGGTGGCAGAATGATAGTGATGGGTGGAGAAACATGGCTCTGGAGCACTCGCGCAATGGGGCACCGGCCAAAGGCCAGGGCCAGTAGTGGACGTCGCGGAGCTGAATGGCGAGCCAGTGAAGGGCCCAAGGATTCCTCTTGTATGTGGGAAACATGTCATCCGGGTCCCCACGTCCATAAACCACTGGATTGCTGGGGCCCAGGATGCCAGGATTTCGGCCTTGCCTTCGCAGCCCGGCCACATAGGCAGCCTTCCACCGGAGGCGGGGATATGTAGACAGCAAAAATGTGGAAAATGGCAGTGTCTCCTCGATTTCTCTGGCATCGGCCTTTTTGAGCGGCATGCTTTTTTCCTAGTAGGATGAGGCACCGACGGAGAAAGGCAGGATTATGTGTGCAGGAAAGGTATGTGCTGAGAAGGTGACAAGGTTGAGACCAGGTTGGGATCTTTAGTCCCAGGAAGGGCCCCTGGCAGGTGTGGGTCAATGTTCTGTGCCCATCCCACTTGGCGTGGGGAGGTTTACACCATACAAAGCAGCAGCGGAATTATTCTTCCCCCAGAGGTTGCATGTGCCCACAAGCTCCACCTGGCCAGGGTCCGCCCCTACCGTATTGCCCATGTCGATCAACAGAAGCTGAGAGCTTCCAGAGAGACTAACTGCTATTCTCTAGCCACGGGGAAGCGGTACAGCCAGAAGCCTCCCCTGTTTCATCTCCAGGTTCCCTCTCAGGCCCCTCGTAGTTGTGATGTGTCTCAGGGGTAGAAAAAAGAGATTTCTTTAAAAGAACACATACAAAGAGGGGCCATAGATGCTGAGGAAGGGCGCCTTGCCTACTGATATCGTAGCGTAAGTGGAAAAGAGGTACCTGCCTGCTGTCCCAGTATGTCGAACGTGTCCACATCAGGGGTTGCCTACTGTGAAGTTATTCCCTGGGTGCCCTCGATTTTGTGGCCAAGGACAGAAGGGGCCGTTGCGTGTCCGTGGGTAAAATGGAGGGCTCTGCGGAACCGGCCGGTTAGGCTGGACCTCTCCTATTGGCTCAGAGTTTGTGACCCGTCCCCGTCAGAAGTTCCGGCCAGCCTTGCGGTGGCTGTCTCCATGGTGATTGGGAAGGAAGCCTTAGGCCCCGCACTCAGCTTTCACCTGGCCCACCTGGCCTCTTTACCCTCATCTAGACCGCTGTGTAGATGAAAGAAAGGATGTCGGCCAGTGACCACGCGTCCTCATTTCCTTTGAAGGATTAAGCTCCTTGCCTGGGCAGAAGACAGCCAAGGTCAGCCTGAGCCTAGAAACCTAGTGACCTGTGACACTGCAGACAGTGATAGATGTTGATGTCCACGCTCAGGTATCCGCAGGTGGCGGATCGAGAGTGGTCGGAGGTGTAGTGTAACTAGAGGTGACACACTCACAAGGGCACGGGCCAAAGGTCGGGAAAAATAGCTGAGGTCGTGGAGCTCTAGCGGAGCCAGTCTAGGGCCGAGGCCTCCCTCCTGTACGTGGCAAAGAGGTGATCCGTATGCCGCCATGCGCAGCCTCTGGACTGCTGGGGCCCTGGATGCCCGGATTTCGGCCTTGTCTTCGGAGAAGTGACGCACATGCAGTATGCCACCGGAGGCTGTGGCCCAGCAGAGGGCAAAATCTTGAAAATGCGGGCTTCAGTTGACTTTACCTGTGCTCTCCTTTGGCTGAGTGCCATCGTGTGTTTCCTAGCAGGAGAAGGCATTCGTGGAGAGAGGCGGATTCCCTGTGTGCAGGCAAAGTGTGTGCTGAGATGATGAGTTGCTGGAGACCGGGGTGGACTCTTCAGACCCAGGATAGGCCTCTGGCAGGTATGTGTCAATGTTTTCTGCCCTTCGCACTCAGCCAGGTATTTGCATACAATGTTACCAGCGGAAGTAGTAGTCTCCGGAGAGGCTGCCGCATGTCAGCAAGCTTCACCTGGCCAGGGTCCGCCGGTGATGTAGCTACCCCATCAGTCACTACTCTCTAGACCTTCCAGATAAACTACCAGATCTTGTCTGCCCATGGGCAACCAGTAGAGCCAGAGGCCTTCCCCCTTTGCTCTTTGGTCTCTAGGCACTCTATCAGGCACTCCAAGCTGTGAAGTGACTCAGGGGGAGAAGGAAGAGATTTCAGAGAATGAACACATCCAGAGAGAGACAGAGAGAGGCAAGAGATGCTGAGTGGGGATGCCTTGCGTAGTGATATCCTCAGGAAAGTGGGAAAGAGGTACCTGGCCTGCTCTGCCAATGCCCTGAACCAGTCCGCACCAGGGGCTCCCCTGTGCCTGCGTAGGCTTTCCCAGGGTGTGCTCAAATCCTGTGGCCACTAGGTGTCATAGGTCATAATGGAGGGCCCTGTGTCATCTGCCTGGCGGGCCAGATCTCTGCCATTGGCTCAGTCTTGTCACCGGGCCCATCATACGCTCCGCCTACTCTTCCGGTGGTGGGACTGTCTCCATGGTGATGGCAAAGGAGCCTTAGTCCCGCCCACCTGGCCTTGACTTCACCTAGCTGGCCTGCTGACCCTCACTCAGACCTCTGTGTTGATAAAAATTAATGTCGGCCAGTGCCCAGGTGTCAGCATCTGGGATAAAGGATTCCGGACCTTGCCTGGGGCAGAAGGCAGCCTAGGTCAGCTGGTACCTGGAAGTCTAGTGACTCGTGGCACTGCTGCCAGTGACAGACAAATGGTGACTCCCACACTCACATATCCCCTGGTGGCAGAATGATAGTGATGGGTGGAGAAACATGGCTCCGGAGCACTCGCGCAATGGGGCACCGGCCAAAGGCCAGGGCCAGTAGTGGACGTCGCGGAGCTGAATGGCGAGCCAGTGAAGGGCCCAAGGATTCCTCTTGTATGTGGGAAACATGTCATCCGGGTCCCCACGTCCATAAACCACTGGATTGCTGGGGCCCAGGATGCCAGGATTTCGGCCTTGCCTTCGCAGCCCGGCCACATAGGCAGCCTTCCACCGGAGGCGGGGATATGTAGACAGCAAAAATGTGGAAAATGGCAGTGTCTCCTCGATTTCTCTGGCATCGGCCTTTTTGAGCGGCATGCTTTTTTCCTAGTAGGATGAGGCACCGACGGAGAAAGGCAGGATTATGTGTGCAGGAAAGGTATGTGCTGAGAAGGTGACAAGGTTGAGACCAGGTTGGGATCTTTAGTCCCAGGAAGGGCCCCTGGCAGGTGTGGGTCAATGTTCTGTGCCCATCCCACTTGGCGTGGGGAGGTTTACACCATACAAAGCAGCAGCGGAATTATTCTTCCCCCAGAGGTTGCATGTGCCCACAAGCTCCACCTGGCCAGGGTCCGCCCCTACCGTATTGCCCATGTCGATCAACAGAAGCTGAGAGCTTCCAGAGAGACTAACTGCTATTCTCTAGCCACGGGGAAGCGGTACAGCCAGAAGCCTCCCCTGTTTCATCTCCAGGTTCCCTCTCAGGCCCCTCGTAGTTGTGATGTGTCTCAGGGGTAGAAAAAAGAGATTTCTTTAAAAGAACACATACAAAGAGGGGCCATAGATGCTGAGGAAGGGCGCCTTGCCTACTGATATCGTAGCGTAAGTGGAAAAGAGGTACCTGCCTGCTGTCCCAGTATGTCGAACGTGTCCACATCAGGGGTTGCCTACTGTGAAGTTATTCCCTGGGTGCCCTCGATTTTGTGGCCAAGGACAGAAGGGGCCGTTGCGTGTCCGTGGGTAAAATGGAGGGCTCTGCGGAACCGGCCGGTTAGGCTGGACCTCTCCTATTGGCTCAGAGTTTGTGACCCGTCCCCGTCAGAAGTTCCGGCCAGCCTTGCGGTGGCTGTCTCCATGGTGATTGGGAAGGAAGCCTTAGGCCCCGCACTCAGCTTTCACCTGGCCCACCTGGCCTCTTTACCCTCATCTAGACCGCTGTGTAGATGAAAGAAAGGATGTCGGCCAGTGACCACGCGTCCTCATTTCCTTTGAAGGATTAAGCTCCTTGCCTGGGCAGAAGACAGCCAAGGTCAGCCTGAGCCTAGAAACCTAGTGACCTGTGACACTGCAGACAGTGATAGATGTTGATGTCCACGCTCAGGTATCCGCAGGTGGCGGATCGAGAGTGGTCGGAGGTGTAGTGTAACTAGAGGTGACACACTCACAAGGGCACGGGCCAAAGGTCGGGAAAAATAGCTGAGGTCGTGGAGCTCTAGCGGAGCCAGTCTAGGGCCGAGGCCTCCCTCCTGTACGTGGCAAAGAGGTGATCCGTATGCCGCCATGCGCAGCCTCTGGACTGCTGGGGCCCTGGATGCCCGGATTTCGGCCTTGTCTTCGGAGAAGTGACGCACATGCAGTATGCCACCGGAGGCTGTGGCCCAGCAGAGGGCAAAATCTTGAAAATGCGGGCTTCAGTTGACTTTACCTGTGCTCTCCTTTGGCTGAGTGCCATCGTGTGTTTCCTAGCAGGAGAAGGCATTCGTGGAGAGAGGCGGATTCCCTGTGTGCAGGCAAAGTGTGTGCTGAGATGATGAGTTGCTGGAGACCGGGGTGGACTCTTCAGACCCAGGATAGGCCTCTGGCAGGTATGTGTCAATGTTTTCTGCCCTTCGCACTCAGCCAGGTATTTGCATACAATGTTACCAGCGGAAGTAGTAGTCTCCGGAGAGGCTGCCGCATGTCAGCAAGCTTCACCTGGCCAGGGTCCGCCGGTGATGTAGCTACCCCATCAGTCACTACTCTCTAGACCTTCCAGATAAACTACCAGATCTTGTCTGCCCATGGGCAACCAGTAGAGCCAGAGGCCTTCCCCCTTTGCTCTTTGGTCTCTAGGCACTCTATCAGGCACTCCAAGCTGTGAAGTGACTCAGGGGGAGAAGGAAGAGATTTCAGAGAATGAACACATCCAGAGAGAGACAGAGAGAGGCAAGAGATGCTGAGTGGGGATGCCTTGCGTAGTGATATCCTCAGGAAAGTGGGAAAGAGGTACCTGGCCTGCTCTGCCAATGCCCTGAACCAGTCCGCACCAGGGGCTCCCCTGTGCCTGCGTAGGCTTTCCCAGGGTGTGCTCAAATCCTGTGGCCACTAGGTGTCATAGGTCATAATGGAGGGCCCTGTGTCATCTGCCTGGCGGGCCAGATCTCTGCCATTGGCTCAGTCTTGTCACCGGGCCCATCATACGCTCCGCCTACTCTTCCGGTGGTGGGACTGTCTCCATGGTGATGGCAAAGGAGCCTTAGTCCCGCCCACCTGGCCTTGACTTCACCTAGCTGGCCTGCTGACCCTCACTCAGACCTCTGTGTTGATAAAAATTAATGTCGGCCAGTGCCCAGGTGTCAGCATCTGGGATAAAGGATTCCGGACCTTGCCTGGGGCAGAAGGCAGCCTAGGTCAGCTGGTACCTGGAAGTCTAGTGACTCGTGGCACTGCTGCCAGTGACAGACAAATGGTGACTCCCACACTCACATATCCCCTGGTGGCAGAATGATAGTGATGGGTGGAGAAACATGGCTCCGGAGCACTCGCGCAATGGGGCACCGGCCAAAGGCCAGGGCCAGTAGTGGACGTCGCCGCGGAGCTGAATGGCGAGCCAGTGAAGGGCCCAAGGATTCCTCTTGTATGTGGGAAACATGTCATCCGGGTCCCCACGTCCATAAACCACTGGATTGCTGGGGCCCAGGATGCCAGGATTTCGGCCTTGCCTTCGCAGCCCGGCCACATAGGCAGCCTTCCACCGGAGGCGGGGATATGTAGACAGCAAAAATGTGGAAAATGGCAGTGTCTCCTCGATTTCTCTGGCATCGGCCTTTTTGAGCGGCATGCTTTTTTCCTAGTAGGATGAGGCACCGACGGAGAAAGGCAGGATTATGTGTGCAGGAAAGGTATGTGCTGAGAAGGTGACAAGGTTGAGACCAGGTTGGGATCTTTAGTCCCAGGAAGGGCCCCTGGCAGGTGTGGGTCAATGTTCTGTGCCCATCCCACTTGGCGTGGGGAGGTTTACACCATACAAAGCAGCAGCGGAATTATTCTTCCCCCAGAGGTTGCATGTGCCCACAAGCTCCACCTGGCCAGGGTCCGCCCCTACCGTATTGCCCATGTCGATCAACAGAAGCTGAGAGCTTCCAGAGAGACTAACTGCTATTCTCTAGCCACGGGGAAGCGGTACAGCCAGAAGCCTCCCCTGTTTCATCTCCAGGTTCCCTCTCAGGCCCCTCGTAGTTGTGATGTGTCTCAGGGGTAGAAAAAAGAGATTTCTTTAAAAGAACACATACAAAGAGGGGCCATAGATGCTGAGGAAGGGCGCCTTGCCTACTGATATCGTAGCGTAAGTGGAAAAGAGGTACCTGCCTGCTGTCCCAGTATGTCGAACGTGTCCACATCAGGGGTTGCCTACTGTGAAGTTATTCCCTGGGTGCCCTCGATTTTGTGGCCAAGGACAGAAGGGGCCGTTGCGTGTCCGTGGGTAAAATGGAGGGCTCTGCGGAACCGGCCGGTTAGGCTGGACCTCTCCTATTGGCTCAGAGTTTGTGACCCGTCCCCGTCAGAAGTTCCGGCCAGCCTTGCGGTGGCTGTCTCCATGGTGATTGGGAAGGAAGCCTTAGGCCCCGCACTCAGCTTTCACCTGGCCCACCTGGCCTCTTTACCCTCATCTAGACCGCTGTGTAGATGAAAGAAAGGATGTCGGCCAGTGACCACGCGTCCTCATTTCCTTTGAAGGATTAAGCTCCTTGCCTGGGCAGAAGACAGCCAAGGTCAGCCTGAGCCTAGAAACCTAGTGACCTGTGACACTGCAGACAGTGATAGATGTTGATGTCCACGCTCAGGTATCCGCAGGTGGCGGATCGAGAGTGGTCGGAGGTGTAGTGTAACTAGAGGTGACACACTCACAAGGGCACGGGCCAAAGGTCGGGAAAAATAGCTGAGGTCGTGGAGCTCTAGCGGAGCCAGTCTAGGGCCGAGGCCTCCCTCCTGTACGTGGCAAAGAGGTGATCCGTATGCCGCCATGCGCAGCCTCTGGACTGCTGGGGCCCTGGATGCCCGGATTTCGGCCTTGTCTTCGGAGAAGTGACGCACATGCAGTATGCCACCGGAGGCTGTGGCCCAGCAGAGGGCAAAATCTTGAAAATGCGGGCTTCAGTTGACTTTACCTGTGCTCTCCTTTGGCTGAGTGCCATCGTGTGTTTCCTAGCAGGAGAAGGCATTCGTGGAGAGAGGCGGATTCCCTGTGTGCAGGCAAAGTGTGTGCTGAGATGATGAGTTGCTGGAGACCGGGGTGGACTCTTCAGACCCAGGATAGGCCTCTGGCAGGTATGTGTCAATGTTTTCTGCCCTTCGCACTCAGCCAGGTATTTGCATACAATGTTACCAGCGGAAGTAGTAGTCTCCGGAGAGGCTGCCGCATGTCAGCAAGCTTCACCTGGCCAGGGTCCGCCGGTGATGTAGCTACCCCATCAGTCACTACTCTCTAGACCTTCCAGATAAACTACCAGATCTTGTCTGCCCATGGGCAACCAGTAGAGCCAGAGGCCTTCCCCCTTTGCTCTTTGGTCTCTAGGCACTCTATCAGGCACTCCAAGCTGTGAAGTGACTCAGGGGGAGAAGGAAGAGATTTCAGAGAATGAACACATCCAGAGAGAGACAGAGAGAGGCAAGAGATGCTGAGTGGGGATGCCTTGCGTAGTGATATCCTCAGGAAAGTGGGAAAGAGGTACCTGGCCTGCTCTGCCAATGCCCTGAACCAGTCCGCACCAGGGGCTCCCCTGTGCCTGCGTAGGCTTTCCCAGGGTGTGCTCAAATCCTGTGGCCACTAGGTGTCATAGGTCATAATGGAGGGCCCTGTGTCATCTGCCTGGCGGGCCAGATCTCTGCCATTGGCTCAGTCTTGTCACCGGGCCCATCATACGCTCCGCCTACTCTTCCGGTGGTGGGACTGTCTCCATGGTGATGGCAAAGGAGCCTTAGTCCCGCCCACCTGGCCTTGACTTCACCTAGCTGGCCTGCTGACCCTCACTCAGACCTCTGTGTTGATAAAAATTAATGTCGGCCAGTGCCCAGGTGTCAGCATCTGGGATAAAGGATTCCGGACCTTGCCTGGGGCAGAAGGCAGCCTAGGTCAGCTGGTACCTGGAAGTCTAGTGACTCGTGGCACTGCTGCCAGTGACAGACAAATGGTGACTCCCACACTCACATATCCCCTGGTGGCAGAATGATAGTGATGGGTGGAGAAACATGGCTCCGGAGCACTCGCGCAATGGGGCACCGGCCAAAGGCCAGGGCCAGTAGTGGACGTCGCCGCGGAGCTGAATGGCGAGCCAGTGAAGGGCCCAAGGATTCCTCTTGTATGTGGGAAACATGTCATCCGGGTCCCCACGTCCATAAACCACTGGATTGCTGGGGCCCAGGATGCCAGGATTTCGGCCTTGCCTTCGCAGCCCGGCCACATAGGCAGCCTTCCACCGGAGGCGGGGATATGTAGACAGCAAAAATGTGGAAAATGGCAGTGTCTCCTCGATTTCTCTGGCATCGGCCTTTTTGAGCGGCATGCTTTTTTCCTAGTAGGATGAGGCACCGACGGAGAAAGGCAGGATTATGTGTGCAGGAAAGGTATGTGCTGAGAAGGTGACAAGGTTGAGACCAGGTTGGGATCTTTAGTCCCAGGAAGGGCCCCTGGCAGGTGTGGGTCAATGTTCTGTGCCCATCCCACTTGGCGTGGGGAGGTTTACACCATACAAAGCAGCAGCGGAATTATTCTTCCCCCAGAGGTTGCATGTGCCCACAAGCTCCACCTGGCCAGGGTCCGCCCCTACCGTATTGCCCATGTCGATCAACAGAAGCTGAGAGCTTCCAGAGAGACTAACTGCTATTCTCTAGCCACGGGGAAGCGGTACAGCCAGAAGCCTCCCCTGTTTCATCTCCAGGTTCCCTCTCAGGCCCCTCGTAGTTGTGATGTGTCTCAGGGGTAGAAAAAAGAGATTTCTTTAAAAGAACACATACAAAGAGGGGCCATAGATGCTGAGGAAGGGCGCCTTGCCTACTGATATCGTAGCGTAAGTGGAAAAGAGGTACCTGCCTGCTGTCCCAGTATGTCGAACGTGTCCACATCAGGGGTTGCCTACTGTGAAGTTATTCCCTGGGTGCCCTCGATTTTGTGGCCAAGGACAGAAGGGGCCGTTGCGTGTCCGTGGGTAAAATGGAGGGCTCTGCGGAACCGGCCGGTTAGGCTGGACCTCTCCTATTGGCTCAGAGTTTGTGACCCGTCCCCGTCAGAAGTTCCGGCCAGCCTTGCGGTGGCTGTCTCCATGGTGATTGGGAAGGAAGCCTTAGGCCCCGCACTCAGCCTTCACCTGGCCCACCTGGCTGTGTAGATGAAAGAAAGGATGTCGGCCAGTGACCACGCGTCCTCATTTCCTTTGAAGGATTAAGCTCCTTGCCTGGGCAGAAGACAGCCAAGGTCAGCCTGAGCCTAGACACCTAGTGACCTGTGACACTGCAGACAGTGATAGATGTTGATGTCCACGCTCAGGTATCCGCAGGTGGCGGATCGAGAGTGGTCGGAGGTGAAGTGTAACTAGAGGTGACACACTGACAAGGGCACGGGCCAAAGGTCGGGAAAAATAGCTGAGGTCGTGGAGCTCTAGCGGAGCCAGTCTAGGGCCGAGGCCTCCCTCCTGTACGTGGCAAAGAGGTGATCCGTATGCCGCCATGCGCAGCCTCTGGACTGCTGGGGCCCTGGATGCCCGGATTTCGGCCTTGTCTTCGGAGAAGTGACGCACATGCAGTGTGCCACCAGAGGCTGTGGCCCAGCAGAGGGCAAAATCTTGAAAATGCGGGCTTCAGTTGACTTTGCCTGTGCTCTCCTTTGGCTGAGTGCCATCGTGTGTTTCCTAGCAGGAGAAGGCATTCGTGGAGAGAGGCGGATTCCCTGTGTGCAGGCAAAGTGTGTGCTGAGATGATGAGTTGCTGGAGACCGGGGTGGACTCTTCAGACCCAGGATAGGCCTCTGGCAGGTATGTGTCAATGTTTTCTGCCCTTCGCACTCAGCCAGGTATTTGCATACAATGTTACCAGCGGAAGTAGTAGTCTCCGGAGAGGCTGCCGCATGTCAGCAAGCTTCACCTGGCCAGGGTCCGCCGGTGATGTAGCTACCCCATCAGTCACTACTCTCTAGACCTTCCAGATAAACTACCAGATCTTGTCTGCCCATGGGCAACCAGTAGAGCCAGAGGCCTTCCCCCTTTGCTCTTTGGTCTCTAGGCACTCTATCAGGCACTCCAAGCTGTGAAGTGACTCAGGGGGAGAAGGAAGAGATTTCAGAGAATGAACACATCCAGAGAGAGACAGAGAGAGGCAAGAGATGCTGAGTGGGGATGCCTTGCGTAGTGATATCCTCAGGAAAGTGGGAAAGAGGTACCTGGCCTGCTCTGCCAATGCCCTGAACCAGTCCGCACCAGGGGCTCCCCTGTGCCTGCGTAGGCTTTCCCAGGGTGTGCTCAAATCCTGTGGCCACTAGGTGTCATAGGTCATAATGGAGGGCCCTGTGTCATCTGCCTGGCGGGCCAGATCTCTGCCATTGGCTCAGTCTTGTCACCGGGCCCATCATACGCTCCGCCTACTCTTCCGGTGGTGGGACTGTCTCCATGGTGATGGCAAAGGAGCCTTAGTCCCGCCCACCTGGCCTTGACTTCACCTAGCTGGCCTGCTGACCCTCACTCAGACCTCTGTGTTGATAAAAATTAATGTCGGCCAGTGCCCAGGTGTCAGCATCTGGGATAAAGGATTCCGGACCTTGCCTGGGGCAGAAGGCAGCCTAGGTCAGCTGGTACCTGGAAGTCTAGTGACTCGTGGCACTGCTGCCAGTGACAGACAAATGGTGACTCCCACACTCACATATCCCCTGGTGGCAGAATGATAGTGATGGGTGGAGAAACATGGCTCCGGAGCACTCGCGCAATGGGGCACCGGCCAAAGGCCAGGGCCAGTAGTGGACGTCGCCGCGGAGCTGAATGGCGAGCCAGTGAAGGGCCCAAGGATTCCTCTTGTATGTGGGAAACATGTCATCCGGGTCCCCACGTCCATAAACCACTGGATTGCTGGGGCCCAGGATGCCAGGATTTCGGCCTTGCCTTCGCAGCCCGGCCACATAGGCAGCCTTCCACCGGAGGCGGGGATATGTAGACAGCAAAAATGTGGAAAATGGCAGTGTCTCCTCGATTTCTCTGGCATCGGCCTTTTTGAGCGGCATGCTTTTTTCCTAGTAGGATGAGGCACCGACGGAGAAAGCATAGAGAGATAGTATTCTAAGGTAGTGTGCTGAGAAGGTGACAAGGTTGAGACCAGGTTGGGATCTTTAGTCCCAGGAAGGGCCCCTGGCAGGTGTGGGTCAATGTTCTGTGCCCATCCCACTTGGCGTGGGGAGGTTTACACCATACAAAGCAGCAGCGGAATTATTCTTCCCCCAGAGGTTGCATGTGCCCACAAGCTCCACCTGGCCAGGGTCCGCCCCTACCGTATTGCCCATGTCGATCAACAGAAGCTGAGAGCTTCCAGAGAGACTAACTGCTATTCTCTAGCCACGGGGAAGCGGTACAGCCAGAAGCCTCCCCTGTTTCATCTCCAGGTTCCCTCTCAGGCCCCTCGTAGTTGTGATGTGTCTCAGGGGTAGAAAAAAGAGATTTCTTTAAAAGAACACATACAAAGAGGGGCCATAGATGCTGAGGAAGGGCGCCTTGCCTACTGATATCGTAGCGTAAGTGGAAAAGAGGTACCTGCCTGCTGTCCCAGTATGTCGAACGTGTCCACATCAGGGGTTGCCTACTGTGAAGTTATTCCCTGGGTGCCCTCGATTTTGTGGCCAAGGACAGAAGGGGCCGTTGCGTGTCCGTGGGTAAAATGGAGGGCTCTGCGGAACCGGCCGGTTAGGCTGGACCTCTCCTATTGGCTCAGAGTTTGTGACCCGTCCCCGTCAGAAGTTCCGGCCAGCCTTGCGGTGGCTGTCTCCATGGTGATTGGGAAGGAAGCCTTAGGCCCCGCACTCAGCTTTCACCTGGCCCACCTGGCCTCTTTACCCTCATCTAGACCGCTGTGTAGATGAAAGAAAGGATGTCGGCCAGTGACCACGCGTCCTCATTTCCTTTGAAGGATTAAGCTCCTTGCCTGGGCAGAAGACAGCCAAGGTCAGCCTGAGCCTAGAAACCTAGTGACCTGTGACACTGCAGACAGTGATAGATGTTGATGTCCACGCTCAGGTATCCGCAGGTGGCGGATCGAGAGTGGTCGGAGGTGTAGTGTAACTAGAGGTGACACACTCACAAGGGCACGGGCCAAAGGTCGGGAAAAATAGCTGAGGTCGTGGAGCTCTAGCGGAGCCAGTCTAGGGCCGAGGCCTCCCTCCTGTACGTGGCAAAGAGGTGATCCGTATGCCGCCATGCGCAGCCTCTGGACTGCTGGGGCCCTGGATGCCCGGATTTCGGCCTTGTCTTCGGAGAAGTGACGCACATGCAGTATGCCACCGGAGGCTGTGGCCCAGCAGAGGGCAAAATCTTGAAAATGCGGGCTTCAGTTGACTTTACCTGTGCTCTCCTTTGGCTGAGTGCCATCGTGTGTTTCCTAGCAGGAGAAGGCATTCGTGGAGAGAGGCGGATTCCCTGTGTGCAGGCAAAGTGTGTGCTGAGATGATGAGTTGCTGGAGACCGGGGTGGACTCTTCAGACCCAGGATAGGCCTCTGGCAGGTATGTGTCAATGTTTTCTGCCCTTCGCACTCAGCCAGGTATTTGCATACAATGTTACCAGCGGAAGTAGTAGTCTCCGGAGAGGCTGCCGCATGTCAGCAAGCTTCACCTGGCCAGGGTCCGCCGGTGATGTAGCTACCCCATCAGTCACTACTCTCTAGACCTTCCAGATAAACTACCAGATCTTGTCTGCCCATGGGCAACCAGTAGAGCCAGAGGCCTTCCCCCTTTGCTCTTTGGTCTCTAGGCACTCTATCAGGCACTCCAAGCTGTGAAGTGACTCAGGGGGAGAAGGAAGAGATTTCAGAGAATGAACACATCCAGAGAGAGACAGAGAGAGGCAAGAGATGCTGAGTGGGGATGCCTTGCGTAGTGATATCCTCAGGAAAGTGGGAAAGAGGTACCTGGCCTGCTCTGCCAATGCCCTGAACCAGTCCGCACCAGGGGCTCCCCTGTGCCTGCGTAGGCTTTCCCAGGGTGTGCTCAAATCCTGTGGCCACTAGGTGTCATAGGTCATAATGGAGGGCCCTGTGTCATCTGCCTGGCGGGCCAGATCTCTGCCATTGGCTCAGTCTTGTCACCGGGCCCATCATACGCTCCGCCTACTCTTCCGGTGGTGGGACTGTCTCCATGGTGATGGCAAAGGAGCCTTAGTCCCGCCCACCTGGCCTTGACTTCACCTAGCTGGCCTGCTGACCCTCACTCAGACCTCTGTGTTGATAAAAATTAATGTCGGCCAGTGCCCAGGTGTCAGCATCTGGGATAAAGGATTCCGGACCTTGCCTGGGGCAGAAGGCAGCCTAGGTCAGCTGGTACCTGGAAGTCTAGTGACTCGTGGCACTGCTGCCAGTGACAGACAAATGGTGACTCCCACACTCACATATCCCCTGGTGGCAGAATGATAGTGATGGGTGGAGAAACATGGCTCCGGAGCACTCGCGCAATGGGGCACCGGCCAAAGGCCAGGGCCAGTAGTGGACGTCGCCGCGGAGCTGAATGGCGAGCCAGTGAAGGGCCCAAGGATTCCTCTTGTATGTGGGAAACATGTCATCCGGGTCCCCACGTCCATAAACCACTGGATTGCTGGGGCCCAGGATGCCAGGATTTCGGCCTTGCCTTCGCAGCCCGGCCACATAGGCAGCCTTCCACCGGAGGCGGGGATATGTAGACAGCAAAAATGTGGAAAATGGCAGTGTCTCCTCGATTTCTCTGGCATCGGCCTTTTTGAGCGGCATGCTTTTTTCCTAGTAGGATGAGGCACCGACGGAGAAAGGCAGGATTATGTGTGCAGGAAAGGTATGTGCTGAGAAGGTGACAAGGTTGAGACCAGGTTGGGATCTTTAGTCCCAGGAAGGGCCCCTGGCAGGTGTGGGTCAATGTTCTGTGCCCATCCCACTTGGCGTGGGGAGGTTTACACCATACAAAGCAGCAGCGGAATTATTCTTCCCCCAGAGGTTGCATGTGCCCACAAGCTCCACCTGGCCAGGGTCCGCCCCTACCGTATTGCCCATGTCGATCAACAGAAGCTGAGAGCTTCCAGAGAGACTAACTGCTATTCTCTAGCCACGGGGAAGCGGTACAGCCAGAAGCCTCCCCTGTTTCATCTCCAGGTTCCCTCTCAGGCCCCTCGTAGTTGTGATGTGTCTCAGGGGTAGAAAAAAGAGATTTCTTTAAAAGAACACATACAAAGAGGGGCCATAGATGCTGAGGAAGGGCGCCTTGCCTACTGATATCGTAGCGTAAGTGGAAAAGAGGTACCTGCCTGCTGTCCCAGTATGTCGAACGTGTCCACATCAGGGGTTGCCTACTGTGAAGTTATTCCCTGGGTGCCCTCGATTTTGTGGCCAAGGACAGAAGGGGCCGTTGCGTGTCCGTGGGTAAAATGGAGGGCTCTGCGGAACCGGCCGGTTAGGCTGGACCTCTCCTATTGGCTCAGAGTTTGTGACCCGTCCCCGTCAGAAGTTCCGGCCAGCCTTGCGGTGGCTGTCTCCATGGTGATTGGGAAGGAAGCCTTAGGCCCCGCACTCAGCTTTCACCTGGCCCACCTGGCCTCTTTACCCTCATCTAGACCGCTGTGTAGATGAAAGAAAGGATGTCGGCCAGTGACCACGCGTCCTCATTTCCTTTGAAGGATTAAGCTCCTTGCCTGGGCAGAAGACAGCCAAGGTCAGCCTGAGCCTAGAAACCTAGTGACCTGTGACACTGCAGACAGTGATAGATGTTGATGTCCACGCTCAGGTATCCGCAGGTGGCGGATCGAGAGTGGTCGGAGGTGTAGTGTAACTAGAGGTGACACACTCACAAGGGCACGGGCCAAAGGTCGGGAAAAATAGCTGAGGTCGTGGAGCTCTAGCGGAGCCAGTCTAGGGCCGAGGCCTCCCTCCTGTACGTGGCAAAGAGGTGATCCGTATGCCGCCATGCGCAGCCTCTGGACTGCTGGGGCCCTGGATGCCCGGATTTCGGCCTTGTCTTCGGAGAAGTGACGCACATGCAGTATGCCACCGGAGGCTGTGGCCCAGCAGAGGGCAAAATCTTGAAAATGCGGGCTTCAGTTGACTTTACCTGTGCTCTCCTTTGGCTGAGTGCCATCGTGTGTTTCCTAGCAGGAGAAGGCATTCGTGGAGAGAGGCGGATTCCCTGTGTGCAGGCAAAGTGTGTGCTGAGATGATGAGTTGCTGGAGACCGGGGTGGACTCTTCAGACCCAGGATAGGCCTCTGGCAGGTATGTGTCAATGTTTTCTGCCCTTCGCACTCAGCCAGGTATTTGCATACAATGTTACCAGCGGAAGTAGTAGTCTCCGGAGAGGCTGCCGCATGTCAGCAAGCTTCACCTGGCCAGGGTCCGCCGGTGATGTAGCTACCCCATCAGTCACTACTCTCTAGACCTTCCAGATAAACTACCAGATCTTGTCTGCCCATGGGCAACCAGTAGAGCCAGAGGCCTTCCCCCTTTGCTCTTTGGTCTCTAGGCACTCTATCAGGCACTCCAAGCTGTGAAGTGACTCAGGGGGAGAAGGAAGAGATTTCAGAGAATGAACACATCCAGAGAGAGACAGAGAGAGGCAAGAGATGCTGAGTGGGGATGCCTTGCGTAGTGATATCCTCAGGAAAGTGGGAAAGAGGTACCTGGCCTGCTCTGCCAATGCCCTGAACCAGTCCGCACCAGGGGCTCCCCTGTGCCTGCGTAGGCTTTCCCAGGGTGTGCTCAAATCCTGTGGCCACTAGGTGTCATAGGTCATAATGGAGGGCCCTGTGTCATCTGCCTGGCGGGCCAGATCTCTGCCATTGGCTCAGTCTTGTCACCGGGCCCATCATACGCTCCGCCTACTCTTCCGGTGGTGGGACTGTCTCCATGGTGATGGCAAAGGAGCCTTAGTCCCGCCCACCTGGCCTTGACTTCACCTAGCTGGCCTGCTGACCCTCACTCAGACCTCTGTGTTGATAAAAATTAATGTCGGCCAGTGCCCAGGTGTCAGCATCTGGGATAAAGGATTCCGGACCTTGCCTGGGGCAGAAGGCAGCCTAGGTCAGCTGGTACCTGGAAGTCTAGTGACTCGTGGCACTGCTGCCAGTGACAGACAAATGGTGACTCCCACACTCACATATCCCCTGGTGGCAGAATGATAGTGATGGGTGGAGAAACATGGCTCCGGAGCACTCGCGCAATGGGGCACCGGCCAAAGGCCAGGGCCAGTAGTGGACGTCGCCGCGGAGCTGAATGGCGAGCCAGTGAAGGGCCCAAGGATTCCTCTTGTATGTGGGAAACATGTCATCCGGGTCCCCACGTCCATAAACCACTGGATTGCTGGGGCCCAGGATGCCAGGATTTCGGCCTTGCCTTCGCAGCCCGGCCACATAGGCAGCCTTCCACCGGAGGCGGGGATATGTAGACAGCAAAAATGTGGAAAATGGCAGTGTCTCCTCGATTTCTCTGGCATCGGCCTTTTTGAGCGGCATGCTTTTTTCCTAGTAGGATGAGGCACCGACGGAGAAAGGCAGGATTATGTGTGCAGGAAAGGTATGTGCTGAGAAGGTGACAAGGTTGAGACCAGGTTGGGATCTTTAGTCCCAGGAAGGGCCCCTGGCAGGTGTGGGTCAATGTTCTGTGCCCATCCCACTTGGCGTGGGGAGGTTTACACCATACAAAGCAGCAGCGGAATTATTCTTCCCCCAGAGGTTGCATGTGCCCACAAGCTCCACCTGGCCAGGGTCCGCCCCTACCGTATTGCCCATGTCGATCAACAGAAGCTGAGAGCTTCCAGAGAGACTAACTGCTATTCTCTAGCCACGGGGAAGCGGTACAGCCAGAAGCCTCCCCTGTTTCATCTCCAGGTTCCCTCTCAGGCCCCTCGTAGTTGTGATGTGTCTCAGGGGTAGAAAAAAGAGATTTCTTTAAAAGAACACATACAAAGAGGGGCCATAGATGCTGAGGAAGGGCGCCTTGCCTACTGATATCGTAGCGTAAGTGGAAAAGAGGTACCTGCCTGCTGTCCCAGTATGTCGAACGTGTCCACATCAGGGGTTGCCTACTGTGAAGTTATTCCCTGGGTGCCCTCGATTTTGTGGCCAAGGACAGAAGGGGCCGTTGCGTGTCCGTGGGTAAAATGGAGGGCTCTGCGGAACCGGCCGGTTAGGCTGGACCTCTCCTATTGGCTCAGAGTTTGTGACCCGTCCCCGTCAGAAGTTCCGGCCAGCCTTGCGGTGGCTGTCTCCATGGTGATTGGGAAGGAAGCCTTAGGCCCCGCACTCAGCTTTCACCTGGCCCACCTGGCCTCTTTACCCTCATCTAGACCGCTGTGTAGATGAAAGAAAGGATGTCGGCCAGTGACCACGCGTCCTCATTTCCTTTGAAGGATTAAGCTCCTTGCCTGGGCAGAAGACAGCCAAGGTCAGCCTGAGCCTAGAAACCTAGTGACCTGTGACACTGCAGACAGTGATAGATGTTGATGTCCACGCTCAGGTATCCGCAGGTGGCGGATCGAGAGTGGTCGGAGGTGTAGTGTAACTAGAGGTGACACACTCACAAGGGCACGGGCCAAAGGTCGGGAAAAATAGCTGAGGTCGTGGAGCTCTAGCGGAGCCAGTCTAGGGCCGAGGCCTCCCTCCTGTACGTGGCAAAGAGGTGATCCGTATGCCGCCATGCGCAGCCTCTGGACTGCTGGGGCCCTGGATGCCCGGATTTCGGCCTTGTCTTCGGAGAAGTGACGCACATGCAGTATGCCACCGGAGGCTGTGGCCCAGCAGAGGGCAAAATCTTGAAAATGCGGGCTTCAGTTGACTTTACCTGTGCTCTCCTTTGGCTGAGTGCCATCGTGTGTTTCCTAGCAGGAGAAGGCATTCGTGGAGAGAGGCGGATTCCCTGTGTGCAGGCAAAGTGTGTGCTGAGATGATGAGTTGCTGGAGACCGGGGTGGACTCTTCAGACCCAGGATAGGCCTCTGGCAGGTATGTGTCAATGTTTTCTGCCCTTCGCACTCAGCCAGGTATTTGCATACAATGTTACCAGCGGAAGTAGTAGTCTCCGGAGAGGCTGCCGCATGTCAGCAAGCTTCACCTGGCCAGGGTCCGCCGGTGATGTAGCTACCCCATCAGTCACTACTCTCTAGACCTTCCAGATAAACTACCAGATCTTGTCTGCCCATGGGCAACCAGTAGAGCCAGAGGCCTTCCCCCTTTGCTCTTTGGTCTCTAGGCACTCTATCAGGCACTCCAAGCTGTGAAGTGACTCAGGGGGAGAAGGAAGAGATTTCAGAGAATGAACACATCCAGAGAGAGACAGAGAGAGGCAAGAGATGCTGAGTGGGGATGCCTTGCGTAGTGATATCCTCAGGAAAGTGGGAAAGAGGTACCTGGCCTGCTCTGCCAATGCCCTGAACCAGTCCGCACCAGGGGCTCCCCTGTGCCTGCGTAGGCTTTCCCAGGGTGTGCTCAAATCCTGTGGCCACTAGGTGTCATAGGTCATAATGGAGGGCCCTGTGTCATCTGCCTGGCGGGCCAGATCTCTGCCATTGGCTCAGTCTTGTCACCGGGCCCATCATACGCTCCGCCTACTCTTCCGGTGGTGGGACTGTCTCCATGGTGATGGCAAAGGAGCCTTAGTCCCGCCCACCTGGCCTTGACTTCACCTAGCTGGCCTGCTGACCCTCACTCAGACCTCTGTGTTGATAAAAATTAATGTCGGCCAGTGCCCAGGTGTCAGCATCTGGGATAAAGGATTCCGGACCTTGCCTGGGGCAGAAGGCAGCCTAGGTCAGCTGGTACCTGGAAGTCTAGTGACTCGTGGCACTGCTGCCAGTGACAGACAAATGGTGACTCCCACACTCACATATCCCCTGGTGGCAGAATGATAGTGATGGGTGGAGAAACATGGCTCCGGAGCACTCGCGCAATGGGGCACCGGCCAAAGGCCAGGGCCAGTAGTGGACGTCGCCGCGGAGCTGAATGGCGAGCCAGTGAAGGGCCCAAGGATTCCTCTTGTATGTGGGAAACATGTCATCCGGGTCCCCACGTCCATAAACCACTGGATTGCTGGGGCCCAGGATGCCAGGATTTCGGCCTTGCCTTCGCAGCCCGGCCACATAGGCAGCCTTCCACCGGAGGCGGGGATATGTAGACAGCAAAAATGTGGAAAATGGCAGTGTCTCCTCGATTTCTCTGGCATCGGCCTTTTTGAGCGGCATGCTTTTTTCCTAGTAGGATGAGGCACCGACGGAGAAAGGCAGGATTATGTGTGCAGGAAAGGTATGTGCTGAGAAGGTGACAAGGTTGAGACCAGGTTGGGATCTTTAGTCCCAGGAAGGGCCCCTGGCAGGTGTGGGTCAATGTTCTGTGCCCATCCCACTTGGCGTGGGGAGGTTTACACCATACAAAGCAGCAGCGGAATTATTCTTCCCCCAGAGGTTGCATGTGCCCACAAGCTCCACCTGGCCAGGGTCCGCCCCTACCGTATTGCCCATGTCGATCAACAGAAGCTGAGAGCTTCCAGAGAGACTAACTGCTATTCTCTAGCCACGGGGAAGCGGTACAGCCAGAAGCCTCCCCTGTTTCATCTCCAGGTTCCCTCTCAGGCCCCTCGTAGTTGTGATGTGTCTCAGGGGTAGAAAAAAGAGATTTCTTTAAAAGAACACATACAAAGAGGGGCCATAGATGCTGAGGAAGGGCGCCTTGCCTACTGATATCGTAGCGTAAGTGGAAAAGAGGTACCTGCCTGCTGTCCCAGTATGTCGAACGTGTCCACATCAGGGGTTGCCTACTGTGAAGTTATTCCCTGGGTGCCCTCGATTTTGTGGCCAAGGACAGAAGGGGCCGTTGCGTGTCCGTGGGTAAAATGGAGGGCTCTGCGGAACCGGCCGGTTAGGCTGGACCTCTCCTATTGGCTCAGAGTTTGTGACCCGTCCCCGTCAGAAGTTCCGGCCAGCCTTGCGGTGGCTGTCTCCATGGTGATTGGGAAGGAAGCCTTAGGCCCCGCACTCAGCTTTCACCTGGCCCACCTGGCCTCTTTACCCTCATCTAGACCGCTGTGTAGATGAAAGAAAGGATGTCGGCCAGTGACCACGCGTCCTCATTTCCTTTGAAGGATTAAGCTCCTTGCCTGGGCAGAAGACAGCCAAGGTCAGCCTGAGCCTAGAAACCTAGTGACCTGTGACACTGCAGACAGTGATAGATGTTGATGTCCACGCTCAGGTATCCGCAGGTGGCGGATCGAGAGTGGTCGGAGGTGTAGTGTAACTAGAGGTGACACACTCACAAGGGCACGGGCCAAAGGTCGGGAAAAATAGCTGAGGTCGTGGAGCTCTAGCGGAGCCAGTCTAGGGCCGAGGCCTCCCTCCTGTACGTGGCAAAGAGGTGATCCGTATGCCGCCATGCGCAGCCTCTGGACTGCTGGGGCCCTGGATGCCCGGATTTCGGCCTTGTCTTCGGAGAAGTGACGCACATGCAGTATGCCACCGGAGGCTGTGGCCCAGCAGAGGGCAAAATCTTGAAAATGCGGGCTTCAGTTGACTTTACCTGTGCTCTCCTTTGGCTGAGTGCCATCGTGTGTTTCCTAGCAGGAGAAGGCATTCGTGGAGAGAGGCGGATTCCCTGTGTGCAGGCAAAGTGTGTGCTGAGATGATGAGTTGCTGGAGACCGGGGTGGACTCTTCAGACCCAGGATAGGCCTCTGGCAGGTATGTGTCAATGTTTTCTGCCCTTCGCACTCAGCCAGGTATTTGCATACAATGTTACCAGCGGAAGTAGTAGTCTCCGGAGAGGCTGCCGCATGTCAGCAAGCTTCACCTGGCCAGGGTCCGCCGGTGATGTAGCTACCCCATCAGTCACTACTCTCTAGACCTTCCAGATAAACTACCAGATCTTGTCTGCCCATGGGCAACCAGTAGAGCCAGAGGCCTTCCCCCTTTGCTCTTTGGTCTCTAGGCACTCTATCAGGCACTCCAAGCTGTGAAGTGACTCAGGGGGAGAAGGAAGAGATTTCAGAGAATGAACACATCCAGAGAGAGACAGAGAGAGGCAAGAGATGCTGAGTGGGGATGCCTTGCGTAGTGATATCCTCAGGAAAGTGGGAAAGAGGTACCTGGCCTGCTCTGCCAATGCCCTGAACCAGTCCGCACCAGGGGCTCCCCTGTGCCTGCGTAGGCTTTCCCAGGGTGTGCTCAAATCCTGTGGCCACTAGGTGTCATAGGTCATAATGGAGGGCCCTGTGTCATCTGCCTGGCGGGCCAGATCTCTGCCATTGGCTCAGTCTTGTCACCGGGCCCATCATACGCTCCGCCTACTCTTCCGGTGGTGGGACTGTCTCCATGGTGATGGCAAAGGAGCCTTAGTCCCGCCCACCTGGCCTTGACTTCACCTAGCTGGCCTGCTGACCCTCACTCAGACCTCTGTGTTGATAAAAATTAATGTCGGCCAGTGCCCAGGTGTCAGCATCTGGGATAAAGGATTCCGGACCTTGCCTGGGGCAGAAGGCAGCCTAGGTCAGCTGGTACCTGGAAGTCTAGTGACTCGTGGCACTGCTGCCAGTGACAGACAAATGGTGACTCCCACACTCACATATCCCCTGGTGGCAGAATGATAGTGATGGGTGGAGAAACATGGCTCCGGAGCACTCGCGCAATGGGGCACCGGCCAAAGGCCAGGGCCAGTAGTGGACGTCGCCGCGGAGCTGAATGGCGAGCCAGTGAAGGGCCCAAGGATTCCTCTTGTATGTGGGAAACATGTCATCCGGGTCCCCACGTCCATAAACCACTGGATTGCTGGGGCCCAGGATGCCAGGATTTCGGCCTTGCCTTCGCAGCCCGGCCACATAGGCAGCCTTCCACCGGAGGCGGGGGTATGTAGACAGCAAAAATGTGGAAAATGGCAGTGTCTCCTCGATTTCTCTGGCATCGGCCTTTTTGAGCGGCATGCTTTTTTCCTAGTAGGATGAGGCACCGACGGAGAAAGGCAGGATTATGTGTGCAGGAAAGGTATGTGCTGAGAAGGTGACAAGGTTGAGACCAGGTTGGGATCTTTAGTCCCAGGAAGGGCCCCTGGCAGGTGTGGGTCAATGTTCTGTGCCCATCCCACTTGGCGTGGGGAGGTTTACACCATACAAAGCAGCAGCGGAATTATTCTTCCCCCAGAGGTTGCATGTGCCCACAAGCTCCACCTGGCCAGGGTCCGCCCCTACCGTATTGCCCATGTCGATCAACAGAAGCTGAGAGCTTCCAGAGAGACTAACTGCTATTCTCTAGCCACGGGGAAGCGGTACAGCCAGAAGCCTCCCCTGTTTCATCTCCAGGTTCCCTCTCAGGCCCCTCGTAGTTGTGATGTGTCTCAGGGGTAGAAAAAAGAGATTTCTTTAAAAGAACACATACAAAGAGGGGCCATAGATGCTGAGGAAGGGCGCCTTGCCTACTGATATCGTAGCGTAAGTGGAAAAGAGGTACCTGCCTGCTGTCCCAGTATGTCGAACGTGTCCACATCAGGGGTTGCCTACTGTGAAGTTATTCCCTGGGTGCCCTCGATTTTGTGGCCAAGGACAGAAGGGGCCGTTGCGTGTCCGTGGGTAAAATGGAGGGCTCTGCGGAACCGGCCGGTTAGGCTGGACCTCTCCTATTGGCTCAGAGTTTGTGACCCGTCCCCGTCAGAAGTTCCGGCCAGCCTTGCGGTGGCTGTCTCCATGGTGATTGGGAAGGAAGCCTTAGGCCCCGCACTCAGCTTTCACCTGGCCCACCTGGCCTCTTTACCCTCATCTAGACCGCTGTGTAGATGAAAGAAAGGATGTCGGCCAGTGACCACGCGTCCTCATTTCCTTTGAAGGATTAAGCTCCTTGCCTGGGCAGAAGACAGCCAAGGTCAGCCTGAGCCTAGAAACCTAGTGACCTGTGACACTGCAGACAGTGATAGATGTTGATGTCCACGCTCAGGTATCCGCAGGTGGCGGATCGAGAGTGGTCGGAGGTGTAGTGTAACTAGAGGTGACACACTCACAAGGGCACGGGCCAAAGGTCGGGAAAAATAGCTGAGGTCGTGGAGCTCTAGCGGAGCCAGTCTAGGGCCGAGGCCTCCCTCCTGTACGTGGCAAAGAGGTGATCCGTATGCCGCCATGCGCAGCCTCTGGACTGCTGGGGCCCTGGATGCCCGGATTTCGGCCTTGTCTTCGGAGAAGTGACGCACATGCAGTATGCCACCGGAGGCTGTGGCCCAGCAGAGGGCAAAATCTTGAAAATGCGGGCTTCAGTTGACTTTACCTGTGCTCTCCTTTGGCTGAGTGCCATCGTGTGTTTCCTAGCAGGAGAAGGCATTCGTGGAGAGAGGCGGATTCCCTGTGTGCAGGCAAAGTGTGTGCTGAGATGATGAGTTGCTGGAGACCGGGGTGGACTCTTCAGACCCAGGATAGGCCTCTGGCAGGTATGTGTCAATGTTTTCTGCCCTTCGCACTCAGCCAGGTATTTGCATACAATGTTACCAGCGGAAGTAGTAGTCTCCGGAGAGGCTGCCGCATGTCAGCAAGCTTCACCTGGCCAGGGTCCGCCGGTGATGTAGCTACCCCATCAGTCACTACTCTCTAGACCTTCCAGATAAACTACCAGATCTTGTCTGCCCATGGGCAACCAGTAGAGCCAGAGGCCTTCCCCCTTTGCTCTTTGGTCTCTAGGCACTCTATCAGGCACTCCAAGCTGTGAAGTGACTCAGGGGGAGAAGGAAGAGATTTCAGAGAATGAACACATCCAGAGAGAGACAGAGAGAGGCAAGAGATGCTGAGTGGGGATGCCTTGCGTAGTGATATCCTCAGGAAAGTGGGAAAGAGGTACCTGGCCTGCTCTGCCAATGCCCTGAACCAGTCCGCACCAGGGGCTCCCCTGTGCCTGCGTAGGCTTTCCCAGGGTGTGCTCAAATCCTGTGGCCACTAGGTGTCATAGGTCATAATGGAGGGCCCTGTGTCATCTGCCTGGCGGGCCAGATCTCTGCCATTGGCTCAGTCTTGTCACCGGGCCCATCATACGCTCCGCCTACTCTTCCGGTGGTGGGACTGTCTCCATGGTGATGGCAAAGGAGCCTTAGTCCCGCCCACCTGGCCTTGACTTCACCTAGCTGGCCTGCTGACCCTCACTCAGACCTCTGTGTTGATAAAAATTAATGTCGGCCAGTGCCCAGGTGTCAGCATCTGGGATAAAGGATTCCGGACCTTGCCTGGGGCAGAAGGCAGCCTAGGTCAGCTGGTACCTGGAAGTCTAGTGACTCGTGGCACTGCTGCCAGTGACAGACAAATGGTGACTCCCACACTCACATATCCCCTGGTGGCAGAATGATAGTGATGGGTGGAGAAACATGGCTCCGGAGCACTCGCGCAATGGGACACCGGCCAAAGGCCAGGGCCAGTAGTGGACGTCGCGGAGCTGAATGGCGAGCCAGTGAAGGGCCCAAGGATTCCTCTTGTATGTGGGAAACATGTCATCCGGGTCCCCACGTCCATAAACCACTGGATTGCTGGGGCCCAGGATGCCAGGATTTCGGCCTTGCCTTCGCAGCCCGGCCACATAGGCAGCCTTCCACCGGAGGCGGGGGTATGTAGACAGCAAAAATGTGGAAAATGGCAGTGTCTCCTCGATTTCTCTGGCATCGGCCTTTTTGAGCGGCATGCTTTTTTCCTAGTAGGATGAGGCACCGACGGAGAAAGGCAGGATTATGTGTGCAGGAAAGGTATGTGCTGAGAAGGTGACAAGGTTGAGACCAGGTTGGGATCTTTAGTCCCAGGAAGGGCCCCTGGCAGGTGTGGGTCAATGTTCTGTGCCCATCCCACTTGGCGTGGGGAGGTTTACACCATACAAAGCAGCAGCGGAATTATTCTTCCCCCAGAGGTTGCATGTGCCCACAAGCTCCACCTGGCCAGGGTCCGCCCCTACCGTATTGCCCATGTCGATCAACAGAAGCTGAGAGCTTCCAGAGAGACTAACTGCTATTCTCTAGCCACGGGGAAGCGGTACAGCCAGAAGCCTCCCCTGTTTCATCTCCAGGTTCCCTCTCAGGCCCCTCGTAGTTGTGATGTGTCTCAGGGGTAGAAAAAAGAGATTTCTTTAAAAGAACACATACAAAGAGGGGCCATAGATGCTGAGGAAGGGCGCCTTGCCTACTGATATCGTAGCGTAAGTGGAAAAGAGGTACCTGCCTGCTGTCCCAGTATGTCGAACGTGTCCACATCAGGGGTTGCCTACTGTGAAGTTATTCCCTGGGTGCCCTCGATTTTGTGGCCAAGGACAGAAGGGGCCGTTGCGTGTCCGTGGGTAAAATGGAGGGCTCTGCGGAACCGGCCGGTTAGGCTGGACCTCTCCTATTGGCTCAGAGTTTGTGACCCGTCCCCGTCAGAAGTTCCGGCCAGCCTTGCGGTGGCTGTCTCCATGGTGATTGGGAAGGAAGCCTTAGGCCCCGCACTCAGCTTTCACCTGGCCCACCTGGCCTCTTTACCCTCATCTAGACCGCTGTGTAGATGAAAGAAAGGATGTCGGCCAGTGACCACGCGTCCTCATTTCCTTTGAAGGATTAAGCTCCTTGCCTGGGCAGAAGACAGCCAAGGTCAGCCTGAGCCTAGAAACCTAGTGACCTGTGACACTGCAGACAGTGATAGATGTTGATGTCCACGCTCAGGTATCCGCAGGTGGCGGATCGAGAGTGGTCGGAGGTGTAGTGTAACTAGAGGTGACACACTCACAAGGGCACGGGCCAAAGGTCGGGAAAAATAGCTGAGGTCGTGGAGCTCTAGCGGAGCCAGTCTAGGGCCGAGGCCTCCCTCCTGTACGTGGCAAAGAGGTGATCCGTATGCCGCCATGCGCAGCCTCTGGACTGCTGGGGCCCTGGATGCCCGGATTTCGGCCTTGTCTTCGGAGAAGTGACGCACATGCAGTATGCCACCGGAGGCTGTGGCCCAGCAGAGGGCAAAATCTTGAAAATGCGGGCTTCAGTTGACTTTACCTGTGCTCTCCTTTGGCTGAGTGCCATCGTGTGTTTCCTAGCAGGAGAAGGCATTCGTGGAGAGAGGCGGATTCCCTGTGTGCAGGCAAAGTGTGTGCTGAGATGATGAGTTGCTGGAGACCGGGGTGGACTCTTCAGACCCAGGATAGGCCTCTGGCAGGTATGTGTCAATGTTTTCTGCCCTTCGCACTCAGCCAGGTATTTGCATACAATGTTACCAGCGGAAGTAGTAGTCTCCGGAGAGGCTGCCGCATGTCAGCAAGCTTCACCTGGCCAGGGTCCGCCGGTGATGTAGCTACCCCATCAGTCACTACTCTCTAGACCTTCCAGATAAACTACCAGATCTTGTCTGCCCATGGGCAACCAGTAGAGCCAGAGGCCTTCCCCCTTTGCTCTTTGGTCTCTAGGCACTCTATCAGGCACTCCAAGCTGTGAAGTGACTCAGGGGGAGAAGGAAGAGATTTCAGAGAATGAACACATCCAGAGAGAGACAGAGAGAGGCAAGAGATGCTGAGTGGGGATGCCTTGCGTAGTGATATCCTCAGGAAAGTGGGAAAGAGGTACCTGGCCTGCTCTGCCAATGCCCTGAACCAGTCCGCACCAGGGGCTCCCCTGTGCCTGCGTAGGCTTTCCCAGGGTGTGCTCAAATCCTGTGGCCACTAGGTGTCATAGGTCATAATGGAGGGCCCTGTGTCATCTGCCTGGCGGGCCAGATCTCTGCCATTGGCTCAGTCTTGTCACCGGGCCCATCATACGCTCCGCCTACTCTTCCGGTGGTGGGACTGTCTCCATGGTGATGGCAAAGGAGCCTTAGTCCCGCCCACCTGGCCTTGACTTCACCTAGCTGGCCTGCTGACCCTCACTCAGACCTCTGTGTTGATAAAAATTAATGTCGGCCAGTGCCCAGGTGTCAGCATCTGGGATAAAGGATTCCGGACCTTGCCTGGGGCAGAAGGCAGCCTAGGTCAGCTGGTACCTGGAAGTCTAGTGACTCGTGGCACTGCTGCCAGTGACAGACAAATGGTGACTCCCACACTCACATATCCCCTGGTGGCAGAATGATAGTGATGGGTGGAGAAACATCGCTCCGGAGCACTCGCGCAATGGGGCACCGGCCAAAGGCCAGGGCCAGTAGTGGACGTCGCGGAGCTGAATGGCGAGCCAGTGAAGGGCCCAAGGATTCCTCTTGTATGTGGGAAACATGTCATCCGGGTCCCCACGTCCATAAACCACTGGATTGCTGGGGCCCAGGATGCCAGGATTTCGGCCTTGCCTTCGCAGCCCGGCCACATAGGCAGCCTTCCACCGGAGGCGGGGATATGTAGACAGCAAAAATGTGGAAAATGGCAGTGTCTCCTCGATTTCTCTGGCATCGGCCTTTTTGAGCGGCATGCTTTTTTCCTAGTAGGATGAGGCACCGACGGAGAAAGGCAGGATTATGTGTGCAGGAAAGGTATGTGCTGAGAAGGTGACAAGGTTGAGACCAGGTTGGGATCTTTAGTCCCAGGAAGGGCCCCTGGCAGGTGTGGGTCAATGTTCTGTGCCCATCCCACTTGGCGTGGGGAGGTTTACACCATACAAAGCAGCAGCGGAATTATTCTTCCCCCAGAGGTTGCATGTGCCCACAAGCTCCACCTGGCCAGGGTCCGCCCCTACCGTATTGCCCATGTCGATCAACAGAAGCTGAGAGCTTCCAGAGAGACTAACTGCTATTCTCTAGCCACGGGGAAGCGGTACAGCCAGAAGCCTCCCCTGTTTCATCTCCAGGTTCCCTCTCAGGCCCCTCGTAGTTGTGATGTGTCTCAGGGGTAGAAAAAAGAGATTTCTTTAAAAGAACACATACAAAGAGGGGCCATAGATGCTGAGGAAGGGCGCCTTGCCTACTGATATCGTAGCGTAAGTGGAAAAGAGGTACCTGCCTGCTGTCCCAGTATGTCGAACGTGTCCACATCAGGGGTTGCCTACTGTGAAGTTATTCCCTGGGTGCCCTCGATTTTGTGGCCAAGGACAGAAGGGGCCGTTGCGTGTCCGTGGGTAAAATGGAGGGCTCTGCGGAACCGGCCGGTTAGGCTGGACCTCTCCTATTGGCTCAGAGTTTGTGACCCGTCCCCGTCAGAAGTTCCGGCCAGCCTTGCGGTGGCTGTCTCCATGGTGATTGGGAAGGAAGCCTTAGGCCCCGCACTCAGCCTTCACCTGGCCCACCTGGCTGTGTAGATGAAAGAAGGGATGTCGACCAGTGACCACGCGTCCTCATTTCCTTTGAAGGATTAAGCTCCTTGCCTGGGCAGAAGACAGCCAAGGTCAGCCTGAGCCTAGACACCTAGTGACCTGTGACACTGCAGACAGTGATAGATGTTGATGTCCACGCTCAGGTATCCGCAGGTGGCGGATCGAGAGTGGTCGGAGGTGAAGTGTAACTAGAGGTGACACACTGACAAGGGCACGGGCCAAAGGTCGGGAAAAATAGCTGAGGTCGTGGAGCTCTAGCGGAGCCAGTCTAGGGCCGAGGCCTCCCTCCTGTACGTGGCAAAGAGGTGATCCGTATGCCGCCATGCGCAGCCTCTGGACTGCTGGGGCCCTGGATGCCCGGATTTCGGCCTTGTCTTCGGAGAAGTGACGCACATGCAGTGTGCCACCGGAGGCTGTGGCCCAGCAGAGGGCAAAATCTTGAAAATGCGGGCTTCAGTTGACTTTGCCTGTGCTCTCCTTTGGCTGAGTGCCATCGTGTGTTTCCTAGCAGGAGAAGGCATTCGTGGAGAGAGGCGGATTCCCTGTGTGCAGGCAAAGTGTGTGCTGAGATGATGAGTTGCTGGAGACCGGGGTGGACTCTTCAGACCCAGGATAGGCCTCTGGCAGGTATGTGTCAATGTTTTCTGCCCTTCGCACTCAGCCAGGTATTTGCATACAATGTTACCAGCGGAAGTAGTAGTCTCCGGAGAGGCTGCCGCATGTCAGCAAGCTTCACCTGGCCAGGGTCCGCCGGTGATGTAGCTACCCCATCAGTCACTACTCTCTAGACCTTCCAGATAAACTACCAGATCTTGTCTGCCCATGGGCAACCAGTAGAGCCAGAGGCCTTCCCCCTTTGCTCTTTGGTCTCTAGGCACTCTATCAGGCACTCCAAGCTGTGAAGTGACTCAGGGGGAGAAGGAAGAGATTTCAGAGAATGAACACATCCAGAGAGAGACAGAGAGAGGCAAGAGATGCTGAGTGGGGATGCCTTGCGTAGTGATATCCTCAGGAAAGTGGGAAAGAGGTACCTGGCCTGCTCTGCCAATGCCCTGAACCAGTCCGCACCAGGGGCTCCCCTGTGCCTGCGTAGGCTTTCCCAGGGTGTGCTCAAATCCTGTGGCCACTAGGTGTCATAGGTCATAATGGAGGGCCCTGTGTCATCTGCCTGGCGGGCCAGATCTCTGCCATTGGCTCAGTCTTGTCACCGGGCCCATCATACGCTCCGCCTACTCTTCCGGTGGTGGGACTGTCTCCATGGTGATGGCAAAGGAGCCTTAGTCCCGCCCACCTGGCCTTGACTTCACCTAGCTGGCCTGCTGACCCTCACTCAGACCTCTGTGTTGATAAAAATTAATGTCGGCCAGTGCCCAGGTGTCAGCATCTGGGATAAAGGATTCCGGACCTTGCCTGGGGCAGAAGGCAGCCTAGGTCAGCTGGTACCTGGAAGTCTAGTGACTCGTGGCACTGCTGCCAGTGACAGACAAATGGTGACTCCCACACTCACATATCCCCTGGTGGCAGAATGATAGTGATGGGTGGAGAAACATGGCTCCGGAGCACTCGCGCAATGGGGCACCGGCCAAAGGCCAGGGCCAGTAGTGGACGTCGCGGAGCTGAATGGCGAGCCAGTGAAGGGCCCAAGGATTCCTCTTGTATGTGGGAAACATGTCATCCGGGTCCCCACGTCCATAAACCACTGGATTGCTGGGGCCCAGGATGCCAGGATTTCGGCCTTGCCTTCGCAGCCCGGCCACATAGGCAGCCTTCCACCGGAGGCGGGGATATGTAGACAGCAAAAATGTGGAAAATGGCAGTGTCTCCTCGATTTCTCTGGCATCGGCCTTTTTGAGCGGCATGCTTTTTTCCTAGTAGGATGAGGCACCGACGGAGAAAGGCAGGATTATGTGTGCAGGAAAGGTATGTGCTGAGAAGGTGACAAGGTTGAGACCAGGTTGGGATCTTTAGTCCCAGGAAGGGCCCCTGGCAGGTGTGGGTCAATGTTCTGTGCCCATCCCACTTGGCGTGGGGAGGTTTACACCATACAAAGCAGCAGCGGAATTATTCTTCCCCCAGAGGTTGCATGTGCCCACAAGCTCCACCTGGCCAGGGTCCGCCCCTACCGTATTGCCCATGTCGATCAACAGAAGCTGAGAGCTTCCAGAGAGACTAACTGCTATTCTCTAGCCACGGGGAAGCGGTACAGCCAGAAGCCTCCCCTGTTTCATCTCCAGGTTCCCTCTCAGGCCCCTCATAGTTGTGATGTGTCTCAGGGGTAGAAAAAAGAGATTTCTTTAAAAGAACACATACAAAGAGGGGCCATAGATGCTGAGGAAGGGCGCCTTGCCTACTGATATCGTAGCGTAAGTGGAAAAGAGGTACCTGCCTGCTGTCCCAGTATGTCGAACGTGTCCACATCAGGGGTTGCCTACTGTGAAGTTATTCCCTGGGTGCCCTCGATTTTGTGGCCAAGGACAGAAGGGGCCGTTGCGTGTCCGTGGGTAAAATGGAGGGCTCTGCGGAACCGGCCGGTTAGGCTGGACCTCTCCTATTGGCTCAGAGTTTGTGACCCGTCCCCGTCAGAAGTTCCGGCCAGCCTTGCGGTGGCTGTCTCCATGGTGATTGGGAAGGAAGCCTTAGGCCCCGCACTCAGCTTTCACCTGGCCCACCTGGCCTCTTTACCCTCATCTAGACCGCTGTGTAGATGAAAGAAAGGATGTCGGCCAGTGACCACGCGTCCTCATTTCCTTTGAAGGATTAAGCTCCTTGCCTGGGCAGAAGACAGCCAAGGTCAGCCTGAGCCTAGAAACCTAGTGACCTGTGACACTGCAGACAGTGATAGATGTTGATGTCCACGCTCAGGTATCCGCAGGTGGCGGATCGAGAGTGGTCGGAGGTGTAGTGTAACTAGAGGTGACACACTCACAAGGGCACGGGCCAAAGGTCGGGAAAAATAGCTGAGGTCGTGGAGCTCTAGCGGAGCCAGTCTAGGGCCGAGGCCTCCCTCCTGTACGTGGCAAAGAGGTGATCCGTATGCCGCCATGCGCAGCCTCTGGACTGCTGGGGCCCTGGATGCCCGGATTTCGGCCTTGTCTTCGGAGAAGTGACGCACATGCAGTATGCCACCGGAGGCTGTGGCCCAGCAGAGGGCAAAATCTTGAAAATGCGGGCTTCAGTTGACTTTACCTGTGCTCTCCTTTGGCTGAGTGCCATCGTGTGTTTCCTAGCAGGAGAAGGCATTCGTGGAGAGAGGCGGATTCCCTGTGTGCAGGCAAAGTGTGTGCTGAGATGATGAGTTGCTGGAGACCGGGGTGGACTCTTCAGACCCAGGATAGGCCTCTGGCAGGTATGTGTCAATGTTTTCTGCCCTTCGCACTCAGCCAGGTATTTGCATACAATGTTACCAGCGGAAGTAGTAGTCTCCGGAGAGGCTGCCGCATGTCAGCAAGCTTCACCTGGCCAGGGTCCGCCGGTGATGTAGCTACCCCATCAGTCACTACTCTCTAGACCTTCCAGATAAACTACCAGATCTTGTCTGCCCATGGGCAACCAGTAGAGCCAGAGGCCTTCCCCCTTTGCTCTTTGGTCTCTAGGCACTCTATCAGGCACTCCAAGCTGTGAAGTGACTCAGGGGGAGAAGGAAGAGATTTCAGAGAATGAACACATCCAGAGAGAGACAGAGAGAGGCAAGAGATGCTGAGTGGGGATGCCTTGCGTAGTGATATCCTCAGGAAAGTGGGAAAGAGGTACCTGGCCTGCTCTGCCAATGCCCTGAACCAGTCCGCACCAGGGGCTCCCCTGTGCCTGCGTAGGCTTTCCCAGGGTGTGCTCAAATCCTGTGGCCACTAGGTGTCATAGGTCATAATGGAGGGCCCTGTGTCATCTGCCTGGCGGGCCAGATCTCTGCCATTGGCTCAGTCTTGTCACCGGGCCCATCATACGCTCCGCCTACTCTTCCGGTGGTGGGACTGTCTCCATGGTGATGGCAAAGGAGCCTTAGTCCCGCCCACCTGGCCTTGACTTCACCTAGCTGGCCTGCTGACCCTCACTCAGACCTCTGTGTTGATAAAAATTAATGTCGGCCAGTGCCCAGGTGTCAGCATCTGGGATAAAGGATTCCGGACCTTGCCTGGGGCAGAAGGCAGCCTAGGTCAGCTGGTACCTGGAAGTCTAGTGACTCGTGGCACTGCTGCCAGTGACAGACAAATGGTGACTCCCACACTCACATATCCCCTGGTGGCAGAATGATAGTGATGGGTGGAGAAACATGGCTCCGGAGCACTCGCGCAATGGGGCACCGGCCAAAGGCCAGGGCCAGTAGTGGACGTCGCCGCGGAGCTGAATGGCGAGCCAGTGAAGGGCCCAAGGATTCCTCTTGTATGTGGGAAACATGTCATCCGGGTCCCCACGTCCATAAACCACTGGATTGCTGGGGCCCAGGATGCCAGGATTTCGGCCTTGCCTTCGCAGCCCGGCCACATAGGCAGCCTTCCACCGGAGGCGGGGATATGTAGACAGCAAAAATGTGGAAAATGGCAGTGTCTCCTCGATTTCTCTGGCATCGGCCTTTTTGAGCGGCATGCTTTTTTCCTAGTAGGATGAGGCACCGACGGAGAAAGGCAGGATTATGTGTGCAGGAAAGGTATGTGCTGAGAAGGTGACAAGGTTGAGACCAGGTTGGGATCTTTAGTCCCAGGAAGGGCCCCTGGCAGGTGTGGGTCAATGTTCTGTGCCCATCCCACTTGGCGTGGGGAGGTTTACACCATACAAAGCAGCAGCGGAATTATTCTTCCCCCAGAGGTTGCATGTGCCCACAAGCTCCACCTGGCCAGGGTCCGCCCCTACCGTATTGCCCATGTCGATCAACAGAAGCTGAGAGCTTCCAGAGAGACTAACTGCTATTCTCTAGCCACGGGGAAGCGGTACAGCCAGAAGCCTCCCCTGTTTCATCTCCAGGTTCCCTCTCAGGCCCCTCGTAGTTGTGATGTGTCTCAGGGGTAGAAAAAAGAGATTTCTTTAAAAGAACACATACAAAGAGGGGCCATAGATGCTGAGGAAGGGCGCCTTGCCTACTGATATCGTAGCGTAAGTGGAAAAGAGGTACCTGCCTGCTGTCCCAGTATGTCGAACGTGTCCACATCAGGGGTTGCCTACTGTGAAGTTATTCCCTGGGTGCCCTCGATTTTGTGGCCAAGGACAGAAGGGGCCGTTGCGTGTCCGTGGGTAAAATGGAGGGCTCTGCGGAACCGGCCGGTTAGGCTGGACCTCTCCTATTGGCTCAGAGTTTGTGACCCGTCCCCGTCAGAAGTTCCGGCCAGCCTTGCGGTGGCTGTCTCCATGGTGATTGGGAAGGAAGCCTTAGGCCCCGCACTCAGCTTTCACCTGGCCCACCTGGCCTCTTTACCCTCATCTAGACCGCTGTGTAGATGAAAGAAAGGATGTCGGCCAGTGACCACGCGTCCTCATTTCCTTTGAAGGATTAAGCTCCTTGCCTGGGCAGAAGACAGCCAAGGTCAGCCTGAGCCTAGAAACCTAGTGACCTGTGACACTGCAGACAGTGATAGATGTTGATGTCCACGCTCAGGTATCCGCAGGTGGCGGATCGAGAGTGGTCGGAGGTGTAGTGTAACTAGAGGTGACACACTCACAAGGGCACGGGCCAAAGGTCGGGAAAAATAGCTGAGGTCGTGGAGCTCTAGCGGAGCCAGTCTAGGGCCGAGGCCTCCCTCCTGTACGTGGCAAAGAGGTGATCCGTATGCCGCCATGCGCAGCCTCTGGACTGCTGGGGCCCTGGATGCCCGGATTTCTGCCTTGTCTTCGGAGAAGTGACGCACATGCAGTATGCCACCGGAGGCTGTGGCCCAGCAGAGGGCAAAATCTTGAAAATGCGGGCTTCAGTTGACTTTACCTGTGCTCTCCTTTGGCTGAGTGCCATCGTGTGTTTCCTAGCAGGAGAAGGCATTCGTGGAGAGAGGCGGATTCCCTGTGTGCAGGCAAAGTGTGTGCTGAGATGATGAGTTGCTGGAGACCGGGGTGGACTCTTCAGACCCAGGATAGGCCTCTGGCAGGTATGTGTCAATGTTTTCTGCCCTTCGCACTCAGCCAGGTATTTGCATACAATGTTACCAGCGGAAGTAGTAGTCTCCGGAGAGGCTGCCGCATGTCAGCAAGCTTCACCTGGCCAGGGTCCGCCGGTGATGTAGCTACCCCATCAGTCACTACTCTCTAGACCTTCCAGATAAACTACCAGATCTTGTCTGCCCATGGGCAACCAGTAGAGCCAGAGGCCTTCCCCCTTTGCTCTTTGGTCTCTAGGCACTCTATCAGGCACTCCAAGCTGTGAAGTGACTCAGGGGGAGAAGGAAGAGATTTCAGAGAATGAACACATCCAGAGAGAGACAGAGAGAGGCAAGAGATGCTGAGTGGGGATGCCTTGCGTAGTGATATCCTCAGGAAAGTGGGAAAGAGGTACCTGGCCTGCTCTGCCAATGCCCTGAACCAGTCCGCACCAGGGGCTCCCCTGTGCCTGCGTAGGCTTTCCCAGGGTGTGCTCAAATCCTGTGGCCACTAGGTGTCATAGGTCATAATGGAGGGCCCTGTGTCATCTGCCTGGCGGGCCAGATCTCTGCCATTGGCTCAGTCTTGTCACCGGGCCCATCATACGCTCCGCCTACTCTTCCGGTGGTGGGACTGTCTCCATGGTGATGGCAAAGGAGCCTTAGTCCCGCCCACCTGGCCTTGACTTCACCTAGCTGGCCTGCTGACCCTCACTCAGACCTCTGTGTTGATAAAAATTAATGTCGGCCAGTGCCCAGGTGTCAGCATCTGGGATAAAGGATTCCGGACCTTGCCTGGGGCAGAAGGCAGCCTAGGTCAGCTGGTACCTGGAAGTCTAGTGACTCGTGGCACTGCTGCCAGTGACAGACAAATGGTGACTCCCACACTCACATATCCCCTGGTGGCAGAATGATAGTGATGGGTGGAGAAACATGGCTCCGGAGCACTCGCGCAATGGGGCACCGGCCAAAGGCCAGGGCCAGTAGTGGACGTCGCGGAGCTGAATGGCGAGCCAGTGAAGGGCCCAAGGATTCCTCTTGTATGTGGGAAACATGTCATCCGGGTCCCCACGTCCATAAACCACTGGATTGCTGGGGCCCAGGATGCCAGGATTTCGGCCTTGCCTTCGCAGCCCGGCCACATAGGCAGCCTTCCACCGGAGGCGGGGATATGTAGACAGCAAAAATGTGGAAAATGGCAGTGTCTCCTCGATTTCTCTGGCATCGGCCTTTTTGAGCGGCATGCTTTTTTCCTAGTAGGATGAGGCACCGACGGAGAAAGGCAGGATTATGTGTGCAGGAAAGGTATGTGCTGAGAAGGTGACAAGGTTGAGACCAGGTTGGGATCTTTAGTCCCAGGAAGGGCCCCTGGCAGGTGTGGGTCAATGTTCTGTGCCCATCCCACTTGGCGTGGGGAGGTTTACACCATACAAAGCAGCAGCGGAATTATTCTTCCCCCAGAGGTTGCATGTGCCCACAAGCTCCACCTGGCCAGGGTCCGCCCCTACCGTATTGCCCATGTCGATCAACAGAAGCTGAGAGCTTCCAGAGAGACTAACTGCTATTCTCTAGCCACGGGGAAGCGGTACAGCCAGAAGCCTCCCCTGTTTCATCTCCAGGTTCCCTCTCAGGCCCCTCGTAGTTGTGATGTGTCTCAGGGGTAGAAAAAAGAGATTTCTTTAAAAGAACACATACAAAGAGGGGCCATAGATGCTGAGGAAGGGCGCCTTGCCTACTGATATCGTAGCGTAAGTGGAAAAGAGGTACCTGCCTGCTGTCCCAGTATGTCGAACGTGTCCACATCAGGGGTTGCCTACTGTGAAGTTATTCCCTGGGTGCCCTCGATTTTGTGGCCAAGGACAGAAGGGGCCGTTGCGTGTCCGTGGGTAAAATGGAGGGCTCTGCGGAACCGGCCGGTTAGGCTGGACCTCTCCTATTGGCTCAGAGTTTGTGACCCGTCCCCGTCAGAAGTTCCGGCCAGCCTTGCGGTGGCTGTCTCCATGGTGATTGGGAAGGAAGCCTTAGGCCCCGCACTCAGCTTTCACCTGGCCCACCTGGCCTCTTTACCCTCATCTAGACCGCTGTGTAGATGAAAGAAAGGATGTCGGCCAGTGACCACGCGTCCTCATTTCCTTTGAAGGATTAAGCTCCTTGCCTGGGCAGAAGACAGCCAAGGTCAGCCTGAGCCTAGAAACCTAGTGACCTGTGACACTGCAGACAGTGATAGATGTTGATGTCCACGCTCAGGTATCCGCAGGTGGCGGATCGAGAGTGGTCGGAGGTGTAGTGTAACTAGAGGTGACACACTCACAAGGGCACGGGCCAAAGGTCGGGAAAAATAGCTGAGGTCGTGGAGCTCTAGCGGAGCCAGTCTAGGGCCGAGGCCTCCCTCCTGTACGTGGCAAAGAGGTGATCCGTATGCCGCCATGCGCAGCCTCTGGACTGCTGGGGCCCTGGATGCCCGGATTTCGGCCTTGTCTTCGGAGAAGTGACGCACATGCAGTATGCCACCGGAGGCTGTGGCCCAGCAGAGGGCAAAATCTTGAAAATGCGGGCTTCAGTTGACTTTACCTGTGCTCTCCTTTGGCTGAGTGCCATCGTGTGTTTCCTAGCAGGAGAAGGCATTCGTGGAGAGAGGCGGATTCCCTGTGTGCAGGCAAAGTGTGTGCTGAGATGATGAGTCGCTGGAGACCGGGGTGGACTCTTCAGACCCAGGATAGGCCTCTGGCAGGTATGTGTCAATGTTTTCTGCCCTTCGCACTCAGCCAGGTATTTGTATACAATGTTACCAGCGGAAGTAGTAGTCTCCGGAGAGGCTGCCGCATGTCAGCAAGCTTCACCTGGCCAGGGTCCGCCGGTGATGTAGCTACCCCATCAGTCACTACTCTCTAGACCTTCCAGATAAACTACCAGATCTTGTCTGCCCATGGGCAACCAGTAGAGCCAGAGGCCTTCCCCCTTTGCTCTTTGGTCTCTAGGCACTCTATCAGGCACTCCAAGCTGTGAAGTGACTCAGGGGGAGAAGGAAGAGATTTCAGAGAATGAACACATCCAGAGAGAGACAGAGAGAGGCAAGAGATGCTGAGTGGGGATGCCTTGCGTAGTGATATCCTCAGGAAAGTGGGAAAGAGGTACCTGGCCTGCTCTGCCAATGCCCTGAACCAGTCCGCACCAGGGGCTCCCCTGTGCCTGCGTAGGCTTTCCCAGGGTGTGCTCAAATCCTGTGGCCACTAGGTGTCATAGGTCATAATGGAGGGCCCTGTGTCATCTGCCTGGCGGGCCAGATCTCTGCCATTGGCTCAGTCTTGTCACCGGGCCCATCATACGCTCCGCCTACTCTTCCGGTGGTGGGACTGTCTCCATGGTGATGGCAAAGGAGCCTTAGTCCCGCCCACCTGGCCTTGACTTCACCTAGCTGGCCTGCTGACCCTCACTCAGACCTCTGTGTTGATAAAAATTAATGTCGGCCAGTGCCCAGGTGTCAGCATCTGGGATAAAGGATTCCGGACCTTGCCTGGGGCAGAAGGCAGCCTAGGTCAGCTGGTACCTGGAAGTCTAGTGACTCGTGGCACTGCTGCCAGTGACAGACAAATGGTGACTCCCACACTCACATATCCCCTGGTGGCAGAATGATAGTGATGGGTGGAGAAACATGGCTCCGGAGCACTCGCGCAATGGGGCACCGGCCAAAGGCCAGGGCCAGTAGTGGACGTCGCCGCGGAGCTGAATGGCGAGCCAGTGAAGGGCCCAAGGATTCCTCTTGTATGTGGGAAACATGTCATCCGGGTCCCCACGTCCATAAACCACTGGATTGCTGGGGCCCAGGATGCCAGGATTTCGGCCTTGCCTTCGCAGCCCGGCCACATAGGCAGCCTTCCACCGGAGGCGGGGATATGTAGACAGCAAAAATGTGGAAAATGGCAGTGTCTCCTCGATTTCTCTGGCATCGGCCTTTTTGAGCGGCATGCTTTTTTCCTAGTAGGATGAGGCACCGACGGAGAAAGGCAGGATTATGTGTGCAGGAAAGGTATGTGCTGAGAAGGTGACAAGGTTGAGACCAGGTTGGGATCTTTAGTCCCAGGAAGGGCCCCTGGCAGGTGTGGGTCAATGTTCTGTGCCCATCCCACTTGGCGTGGGGAGGTTTACACCATACAAAGCAGCAGCGGAATTATTCTTCCCCCAGAGGTTGCATGTGCCCACAAGCTCCACCTGGCCAGGGTCCGCCCCTACCGTATTGCCCATGTCGATCAACAGAAGCTGAGAGCTTCCAGAGAGACTAACTGCTATTCTCTAGCCACGGGGAAGCGGTACAGCCAGAAGCCTCCCCTGTTTCATCTCCAGGTTCCCTCTCAGGCCCCTCATAGTTGTGATGTGTCTCAGGGGTAGAAAAAAGAGATTTCTTTAAAAGAACACATACAAAGAGGGGCCATAGATGCTGAGGAAGGGCGCCTTGCCTACTGATATCGTAGCGTAAGTGGAAAAGAGGTACCTGCCTGCTGTCCCAGTATGTCGAACGTGTCCACATCAGGGGTTGCCTACTGTGAAGTTATTCCCTGGGTGCCCTCGATTTTGTGGCCAAGGACAGAAGGGGCCGTTGCGTGTCCGTGGGTAAAATGGAGGGCTCTGCGGAACCGGCCGGTTAGGCTGGACCTCTCCTATTGGCTCAGAGTTTGTGACCCGTCCCCGTCAGAAGTTCCGGCCAGCCTTGCGGTGGCTGTCTCCATGGTGATTGGGAAGGAAGCCTTAGGCCCCGCACTCAGCTTTCACCTGGCCCACCTGGCCTCTTTACCCTCATCTAGACCGCTGTGTAGATGAAAGAAAGGATGTCGGCCAGTGGCCACGCGTCCTCATTTCCTTTGAAGGATTAAGCTCCTTGCCTGGGCAGAAGACAGCCAAGGTCAGCCTGAGCCTAGAAACCTAGTGACCTGTGACACTGCAGACAGTGATAGATGTTGATGTCCACGCTCAGGTATCCGCAGGTGGCGGATCGAGAGTGGTCGGAGGTGTAGTGTAACTAGAGGTGACACACTCACAAGGGCACGGGCCAAAGGTCGGGAAAAATAGCTGAGGTCGTGGAGCTCTAGCGGAGCCAGTCTAGGGCCGAGGCCTCCCTCCTGTACGTGGCAAAGAGGTGATCCGTATGCCGCCATGCGCAGCCTCTGGACTGCTGGGGCCCTGGATGCCCGGATTTCGGCCTTGTCTTCGGAGAAGTGACGCACATGCAGTATGCCACCGGAGGCTGTGGCCCAGCAGAGGGCAAAATCTTGAAAATGCGGGCTTCAGTTGACTTTACCTGTGCTCTCCTTTGGCTGAGTGCCATCGTGTGTTTCCTAGCAGGAGAAGGCATTCGTGGAGAGAGGCGGATTCCCTGTGTGCAGGCAAAGTGTGTGCTGAGATGATGAGTTGCTGGAGACCGGGGTGGACTCTTCAGACCCAGGATAGGCCTCTGGCAGGTATGTGTCAATGTTTTCTGCCCTTCGCACTCAGCCAGGTATTTGCATACAATGTTACCAGCGGAAGTAGTAGTCTCCGGAGAGGCTGCCGCATGTCAGCAAGCTTCACCTGGCCAGGGTCCGCCGGTGATGTAGCTACCCCATCAGTCACTACTCTCTAGACCTTCCAGATAAACTACCAGATCTTGTCTGCCCATGGGCAACCAGTAGAGCCAGAGGCCTTCCCCCTTTGCTCTTTGGTCTCTAGGCACTCTATCAGGCACTCCAAGCTGTGAAGTGACTCAGGGGGAGAAGGAAGAGATTTCAGAGAATGAACACATCCAGAGAGAGACAGAGAGAGGCAAGAGATGCTGAGTGGGGATGCCTTGCGTAGTGATATCCTCAGGAAAGTGGGAAAGAGGTACCTGGCCTGCTCTGCCAATGCCCTGAACCAGTCCGCACCAGGGGCTCCCCTGTGCCTGCGTAGGCTTTCCCAGGGTGTGCTCAAATCCTGTGGCCACTAGGTGTCATAGGTCATAATGGAGGGCCCTGTGTCATCTGCCTGGCGGGCCAGATCTCTGCCATTGGCTCAGTCTTGTCACCGGGCCCATCATACGCTCCGCCTACTCTTCCGGTGGTGGGACTGTCTCCATGGTGATGGCAAAGGAGCCTTAGTCCCGCCCACCTGGCCTTGACTTCACCTAGCTGGCCTGCTGACCCTCACTCAGACCTCTGTGTTGATAAAAATTAATGTCGGCCAGTGCCCAGGTGTCAGCATCTGGGATAAAGGATTCCGGACCTTGCCTGGGGCAGAAGGCAGCCTAGGTCAGCTGGTACCTGGAAGTCTAGTGACTCGTGGCACTGCTGCCAGTGACAGACAAATGGTGACTCCCACACTCACATATCCCCTGGTGGCAGAATGATAGTGATGGGTGGAGAAACATGGCTCCGGAGCACTCGCGCAATGGGGCACCGGCCAAAGGCCAGGGCCAGTAGTGGACGTCGCGGAGCTGAATGGCGAGCCAGTGAAGGGCCCAAGGATTCCTCTTGTATGTGGGAAACATGTCATCCGGGTCCCCACGTCCATAAACCACTGGATTGCTGGGGCCCAGGATGCCAGGATTTCGGCCTTGCCTTCGCAGCCCGGCCACATAGGCAGCCTTCCACCGGAGGCGGGGATATGTAGACAGCAAAAATGTGGAAAATGGCAGTGTCTCCTCGATTTCTCTGGCATCGGCCTTTTTGAGCGGCATGCTTTTTTCCTAGTAGGATGAGGCACCGACGGAGAAAGGCAGGATTATGTGTGCAGGAAAGGTATGTGCTGAGAAGGTGACAAGGTTGAGACCAGGTTGGGATCTTTAGTCCCAGGAAGGGCCCCTGGCAGGTGTGGGTCAATGTTCTGTGCCCATCCCACTTGGCGTGGGGAGGTTTACACCATACAAAGCAGCAGCGGAATTATTCTTCCCCCAGAGGTTGCATGTGCCCACAAGCTCCACCTGGCCAGGGTCCGCCCCTACCGTATTGCCCATGTCGATCAACAGAAGCTGAGAGCTTCCAGAGAGACTAACTGCTGTTCTCTAGCCACGGGGAAGCGGTACAGCCAGAAGCCTCCCCTGTTTCATCTCCAGGTTCCCTCTCAGGCCCCTCATAGTTGTGATGTGTCTCAGGGGTAGAAAAAAGAGATTTCTTTAAAAGAACACATACAAAGAGGGGCCATAGATGCTGAGGAAGGGCGCCTTGCCTACTGATATCGTAGCGTAAGTGGAAAAGAGGTACCTGCCTGCTGTCCCAGTATGTCGAACGTGTCCACATCAGGGGTTGCCTACTGTGAAGTTATTCCCTGGGTGCCCTCGATTTTGTGGCCAAGGACAGAAGGGGCCGTTGCGTGTCCGTGGGTAAAATGGAGGGCTCTGCGGAACCGGCCGGTTAGGCTGGACCTCTCCTATTGGCTCAGAGTTTGTGACCCGTCCCCGTCAGAAGTTCCGGCCAGCCTTGCGGTGGCTGTCTCCATGGTGATTGGGAAGGAAGCCTTAGGCCCCGCACTCAGCTTTCACCTGGCCCACCTGGCCTCTTTACCCTCATCTAGACCGCTGTGTAGATGAAAGAAAGGATGTCGGCCAGTGGCCACGCGTCCTCATTTCCTTTGAAGGATTAAGCTCCTTGCCTGGGCAGAAGACAGCCAAGGTCAGCCTGAGCCTAGAAACCTAGTGACCTGTGACACTGCAGACAGTGATAGATGTTGATGTCCACGCTCAGGTATCCGCAGGTGGCGGATCGAGAGTGGTCGGAGGTGTAGTGTAACTAGAGGTGACACACTCACAAGGGCACGGGCCAAAGGTCGGGAAAAATAGCTGAGGTCGTGGAGCTCTAGCGGAGCCAGTCTAGGGCCGAGGCCTCCCTCCTGTACGTGGCAAAGAGGTGATCCGTATGCCGCCATGCGCAGCCTCTGGACTGCTGGGGCCCTGGATGCCCGGATTTCGGCCTTGTCTTCGGAGAAGTGACGCACATGCAGTATGCCACCGGAGGCTGTGGCCCAGCAGAGGGCAAAATCTTGAAAATGCGGGCTTCAGTTGACTTTACCTGTGCTCTCCTTTGGCTGAGTGCCATCGTGTGTTTCCTAGCAGGAGAAGGCATTCGTGGAGAGAGGCGGATTCCCTGTGTGCAGGCAAAGTGTGTGCTGAGATGATGAGTTGCTGGAGACCGGGGTGGACTCTTCAGACCCAGGATAGGCCTCTGGCAGGTATGTGTCAATGTTTTCTGCCCTTCGCACTCAGCCAGGTATTTGCATACAATGTTACCAGCGGAAGTAGTAGTCTCCGGAGAGGCTGCCGCATGTCAGCAAGCTTCACCTGGCCAGGGTCCGCCGGTGATGTAGCTACCCCATCAGTCACTACTCTCTAGACCTTCCAGATAAACTACCAGATCTTGTCTGCCCATGGGCAACCAGTAGAGCCAGAGGCCTTCCCCCTTTGCTCTTTGGTCTCTAGGCACTCTATCAGGCACTCCAAGCTGTGAAGTGACTCAGGGGGAGAAGGAAGAGATTTCAGAGAATGAACACATCCAGAGAGAGACAGAGAGAGGCAAGAGATGCTGAGTGGGGATGCCTTGCGTAGTGATATCCTCAGGAAAGTGGGAAAGAGGTACCTGGCCTGCTCTGCCAATGCCCTGCACCAGTCCGCACCAGGGGCTCCCCTGTGCCTGCGTAGGCTTTCCCAGGGTGTGCTCAAATCCTGTGGCCACTAGGTGTCATAGGTCATAATGGAGGGCCCTGTGTCATCTGCCTGGCGGGCCAGATCTCTGCCATTGGCTCAGTCTTGTCACCGGGCCCATCATACGCTCCGCCTACTCTTCCGGTGGTGGGACTGTCTCCATGGTGATGGCAAAGGAGCCTTAGTCCCGCCCACCTGGCCTTGACTTCACCTAGCTGGCCTGCTGACCCTCACTCAGACCTCTGTGTTGATAAAAATTAATGTCGGCCAGTGCCCAGGTGTCAGCATCTGGGATAAAGGATTCCGGACCTTGCCTGGGGCAGAAGGCAGCCTAGGTCAGCTGGTACCTGGAAGTCTAGTGACTCGTGGCACTGCTGCCAGTGACAGACAAATGGTGACTCCCACACTCACATATCCCCTGGTGGCAGAATGATAGTGATGGGTGGAGAAACATGGCTCCGGAGCACTCGCGCAATGGGGCACCGGCCAAAGGCCAGGGCCAGTAGTGGACGTCGCGGAGCTGAATGGCGAGCCAGTGAAGGGCCCAAGGATTCCTCTTGTATGTGGGAAACATGTCATCCGGGTCCCCACGTCCATAAACCACTGGATTGCTGGGGCCCAGGATGCCAGGATTTCGGCCTTGCCTTCGCAGCCCGGCCACATAGGCAGCCTTCCACCGGAGGCGGGGATATGTAGACAGCAAAAATGTGGAAAATGGCAGTGTCTCCTCGATTTCTCTGGCATCGGCCTTTTTGAGCGGCATGCTTTTTTCCTAGTAGGATGAGGCACCGACGGAGAAAGGCAGGATTATGTGTGCAGGAAAGGTATGTGCTGAGAAGGTGACAAGGTTGAGACCAGGTTGGGATCTTTAGTCCCAGGAAGGGCCCCTGGCAGGTGTGGGTCAATGTTCTGTGCCCATCCCACTTGGCGTGGGGAGGTTTACACCATACAAAGCAGCAGCGGAATTATTCTTCCCCCAGAGGTTGCATGTGCCCACAAGCTCCACCTGGCCAGGGTCCGCCCCTACCGTATTGCCCATGTCGATCAACAGAAGCTGAGAGCTTCCAGAGAGACTAACTGCTATTCTCTAGCCACGGGGAAGCGGTACAGCCAGAAGCCTTCCCTGTTTCATCTCCAGGTTCCCTCTCAGGCCCCTCGTAGTTGTGATGTGTCTCAGGGGTAGAAAAAAGAGATTTCTTTAAAAGAACACATACAAAGAGGGGCCATAGATGCTGAGGAAGGGCGCCTTGCCTACTGATATCGTAGCGTAAGTGGAAAAGAGGTACCTGCCTGCTGTCCCAGTATGTCGAACGTGTCCACATCAGGGGTTGCCTACTGTGAAGTTATTCCCTGGGTGCCCTCGATTTTGTGGCCAAGGACAGAAGGGGCCGTTGCGTGTCCGTGGGTAAAATGGAGGGCTCTGCGGAACCGGCCGGTTAGGCTGGACCTCTCCTATTGGCTCAGAGTTTGTGACCCGTCCCCGTCAGAAGTTCCGGCCAGCCTTGCGGTGGCTGTCTCCATGGTGATTGGGAAGGAAGCCTTAGGCCCCGCACTCAGCTTTCACCTGGCCCACCTGGCCTCTTTACCCTCATCTAGACCGCTGTGTAGATGAAAGAAAGGATGTCGGCCAGTGACCACGCGTCCTCATTTCCTTTGAAGGATTAAGCTCCTTGCCTGGGCAGAAGACAGCCAAGGTCAGCCTGAGCCTAGAAACCTAGTGACCTGTGACACTGCAGACAGTGATAGATGTTGATGTCCACGCTCAGGTATCCGCAGGTGGCGGATCGAGAGTGGTCGGAGGTGTAGTGTAACTAGAGGTGACACACTCACAAGGGCACGGGCCAAAGGTCGGGAAAAATAGCTGAGGTCGTGGAGCTCTAGCGGAGCCAGTCTAGGGCCGAGGCCTCCCTCCTGTACGTGGCAAAGAGGTGATCCGTATGCCGCCATGCGCAGCCTCTGGACTGCTGGGGCCCTGGATGCCCGGATTTCGGCCTTGTCTTCGGAGAAGTGACGCACATGCAGTATGCCACCGGAGGCTGTGGCCCAGCAGAGGGCAAAATCTTGAAAATGCGGGCTTCAGTTGACTTTACCTGTGCTCTCCTTTGGCTGAGTGCCATCGTGTGTTTCCTAGCAGGAGAAGGCATTCATGGAGAGAGGCGGATTCCCTGTGTGCAGGCAAAGTGTGTGCTGAGATGATGAGTCGCTGGAGACCGGGGTGGACTCTTCAGACCCAGGATAGGCCTCTGGCAGGTATGTGTCAATGTTTTCTGCCCTTCGCACTCAGCCAGGTATTTGTATACAATGTTACCAGCGGAAGTAGTAGTCTCCGGAGAGGCTGCCGCATGTCAGCAAGCTTCACCTGGCCAGGGTCCGCCGGTGATGTAGCTACCCCATCAGTCACTACTCTCTAGACCTTCCAGATAAACTACCAGATCTTGTCTGCCCATGGGCAACCAGTAGAGCCAGAGGCCTTCCCCCTTTGCTCTTTGGTCTCTAGGCACTCTATCAGGCACTCCAAGCTGTGAAGTGACTCAGGGGGAGAAGGAAGAGATTTCAGAGAATGAACACATCCAGAGAGAGACAGAGAGAGGCAAGAGATGCTGAGTGGGGATGCCTTGCGTAGTGATATCCTCAGGAAAGTGGGAAAGAGGTACCTGGCCTGCTCTGCCAATGCCCTGAACCAGTCCGCACCAGGGGCTCCCCTGTGCCTGCGTAGGCTTTCCCAGGGTGTGCTCAAATCCTGTGGCCACTAGGTGTCATAGGTCATAATGGAGGGCCCTGTGTCATCTGCCTGGCGGGCCAGATCTCTGCCATTGGCTCAGTCTTGTCACCGGGCCCATCATACGCTCCGCCTACTCTTCCGGTGGTGGGACTGTCTCCATGGTGATGGCAAAGGAGCCTTAGTCCCGCCCACCTGGCCTTGACTTCACCTAGCTGGCCTGCTGACCCTCACTCAGACCTCTGTGTTGATAAAAATTAATGTCGGCCAGTGCCCAGGTGTCAGCATCTGGGATAAAGGATTCCGGACCTTGCCTGGGGCAGAAGGCAGCCTAGGTCAGCTGGTACCTGGAAGTCTAGTGACTCGTGGCACTGCTGCCAGTGACAGACAAATGGTGACTCCCACACTCACATATCCCCTGGTGGCAGAATGATAGTGATGGGTGGAGAAACATGGCTCCGGAGCACTCGCGCAATGGGGCACCGGCCAAAGGCCAGGGCCAGTAGTGGACGTCGCGGAGCTGAATGGCGAGCCAGTGAAGGGCCCAAGGATTCCTCTTGTATGTGGGAAACATGTCATCCGGGTCCCCACGTCCATAAACCACTGGATTGCTGGGGCCCAGGATGCCAGGATTTCGGCCTTGCCTTCGCAGCCCGGCCACATAGGCAGCCTTCCACCGGAGGCGGGGATATGTAGACAGCAAAAATGTGGAAAATGGCAGTGTCTCCTCGATTTCTCTGGCATCGGCCTTTTTGAGCGGCATGCTTTTTTCCTAGTAGGATGAGGCACCGACGGAGAAAGGCAGGATTATGTGTGCAGGAAAGGTATGTGCTGAGAAGGTGACAAGGTTGAGACCAGGTTGGGATCTTTAGTCCCAGGAAGGGCCCCTGGCAGGTGTGGGTCAATGTTCTGTGCCCATCCCACTTGGCGTGGGGAGGTTTACACCATACAAAGCAGCAGCGGAATTATTCTTCCCCCAGAGGTTGCATGTGCCCACAAGCTCCACCTGGCCAGGGTCCGCCCCTACCGTATTGCCCATGTCGATCAACAGAAGCTGAGAGCTTCCAGAGAGACTAACTGCTATTCTCTAGCCACGGGGAAGCGGTACAGCCAGAAGCCTCCCCTGTTTCATCTCCAGGTTCCCTCTCAGGCCCCTCATAGTTGTGATGTGTCTCAGGGGTAGAAAAAAGAGATTTCTTTAAAAGAACACATACAAAGAGGGGCCATAGATGCTGAGGAAGGGCGCCTTGCCTACTGATATCGTAGCGTAAGTGGAAAAGAGGTACCTGCCTGCTGTCCCAGTATGTCGAACGTGTCCACATCAGGGGTTGCCTACTGTGAAGTTATTCCCTGGGTGCCCTCGATTTTGTGGCCAAGGACAGAAGGGGCCGTTGCGTGTCCGTGGGTAAAATGGAGGGCTCTGCGGAACCGGCCGGTTAGGCTGGACCTCTCCTATTGGCTCAGAGTTTGTGACCCGTCCCCGTCAGAAGTTCCGGCCAGCCTTGCGGTGGCTGTCTCCATGGTGATTGGGAAGGAAGCCTTAGGCCCCGCACTCAGCTTTCACCTGGCCCACCTGGCCTCTTTACCCTCATCTAGACCGCTGTGTAGATGAAAGAAAGGATGTCGGCCAGTGGCCACGCGTCCTCATTTCCTTTGAAGGATTAAGCTCCTTGCCTGGGCAGAAGACAGCCAAGGTCAGCCTGAGCCTAGAAACCTAGTGACCTGTGACACTGCAGACAGTGATAGATGTTGATGTCCACGCTCAGGTATCCGCAGGTGGCGGATCGAGAGTGGTCGGAGGTGTAGTGTAACTAGAGGTGACACACTCACAAGGGCACGGGCCAAAGGTCGGGAAAAATAGCTGAGGTCGTGGAGCTCTAGCGGAGCCAGTCTAGGGCCGAGGCCTCCCTCCTGTACGTGGCAAAGAGGTGATCCGTATGCCGCCATGCGCAGCCTCTGGACTGCTGGGGCCCTGGATGCCCGGATTTCGGCCTTGTCTTCGGAGAAGTGACGCACATGCAGTATGCCACCAGAGGCTGTGGCCCAGCAGAGGGCAAAATCTTGAAAATGCGGGCTTCAGTTGACTTTACCTGTGCTCTCCTTTGGCTGAGTGCCATCGTGTGTTTCCTAGCAGGAGAAGGCATTCGTGGAGAGAGGCGGATTCCCTGTGTGCAGGCAAAGTGTGTGCTGAGATGATGAGTTGCTGGAGACCGGGGTGGACTCTTCAGACCCAGGATAGGCCTCTGGCAGGTATGTGTCAATGTTTTCTGCCCTTCGCACTCAGCCAGGTATTTGCATACAATGTTACCAGCGGAATTAGTAGTCTCCGGAGAGGCTGCCGCATGTCAGCAAGCTTCACCTGGCCAGGGTCCGCCGGTGATGTAGCTACCCCATCAGTCACTACTCTCTAGACCTTCCAGATAAACTACCAGATCTTGTCTGCCCATGGGCAACCAGTAGAGCCAGAGGCCTTCCCCCTTTGCTCTTTGGTCTCTAGGCACTCTATCAGGCACTCCAAGCTGTGAAGTGACTCAGGGGGAGAAGGAAGAGATTTCAGAGAATGAACACATCCAGAGAGAGACAGAGAGAGGCAAGAGATGCTGAGTGGGGATGCCTTGCGTAGTGATATCCTCAGGAAAGTGGGAAAGAGGTACCTGGCCTGCTCTGCCAATGCCCTGAACCAGTCCGCACCAGGGGCTCCCCTGTGCCTGCGTAGGCTTTCCCAGGGTGTGCTCAAATCCTGTGGCCACTAGGTGTCATAGGTCATAATGGAGGGCCCTGTGTCATCTGCCTGGCGGGCCAGATCTCTGCCATTGGCTCAGTCTTGTCACCGGGCCCATCATACGCTCCGCCTACTCTTCCGGTGGTGGGACTGTCTCCATGGTGATGGCAAAGGAGCCTTAGTCCCGCCCACCTGGCCTTGACTTCACCTAGCTGGCCTGCTGACCCTCACTCAGACCTCTGTGTTGATAAAAATTAATGTCGGCCAGTGCCCAGGTGTCAGCATCTGGGATAAAGGATTCCGGACCTTGCCTGGGGCAGAAGGCAGCCTAGGTCAGCTGGTACCTGGAAGTCTAGTGACTCGTGGCACTGCTGCCAGTGACAGACAAATGGTGACTCCCACACTCACATATCCCCTGGTGGCAGAATGATAGTGATGGGTGGAGAAACATCGCTCCGGAGCACTCGCGCAATGGGGCACCGGCCAAAGGCCAGGGCCAGTAGTGGACGTCGCCGCGGAGCTGAATGGCGAGCCAGTGAAGGGCCCAAGGATTCCTCTTGTATGTGGGAAACATGTCATCCGGGTCCCCACGTCCATAAACCACTGGATTGCTGGGGCCCAGGATGCCAGGATTTCAGCCTTGCCTTCGCAGCCCGGCCACATAGGCAGCCTTCCACCGGAGGCGGGGATATGTAGACAGCAAAAATGTGGAAAATGGCAGTGTCTCCTCGATTTCTCTGGCATCGGCCTTTTTGAGCGGCATGCTTTTTTCCTAGTAGGATGAGGCACCGACGGAGAAAGGCAGGATTATGTGTGCAGGAAAGGTATGTGCTGAGAAGGTGACAAGGTTGAGACCAGGTTGGGATCTTTAGTCCCAGGAAGGGCCCCTGGCAGGTGTGGGTCAATGTTCTGTGCCCATCCCACTTGGCGTGGGGAGGTTTACACCATACAAAGCAGCAGCGGAATTATTCTTCCCCCAGAGGTTGCATGTGCCCACAAGCTCCACCTGGCCAGGGTCCGCCCCTACCGTATTGCCCATGTCGATCAACAGAAGCTGAGAGCTTCCAGAGAGACTAACTGCTATTCTCTAGCCACGGGGAAGCGGTACAGCCAGAAGCCTCCCCTGTTTCATCTCCAGGTTCCCTCTCAGGCCCCTCATAGTTGTGATGTGTCTCAGGGGTAGAAAAAAGAGATTTCTTTAAAAGAACACATACAAAGAGGGGCCATAGATGCTGAGGAAGGGCGCCTTGCCTACTGATATCGTAGCGTAAGTGGAAAAGAGGTACCTGCCTGCTGTCCCAGTATGTCGAACGTGTCCACATCAGGGGTTGCCTACTGTGAAGTTATTCCCTGGGTGCCCTCGATTTTGTGGCCAAGGACAGAAGGGGCCGTTGCGTGTCCGTGGGTAAAATGGAGGGCTCTGCGGAACCGGCCGGTTAGGCTGGACCTCTCCTATTGGCTCAGAGTTTGTGACCCGTCCCCGTCAGAAGTTCCGGCCAGCCTTGCGGTGGCTGTCTCCATGGTGATTGGGAAGGAAGCCTTAGGCCCCGCACTCAGCCTTCACCTGGCCCACCTGGCCTCTTTACCCTCATCTAGACCGCTGTGTAGATGAAAGAAAGGATGTCGGCCAGTGGCCACGCGTCCTCATTTCCTTTGAAGGATTAAGCTCCTTGCCTGGGCAGAAGACAGCCAAGGTCAGCCTGAGCCTAGACACCTAGTGACCTGTGACACTGCAGACAGTGATAGATGTTGATGTCCACGCTCAGGTATCCGCAGGTGGCGGATCGAGAGTGGTCGGAGGTGAAGTGTAACTAGAGGTGACACACTCACAAGGGCACGGGCCAAAGGTCGGGAAAAATAGCTGAGGTCGTGGAGCTCTAGCGGAGCCAGTCTAGGGCCGAGGCCTCCCTCCTGTACGTGGCAAAGAGGTGATCCGTATGCCGCCATGCGCAGCCTCTGGACTGCTGGGGCCCTGGATGCCCGGATTTCGGCCTCGTCTTCGGAGAAGTGACGCACATGCAGTGTGCCACCGGAGGCTGTGGCCCAGCAGAGGGCAAAATCTTGAAAATGCGGGCTTCAGTTGACTTTGCCTGTGCTCTCCTTTGGCTGAGTGCCATCGTGTGTTTCCTAGCAGGAGAAGGCATTCGTGGAGAGAGGCGGATTCCCTGTGTGCAGGCAAAGTGTGTGCTGAGATGATGAGTCGCTGGAGACCGGGGTGGACTCTTCAGACCCAGGATAGGCCTCTGGCAGGTATGTGTCAATGTTTTCTGCCCTTCGCACTCAGCCAGGTATTTGCATACAATGTTAACAGCGGAAGTAGTAGTCTCCGGAGAGGCTGCCGCATGTCAGCAAGCTTCACCTGGCCAGGGTCCGCCGGTGATGTAGCTACCCCATCAGTCACTACTCTCTAGACCTTCCAGATAAACTACCAGATCTTGTCTGCCCATGGGCAACCAGTAGAGCCAGAGGCCTTCCCCCTTTGCTCTTTGGTCTCTAGGCACTCTATCAGGCACTCCAAGCTGTGAAGTGACTCAGGGGGAGAAGGAAGAGATTTCAGAGAATGAACACATCCAGAGAGAGACAGAGAGAGGCAAGAGATGCTGAGTGGGGATGCCTTGCGTAGTGATATCCTCAGGAAAGTGGGAAAGAGGTACCTGGCCTGCTCTGCCAATGCCCTGCACCAGTCCGCACCAGGGGCTCCCCTGTGCCTGCGTAGGCTTTCCCAGGGTGTGCTCAAATCCTGTGGCCACTAGGTGTCATAGGTCATAATGGAGGGCCCTGTGTCATCTGCCTGGCGGGCCAGATCTCTGCCATTGGCTCAGTCTTGTCACCGGGCCCATCATACGCTCCGCCTACTCTTCCGGTGGGGGGACTGTCTCCATGGTGATGGCAAAGGAGCCTTAGTCCCGCCCACCTGGCCTTGACTTCACCTGGCTGGCCTGCTGACCCTCACTCAGACCTCTGTGTTGATAAAAATTAATGTCGGCCAGTGCCCAGGTGTCAGCATCTGGGATAAAGGATTCCGGACCTTGCCTGGGGCAGAAGGCAGCCTAGGTCAGCTGGTACCTGGAAGTCTAGTGACTCGTGGCACTGCTGCCAGTGACAGACAAATGGTGACTCCCACACTCACATATCCCCTGGTGGCAGAATGATAGTGATGGGTGGAGAAACATGGCTCCGGAGCACTCGCGCAATGGGGCACCGGCCAAAGGCCAGGGCCAGTAGTGGACGTCGCGGAGCTGAATGGCGAGCCAGTGAAGGGCCCAAGGATTCCTCTTGTATGTGGGAAACATGTCATCCGGGTCCCCACGTCCATAAACCACTGGATTGCTGGGGCCCAGGATGCCAGGATTTCGGCCTTGCCTTCGCAGCCCGGCCACATAGGCAGCCTTCCACCGGAGGCGGGGGTATGTAGACAGCAAAAATGTGGAAAATGGCAGTGTCTCCTCGATTTCTCTGGCATCGGCCTTTTTGAGCGGCATGCTTTTTTCCTAGTAGGATGAGGCACCGACGGAGAAAGGCAGGATTATGTGTGCAGGAAAGGTATGTGCTGAGAAGGTGACAAGGTTGAGACCAGGTTGGGATCTTTAGTCCCAGGAAGGGCCCCTGGCAGGTGTGGGTCAATGTTCTGTGCCCATCCCACTTGGCGTGGGGAGGTTTACACCATACAAAGCAGCAGCGGAATTATTCTTCCCCCAGAGGTTGCATGTGCCCACAAGCTCCACCTGGCCAGGGTCCGCCCCTACCGTATTGCCCATGTCGATCAACAGAAGCTGAGAGCTTCCAGAGAGACTAACTGCTATTCTCTAGCCACGGGGAAGCGGTACAGCCAGAAGCCTCCCCTGTTTCATCTCCAGGTTCCCTCTCAGGCCCCTCATAGTTGTGATGTGTCTCAGGGGTAGAAAAAAGAGATTTCTTTAAAAGAACACATACAAAGAGGGGCCATAGATGCTGAGGAAGGGCGCCTTGCCTACTGATATCGTAGCGTAAGTGGAAAAGAGGTACCTGCCTGCTGTCCCAGTATGTCGAACGTGTCCACATCAGGGGTTGCCTACTGTGAAGTTATTCCCTGGGTGCCCTCGATTTTGTGGCCAAGGACAGAAGGGGCCGTTGCGTGTCCGTGGGTAAAATGGAGGGCTCTGCGGAACCGGCCGGTTAGGCTGGACCTCTCCTATTGGCTCAGAGTTTGTGACCCGTCCCCGTCAGAAGTTCCGGCCAGCCTTGCGGTGGCTGTCTCCATGGTGATTGGGAAGGAAGCCTTAGGCCCCGCACTCAGCCTTCACCTGGCCCACCTGGCCTCTTTACCCTCATCTAGACCGCTGTGCATAGAGAGATAGTATTGTCGGCCAGTGGCCACGCGTCCTCATTTCCTTTCAAGGATTAAGCTCCTTGCCTGGGCAGAAGACAGCCAAGGTCAGCCTGAGCCTAGACACCTAGTGACCTGTGACACTGCAGACAGTGATAGATGTTGATGTCCACGCTCAGGTATCCGCAGGTGGCGGATCGAGAGTGGTCGGAGGTGAAGTGTAACTAGAGGTGACACACTCACAAGGGCACGGGCCAAAGGTTGGGAAAAATAGCTGAGGTCGTGGAGCTCTAGCAGAGCCAGTCTAGGGCCGAGGCCTCCCTCCTGTACGTGGCAAAGAGGTGATCCGTATGCCGCCATGCGCAGCCTCTGGACTGCTGGGGCCCTGGATGCCCGGATTTCGGCCTCGTCTTCGGAGAAGTGACGCACATGCAGTGTGCCACCGGAGGCTGTGGCCCAGCAGAGGGCAAAATCTTGAAAATGCGGGCTTCAGTTGACTTTGCCTGTGCTCTCCTTTGGCTGAGTGCCATCGTGTGTTTCCTAGCAGGAGAAGGCATTCGTGGAGAGAGGCGGATTCCCTGTGTGCAGGCAAAGTGTGTGCTGAGATGATGAGTCGCTGGAGACCGGGGTGGACTCTTCAGACCCAGGATAGGCCTCTGGCAGGTATGTGTCAATGTTTTCTGCCCTTCGCACTCAGCCAGGTATTTGCATACAATGTTACCAGCGGAAGTAGTAGTCTCCGGAGAGGCTGCCGCATGTCAGCAAGCTTCACCTGGCCAGGGTCCGCCGGTGATGTAGCTACCCCATCAGTCACTACTCTCTAGACCTTCCAGATAAACTACCAGATCTTGTCTGCCCATGGGCAACCAGTAGAGCCAGAGGCCTTCCCCCTTTGCTCTTTGGTCTCTAGGCACTCTATCAGGCACTCCAAGCTGTGAAGTGACTCAGGGGGAGAAGGAAGAGATTTCAGAGAATGAACACATCCAGAGAGAGACAGAGAGAGGCAAGAGATGCTGAGTGGGGATGCCTTGCGTAGTGATATCCTCAGGAAAGTGGGAAAGAGGTACCTGGCCTGCTCTGCCAATGCCCTGCACCAGTCCGCACCAGGGGCTCCCCTGTGCCTGCGTAGGCTTTCCCAGGGTGTGCTCAAATCCTGTGGCCACTAGGTGTCATAGGTCATAATGGAGGGCCCTGTGTCATCTGCCTGGTGGGCCAGATCTCTGCCATTGGCTCAGTCTTGTCACCGGGCCCATCATACGCTCCGCCTACTCTTCCGGTGGGGGGACTGTCTCCATGGTGATGGCAAAGGAGCCTTAGTCCCGCCCACCTGGCCTTGACTTCACCTGGCTGGCCTGCTGACCCTCACTCAGACCTCTGTGTTGATAAAAATTAATGTCGGCCAGTGCCCAGGTGTCAGCATCTGGGATAAAGGATTCCGGACCTTGCCTGGGGCAGAAGGCAGCCTAGGTCAGCTGGTACCTGGAAGTCTAGTGACTCGTGGCACTGCTGCCAGTGACAGACAAATGGTGACTCCCACACTCACATATCCCCTGGTGGCAGAATGATAGTGATGGGTGGAGAAACATGGCTCCGGAGCACTCGCGCAATGGGGCACCGGCCAAAGGCCAGGGCCAGTAGTGGACGTCGCGGAGCTGAATGGCGAGCCAGTGAAGGGCCCAAGGATTCCTCTTGTATGTGGGAAACATGTCATCCGGGTCCCCACGTCCATAAACCACTGGATTGCTGGGGCCCAGGATGCCAGGATTTCGGCCTTGCCTTCGCAGCCCGGCCACATAGGCAGCCTTCCACCGGAGGTGGGGGTATGTAGACAGCAAAAATGTGGAAAATGGCAGTGTCTCCTCGATTTCTCTGGCATCGGCCTTTTTGAGCGGCATGCTTTTTTCCTAGTAGGATGAGGCACCGACGGAGAAAGGCAGGATTATGTGTGCAGGAAAGGTATGTGCTGAGAAGGTGACAAGGTTGAGACCAGGTTGGGATCTTTAGTCCCAGGAAGGGCCCCTGGCAGGTGTGGGTCAATGTTCTGTGCCCATCCCACTTGGCATGGGGAGGTTTACACCATACAAAGCAGCAGCGGAATTATTCTTCCCCCAGAGGTTGCATGTGCCCACAAGCTCCACCTGGCCAGGGTCCGCCCCTACCGTATTGCCCATGTCGATCAACAGAAGCTGAGAGCTTCCAGAGAGACTAACTGCTATTCTCTAGCCACGGGGAAGCGGTACAGCCAGAAGCCTCCCCTGTTTCATCTCCAGGTTCCCTCTCAGGCCCCTCATAGTTGTGATGTGTCTCAGGGGTAGAAAAAAGAGATTTCTTTAAAAGAACACATACAAAGAGGGGCCATAGATGCTGAGGAAGGGCGCCTTGCCTACTGATATCGTAGCGTAAGTGGAAAAGAGGTACCTGCCTGCTGTCCCAGTATGTCGAACGTGTCCACATCAGGGGTTGCCTACTGTGAAGTTATTCCCTGGGTGCCCTCGATTTTGTGGCCAAGGACAGAAGGGGCCGTTGCGTGTCCGTGGGTAAAATGGAGGGCTCTGCGGAACCGGCCGGTTAGGCTGGACCTCTCCTATTGGCTCAGAGTTTGTGACCCGTCCCCGTCAGAAGTTCCGGCCAGCCTTGCGGTGGCTGTCTCCATGGTGATTGGGAAGGAAGCCTTAGGCCCCGCACTCAGCCTTCACCTGGCCCACCTGGCCTCTTTACCCTCATCTAGACCGCTGTGTAGATGAAAGAAAGGATGTCGGCCAGTGGCCACGCGTCCTCATTTCCTTTCAAGGATTAAGCTCCTTGCCTGGGCAGAAGACAGCCAAGGTCAGCCTGAGCCTAGACACCTAGTGACCTGTGACACTGCAGACAGTGATAGATGTTGATGTCCACGCTCAGGTATCCGCAGGTGGCGGATCGAGAGTGGTCGGAGGTGAAGTGTAACTAGAGGTGACACACTCACAAGGGCACGGGCCAAAGGTCGGGAAAAATAGCTGAGGTCGTGGAGCTCTAGCGGAGCCAGTCTAGGGCCGAGGCCTCCCTCCTGTACGTGGCAAAGAGGTGATCCGTATGCCGCCATGCGCAGCCTCTGGACTGCTGGGGCCCTGGATGCCCGGATTTCGGCCTCGTCTTCGGAGAAGTGACGCACATGCAGTGTGCCACCGGAGGCTGTGGCCCAGCAGAGGGCAAAATCTTGAAAATGCGGGCTTCAGTTGACTTTGCCTGTGCTCTCCTTTGGCTGAGTGCCATCGTGTGTTTCCTAGCAGGAGAAGGCATTCGTGGAGAGAGGCGGATTCCCTGTGTGCAGGCAAAGTGTGTGCTGAGATGATGAGTCGCTGGAGACCGGGGTGGACTCTTCAGACCCAGGATAGGCCTCTGGCAGGTATGTGTCAATGTTTTCTGCCCTTCGCACTCAGCCAGGTATTTGCATACAATGTTACCAGCGGAAGTAGTAGTCTCCGGAGAGGCTGCCGCATGTCAGCAAGCTTCACCTGGCCAGGGTCCGCCGGTGATGTAGCTACCCCATCAGTCACTACTCTCTAGACCTTCCAGATAAACTACCAGATCTTGTCTGCCCATGGGCAACCAGTAGAGCCAGAGGCCTTCCCCCTTTGCTCTTTGGTCTCTAGGCACTCTATCAGGCACTCCAAGCTGTGAAGTGACTCAGGGGGAGAAGGAAGAGATTTCAGAGAATGAACACATCCAGAGAGAGACAGAGAGAGGCAAGAGATGCTGAGTGGGGATGCCTTGCGTAGTGATATCCTCAGGAAAGTGGGAAAGAGGTACCTGGCCTGCTCTGCCAATGCCCTGCACCAGTCCGCACCAGGGGCTCCCCTGTGCCTGCGTAGGCTTTCCCAGGGTGTGCTCAAATCCTGTGGCCACTAGGTGTCATAGGTCATAATGGAGGGCCCTGTGTCATCTGCCTGGCGGGCCAGATCTCTGCCATTGGCTCAGTCTTGTCACCGGGCCCATCATACGCTCCGCCTACTCTTCCGGTGGGGGGACTGTCTCCATGGTGATGGCAAAGGAGCCTTAGTCCCGCCCACCTGGCCTTGACTTCACCTGGCTGGCCTGCTGACCCTCACTCAGACCTCTGTGTTGATAAAAATTAATGTCGGCCAGTGCCCAGGTGTCAGCATCTGGGATAAAGGATTCCGGACCTTGCCTGGGGCAGAAGGCAGCCTAGGTCAGCTGGTACCTGGAAGTCTAGTGACTCGTGGCACTGCTGCCAGTGACAGACAAATGGTGACTCCCACACTCACATATCCCCTGGTGGCAGAATGATAGTGATGGGTGGAGAAACATGGCTCCGGAGCACTCGCGCAATGGGGCACCGGCCAAAGGCCAGGGCCAGTAGTGGACGTCGCGGAGCTGAATGGCGAGCCAGTGAAGGGCCCAAGGATTCCTCTTGTATGTGGGAAACATGTCATCCGGGTCCCCACGTCCATAAACCACTGGATTGCTGGGGCCCAGGATGCCAGGATTTCGGCCTTGCCTTCGCAGCCCGGCCACATAGGCAGCCTTCCACCGGAGGCGGGGGTATGTAGACAGCAAAAATGTGGAAAATGGCAGTGTCTCCTCGATTTCTCTGGCATCGGCCTTTTTGAGCGGCATGCTTTTTTCCTAGTAGGATGAGGCACCGACGGAGAAAGGCAGGATTATGTGTGCAGGAAAGGTATGTGCTGAGAAGGTGACAAGGTTGAGACCAGGTTGGGATCTTTAGTCCCAGGAAGGGCCCCTGGCAGGTGTGGGTCAATGTTCTGTGCCCATCCCACTTGGCGTGGGGAGGTTTACACCATACAAAGCAGCAGCGGAATTATTCTTCCCCCAGAGGTTGCATGTGCCCACAAGCTCCACCTGGCCAGGGTCCGCCCCTACCGTATTGCCCATGTCGATCAACAGAAGCTGAGAGCTTCCAGAGAGACTAACTGCTATTCTCTAGCCACGGGGAAGCGGTACAGCCAGAAGCCTCCCCTGTTTCATCTCCAGGTTCCCTCTCAGGCCCCTCATAGTTGTGATGTGTCTCAGGGGTAGAAAAAAGAGATTTCTTTAAAAGAACACATACAAAGAGGGGCCATAGATGCTGAGGAAGGGCGCCTTGCCTACTGATATCGTAGCGTAAGTGGAAAAGAGGTACCTGCCTGCTGTCCCAGTATGTCGAACGTGTCCACATCAGGGGTTGCCTCCTGTGAAGTTATTCCCTGGGTGCCCTCGATTTTGTGGCCAAGGACAGAAGGGGCCGTTGCGTGTCCGTGGGTAAAATGGAGGGCTCTGCGGAACCGGCCGGTTAGGCTGGACCTCTCCTATTGGCTCAGAGTTTGTGACCCGTCCCCGTCAGAAGTTCCGGCCAGCCTTGCGGTGGCTGTCTCCATGGTGATTGGGAAGGAAGCCTTAGGCCCCGCACTCAGCCTTCACCTGGCCCACCTGGCCTCTTTATCCTCATCTAGACCGCTGTGTAGATGAAAGAAAGGATGTCGGCCAGTGGCCACGCGTCCTCATTTCCTTTGAAGGATTAAGCTCCTTGCCTGGGCAGAAGACAGCCAAGGTCAGCCTGAGCCTAGACACCTAGTGACCTGTGACACTGCAGACAGTGATAGATGTTGATGTCCACGCTCAGGTATCCGCAGGTGGCGGATCGAGAGTGGTCGGAGGTGAAGTGTAACTAGAGGTGACACACTCACAAGGGCACGGGCCAAAGGTCGGGAAAAATAGCTGAGGTCGTGGAGCTCTAGCAGAGCCAGTGTAGGGCCGAGGCCTCCCTCCTGTACGTGGCAAAGAGGTGATCCGTATGCCGCCATGCGCAGCCTCTGGACTGCTGGGGCCCTGGATGCCCGGATTTCGGCCTCGTCTTTGGAGAAGTGACGCACATGCAGTGTGCCACCGGAGGCTGTGGCCCAGCAGAGGGCAAAATCTTGAAAATGCGGGCTTCAGTTGACTTTTCCTGTGCTCTCCTTTGGCTAAGTGACATCCTGTGTTTCCTAGCAGGAGAAGGCATTCGTGGAGAGAGGCGGATTCCCTGTGTGCAGGCAAAGTGTGTGCTGAGATGATGAGTCGCTGGAGACCGGGGTGGACTCTTCAGACCCAGGATAGGCCTCTGGCAGGTATGTGTCAATGTTTTCTGCCCTTCGCACTCAGCCAGGTATTTGCATACAATGTTACCAGCGGAAGTAGTAGTCTCCGGAGAGGCTGCCGCATGTCAGCAAGCTTCACCTGGCCAGGGTCCGCCGGTGATGTAGCTACCCCATCAGTCACTACTCTCTAGACCTTCCAGATAAACTACCAGATCTTGTCTGCCCATGGGCAACCAGTAGAGCCAGAGGCCTTCCCCCTTTGCTCTTTGGTCTCTAGGCACTCTATCAGGCACTCCAAGCTGTGAAGTGACTCAGGGGGAGAAGGAAGAGATTTCAGAGAATGAACACATCCAGAGAGAGACAGAGAGAGGCAAGAGATGCTGAGTGGGGATGCCTTGCGTAGTGATATCCTCAGGAAAGTGGGAAAGAGGTACCTGGCCTGCTCTGCCAATGCCCTGCACCAGTCCGCACCAGGGGCTCCCCTGTGCCTGCGTAGGCTTTCCCAGGGTGTGCTCAAATCCTGTGGCCACTAGGTGTCATAGGTCATAATGGAGGGCCCTGTGTCATCTGCCTGGCGGGCCAGATCTCTGCCATTGGCTCAGTCTTGTCACCGGGCCCATCATACGCTCCGCCTACTCTTCCGGTGGGGGGACTGTCTCCATGGTGATGGCAAAGGAGCCTTAGTCCCGCCCACCTGGCCTTGACTTCACCTGGCTGGCCTGCTGACCCTCACTCAGACCTCTGTGTTGATAAAAATTAATGTCGGCCAGTGCCCAGGTGTCAGCATCTGGGATAAAGGATTCCGGACCTTGCCTGGGGCAGAAGGCAGCCTAGGTCAGCTGGTACCTGGAAGTCTAGTGACTCGTGGCACTGCTGCCAGTGACAGACAAATGGTGACTCCCACACTCACATATCCCCTGGTGGCAGAATGATAGTGATGGGTGGAGAAACATGGCTCCGGAGCACTCGCGCAATGGGGCACCGGCCAAAGGCCAGGGCCAGTAGTGGACGTCGCGGAGCTGAATGGCGAGCCAGTGAAGGGCCCAAGGATTCCTCTTGTATGTGGGAAACATGTCATCCGGGTCCCCACGTCCATAAACCACTGGATTGCTGGGGCCCAGGATGCCAGGATTTCGGCCTTGCCTTCGCAGCCCGGCCACATAGGCAGCCTTCCACCGGAGGCGGGGGTATGTAGACAGCAAAAATGTGGAAAATGGCAGTGTCTCCTCGATTTCTCTGGCATCGGCCTTTTTGAGCGGCATGCTTTTTTCCTAGTAGGATGAGGCACCGACGGAGAAAGGCAGGATTATGTGTGCAGGAAAGGTATGTGCTGAGAAGGTGACAAGGTTGAGACCAGGTTGGGATCTTTAGTCCCAGGAAGGGCCCCTGGCAGGTGTGGGTCAATGTTCTGTGCCCATCCCACTTGGCGTGGGGAGGTTTACACCATACAAAGCAGCAGCGGAATTATTCTTCCCCCAGAGGTTGCATGTGCCCACAAGCTCCACCTGGCCAGGGTCCGCCCCTACCGTATTGCCCATGTCGATCAACAGAAGCTGAGAGCTTCCAGAGAGACTAACTGCTATTCTCTAGCCACGGGGAAGCGGTACAGCCAGAAGCCTCCCCTGTTTCATCTCCAGGTTCCCTCTCAGGCCCCTCATAGTTGTGATGTGTCTCAGGGGTAGAAAAAAGAGATTTCTTTAAAAGAACACATACAAAGAGGGGCCATAGATGCTGAGGAAGGGCGCCTTGCCTACTGATATCGTAGCGTAAGTGGAAAAGAGGTACCTGCCTGCTGTCCCAGTATGTCGAACGTGTCCACATCAGGGGTTGCCTACTGTGAAGTTATTCCCTGGGTGCCCTCGATTTTGTGGCCAAGGACAGAAGGGGCCGTTGCGTGTCCGTGGGTAAAATGGAGGGCTCTGCGGAACCGGCCGGTTAGGCTGGACCTCTCCTATTGGCTCAGAGTTTGTGACCCGTCCCCGTCAGAAGTTCCGGCCAGCCTTGCGGTGGCTGTCTCCATGGTGATTGGGAAGGAAGCCTTAGGCCCCGCACTCAGCCTTCACCTGGCCCACCTGGCCTCTTTACCCTCATCTAGACCGCTGTGTAGATGAAAGAAAGGATGTCGGCCAGTGGCCACGCGTCCTCATTTCCTTTGAAGGATTAAGCTCCTTGCCTGGGCAGAAGACAGCCAAGGTCAGCCTGAGCCTAGACACCTAGTGACCTGTGACACTGCAGACAGTGATAGATGTTGATGTCCACGCTCAGGTATCCGCAGGTGGCGGATCGAGAGTGGTCGGAGGTGAAGTGTAACTAGAGGTGACACACTCACAAGGGCACGGGCCAAAGGTCGGGAAAAATAGCTGAGGTCGTGGAGCTCTAGCGGAGCCAGTCTAGGGCCGAGGCCTCCCTCCTGTACGTGGCAAAGAGGTGATCCGTATGCCGCCATGCGCAGCCTCTGGACTGCTGGGGCCCTGGATGCCCGGATTTCGGCCTCGTCTTCGGAGAAGTGACGCACATGCAGTGTGCCACCGGAGGCTGTGGCCCAGCAGAGGGCAAAATCTTGAAAATGCGGGCTTCAGTTGACTTTGCCTGTGCTCTCCTTTGGCTGAGTGCCATCGTGTGTTTCCTAGCAGGAGAAGGCATTCGTGGAGAGAGGCGGATTCCCTGTGTGCAGGCAAAGTGTGTGCTGAGATGATGAGTCGCTGGAGACCGGGGTGGACTCTTCAGACCCAGGATAGGCCTCTGGCAGGTATGTGTCAATGTTTTCTGCCCTTCGCACTCAGCCAGGTATTTGCATACAATGTTACCAGCGGAAGTAGTAGTCTCCGGAGAGGCTGCCGCATGTCAGCAAGCTTCACCTGGCCAGGGTCCGCCGGTGATGTAGCTACCCCATCAGTCACTACTCTCTAGACCTTCCAGATAAACTACCAGATCTTGTCTGCCCATGGGCAACCAGTAGAGCCAGAGGCCTTCCCCCTTTGCTCTTTGGTCTCTAGGCACTCTATCAGGCACTCCAAGCTGTGAAGTGACTCAGGGGGAGAAGGAAGAGATTTCAGAGAATGAACACATCCAGAGAGAGACAGAGAGAGGCAAGAGATGCTGAGTGGGGATGCCTTGCGTAGTGATATCCTCAGGAAAGTGGGAAAGAGGTACCTGGCCTGCTCTGCCAATGCCCTGCACCAGTCCGCACCAGGGGCTCCCCTGTGCCTGCGTAGGCTTTCCCAGGGTGTGCTCAAATCCTGTGGCCACTAGGTGTCATAGGTCATAATGGAGGGCCCTGTGTCATCTGCCTGGCGGGCCAGATCTCTGCCATTGGCTCAGTCTTGTCACCGGGCCCATCATACGCTCCGCCTACTCTTCCGGTGGTGGGACTGTCTCCATGGTGATGGCAAAGGAGCCTTAGTCCCGCCCACCTGGCCTTGACTTCACCTGGCTGGCCTGCTGACCCTCACTCAGACCTCTGTGTTGATAAAAATTAATGTCGGCCAGTGCCCAGGTGTCAGCATCTGGGATAAAGGATTCCGGACCTTGCCTGGGGCAGAAGGCAGCCTAGGTCAGCTGGTACCTGGAAGTCTAGTGACTCGTGGCACTGCTGCCAGTGACAGACAAATGGTGACTCCCACACTCACATATCCCCTGGTGGCAGAATGATAGTGATGGGTGGAGAAACATGGCTCCGGAGCACTCGCGCAATGGGGCACCGGCCAAAGGCCAGGGCCAGTAGTGGACGTCGCCGCGGAGCTGAATGGCGAGCCAGTGAAGGGCCCAAGGATTCCTCTTGTATGTGGGAAACATGTCATCCGGGTCCCCACGTCCATAAACCACTGGATTGCTGGGGCCCAGGATGCCAGGATTTCGGCCTTGCCTTCGCAGCCCGGCCACATAGGCAGCCTTCCACCGGAGGCGGGGGTATGTAGACAGCAAAAATGTGGAAAATGGCAGTGTCTCCTCGATTTCTCTGGCATCGGCCTTTTTGAGCGGCATGCTTTTTTCCTAGTAGGATGAGGCACCGACGGAGAAAGGCAGGATTATGTGTGCAGGAAAGGTATGTGCTGAGAAGGTGACAAGGTTGAGACCAGGTTGGGATCTTTAGTCCCAGGAAGGGCCCCTGGCAGGTGTGGGTCAATGTTCTGTGCCCATCCCACTTGGCGTGGGGAGGTTTACACCATACAAAGCAGCAGCGGAATTATTCTTCCCCCAGAGGTTGCATGTGCCCACAAGCTCCACCTGGCCAGGGTCCGCCCCTACCGTATTGCCCATGTCGATCAACAGAAGCTGAGAGCTTCCAGAGAGACTAACTGCTATTCTCTAGCCACGGGGAAGCGGTACAGCCAGAAGCCTCCCCTGTTTCATCTCCAGGTTCCCTCTCAGGCCCCTCATAGTTGTGATGTGTCTCAGGGGTAGAAAAAAGAGATTTCTTTAAAAGAACACATACAAAGAGGGGCCATAGATGCTGAGGAAGGGCGCCTTGCCTACTGATATCGTAGCGTAAGTGGAAAAGAGGTACCTGCCTGCTGTCCCAGTATGTCGAACGTGTCCACATCAGGGGTTGCCTACTGTGAAGTTATTCCCTGGGTGCCCTCGATTTTGTGGCCAAGGACAGAAGGGGCCGTTGCGTGTCCGTGGGTAAAATGGAGGGCTCTGCGGAACCGGCCGGTTAGGCTGGACCTCTCCTATTGGCTCAGAGTTTGTGACCCGTCCCCGTCAGAAGTTCCGGCCAGCCTTGCGGTGGCTGTCTCCATGGTGATTGGGAAGGAAGCCTTAGGCCCCGCACTCAGCCTTCACCTGGCCCACCTGGCCTCTTTACCCTCATCTAGACCGCTGTGTAGATGAAAGAAAGGATGTCGGCCAGTGGCCACGCGTCCTCATTTCCTTTGAAGGATTAAGCTCCTTGCCTGGGCAGAAGACAGCCAAGGTCAGCCTGAGCCTAGACACCTAGTGACCTGTGACACTGCAGACAGTGATAGATGTTGATGTCCACGCTCAGGTATCCGCAGGTGGCGGATCGAGAGTGGTCGGAGGTGAAGTGTAACTAGAGGTGACACACTCACAAGGGCACGGGCCAAAGGTCGGGAAAAATAGCTGAGGTCGTGGAGCTCTAGCGGAGCCAGTCTAGGGCCGAGGCCTCCCTCCTGTACGTGGCAAAGAGGTGATCCGTATGCCGCCATGCGCAGCCTCTGGACTGCTGGGGCCCTGGATGCCCGGATTTCGGCCTCGTCTTCGGAGAAGTGACGCACATGCAGTGTGCCACCGGAGGCTGTGGCCCAGCAGAGGGCAAAATCTTGAAAATGCGGGCTTCAGTTGACTTTGCCTGTGCTCTCCTTTGGCTGAGTGCCATCGTGTGTTTCCTAGCAGGAGAAGGCATTCGTGGAGAGAGGCGGATTCCCTGTGTGCAGGCAAAGTGTGTGCTGAGATGATGAGTCGCTGGAGACCGGGGTGGACTCTTCAGACCCAGGATAGGCCTCTGGCAGGTATGTGTCAATGTTTTCTGCCCTTCGCACTCAGCCAGGTATTTGCATACAATGTTACCAGCGGAAGTAGTAGTCTCCGGAGAGGCTGCCGCATGTCAGCAAGCTTCACCTGGCCAGGGTCCGCCGGTGATGTAGCTACCCCATCAGTCACTACTCTCTAGACCTTCCAGATAAACTACCAGATCTTGTCTGCCCATGGGCAACCAGTAGAGCCAGAGGCCTTCCCCCTTTGCTCTTTGGTCTCTAGGCACTCTATCAGGCACTCCAACCTGTGAAGTGACTCAGGGGGAGAAGGAAGAGATTTCAGAGAATGAACACATCCAGAGAGAGACAGAGAGAGGCAAGAGATGCTGAGTGGGGATGCCTTGCGTAGTGATATCCTCAGGAAAGTGGGAAAGAGGTACCTGGCCTGCTCTGCCAATGCCCTGAACCAGTCCGCACCAGGGGCTCCCCTGTGCCTGCGTAGGCTTTCCCAGGGTGTGCTCAAATCCTGTGGCCACTAGGTGTCATAGGTCATAATGGAGGGCCCTGTGTCATCTGCCTGGCGGGCCAGATCTCTGCCATTGGCTCAGTCTTGTCACCGGGCCCATCATACGCTCCGCCTACTCTTCCGGTGGTGGGACTGTCTCCATGGTGATGGCAAAGGAGCCTTAGTCCCGCCCACCTGGCCTTGACTTCACCTGGCTGGCCTGCTGACCCTCACTCAGACCTCTGTGTTGATAAAAATTAATGTCGGCCAGTGCCCAGGTGTCAGCATCTGGGATAAAGGATTCCGGACCTTGCCTGGGGCAGAAGGCAGCCTAGGTCAGCTGGTACCTGGAAGTCTAGTGACTCGTGGCACTGCTGCCAGTGACAGACAAATGGTGACTCCCACACTCACATATCCCCTGGTGGCAGAATGATAGTGATGGGTGGAGAAACATGGCTCCGGAGCACTCGCGCAATGGGGCACCGGCCAAAGGCCAGGGCCAGTAGTGGACGTCGCGGAGCTGAATGGCGAGCCAGTGAAGGGCCCAAGGATTCCTCTTGTATGTGGGAAACATGTCATCCGGGTCCCCACGTCCATAAACCACTGGATTGCTGGGGCCCAGGATGCCAGGATTTCGGCCTTGCCTTCGCAGCCCGGCCACATAGGCAGCCTTCCACCGGAGGCGGGGATATGTAGACAGCAAAAATGTGGAAAATGGCAGTGTCTCCTCGATTTCTCTGGCATCGGCCTTTTTGAGCGGCATGCTTTTTTCCTAGTAGGATGAGGCACCGACGGAGAAAGGCAGGATTATGTGTGCAGGAAAGGTATGTGCTGAGAAGGTGACAAGGTTGAGACCAGGTTGGGATCTTTAGTCCCAGGAAGGGCCCCTGGCAGGTGTGGGTCAATGTTCTGTGCCCATCCCACTTGGCGTGGGGAGGTTTACACCATACAAAGCAGCAGCGGAATTATTCTTCCCCCAGAGGTTGCATGTGCCCACAAGCTCCACCTGGCCAGGGTCCGCCCCTACCGTATTGCCCATGTCGATCAACAGAAGCTGAGAGCTTCCAGAGAGACTAACTGCTATTCTCTAGCCACGGGGAAGCGGTACAGCCAGAAGCCTCCCCTGTTTCATCTCCAGGTTCCCTCTCAGGCCCCTCATAGTTGTGATGTGTCTCAGGGGTAGAAAAAAGAGATTTCTTTAAAAGAACACATACAAAGAGGGGCCATAGATGCTGAGGAAGGGCGCCTTGCCTACTGATATCGTAGCGTAAGTGGAAAAGAGGTACCTGCCTGCTGTCCCAGTATGTCGAACGTGTCCACATCAGGGGTTGCCTACTGTGAAGTTATTCCCTGGGTGCCCTCGATTTTGTGGCCAAGGACAGAAGGGGCCGTTGCGTGTCCGTGGGTAAAATGGAGGGCTCTGCGGAACCGGCCGGTTAGGCTGGACCTCTCCTATTGGCTCAGAGTTTGTGACCCGTCCCCGTCAGAAGTTCCGGCCAGCCTTGCGGTGGCTGTCTCCATGGTGATTGGGAAGGAAGCCTTAGGCCCCGCACTCAGCTTTCACCTGGCCCACCTGGCCTCTTTACCCTCATCTAGACCGCTGTGTAGATGAAAGAAAGGATGTCGGCCAGTGACCACGCGTCCTCATTTCCTTTGAAGGATTAAGCTCCTTGCCTGGGCAGAAGACAGCCAAGGTCAGCCTGAGCCTAGAAACCTAGTGACCTGTGACACTGCAGACAGTGATAGATGTTGATGTCCACGCTCAGGTATCCGCAGGTGGCGGATCGAGAGTGGTCGGAGGTGTAGTGTAACTAGAGGTGACACACTCACAAGGGCACGGGCCAAAGGTCGGGAAAAATAGCTGAGGTCGTGGAGCTCTAGCGGAGCCAGTCTAGGGCCGAGGCCTCCCTCCTGTACGTGGCAAAGAGGTGATCCGTATGCCGCCATGCGCAGCCTCTGGACTGCTGGGGCCCTGGATGCCCGGATTTCGGCCTTGTCTTCGGAGAAGTGACGCACATGCAGTATGCCACCGGAGGCTGTGGCCCAGCAGAGGGCAAAATCTTGAAAATGCGGGCTTCAGTTGACTTTACCTGTGCTCTCCTTTGGCTGAGTGCCATCGTGTGTTTCCTAGCAGGAGAAGGCATTCGTGGAGAGAGGCGGATTCCCTGTGTGCAGGCAAAGTGTGTGCTGAGATGATGAGTTGCTGGAGACCGGGGTGGACTCTTCAGACCCAGGATAGGCCTCTGGCAGGTATGTGTCAATGTTTTCTGCCCTTCGCACTCAGCCAGGTATTTGCATACAATGTTACCAGCGGAAGTAGTAGTCTCCGGAGAGGCTGCCGCATGTCAGCAAGCTTCACCTGGCCAGGGTCCGCCGGTGATGTAGCTACCCCATCAGTCACTACTCTCTAGACCTTCCAGATAAACTACCAGATCTTGTCTGCCCATGGGCAACCAGTAGAGCCAGAGGCCTTCCCCCTTTGCTCTTTGGTCTCTAGGCACTCTATCAGGCACTCCAAGCTGTGAAGTGACTCAGGGGGAGAAGGAAGAGATTTCAGAGAATGAACACATCCAGAGAGAGACAGAGAGAGGCAAGAGATGCTGAGTGGGGATGCCTTGCGTAGTGATATCCTCAGGAAAGTGGGAAAGAGGTACCTGGCCTGCTCTGCCAATGCCCTGAACCAGTCCGCACCAGGGGCTCCCCTGTGCCTGCGTAGGCTTTCCCAGGGTGTGCTCAAATCCTGTGGCCACTAGGTGTCATAGGTCATAATGGAGGGCCCTGTGTCATCTGCCTGGCGGGCCAGATCTCTGCCATTGGCTCAGTCTTGTCACCGGGCCCATCATACGCTCCGCCTACTCTTCCGGTGGTGGGACTGTCTCCATGGTGATGGCAAAGGAGCCTTAGTCCCGCCCACCTGGCCTTGACTTCACCTAGCTGGCCTGCTGACCCTCACTCAGACCTCTGTGTTGATAAAAATTAATGTCGGCCAGTGCCCAGGTGTCAGCATCTGGGATAAAGGATTCCGGACCTTGCCTGGGGCAGAAGGCAGCCTAGGTCAGCTGGTACCTGGAAGTCTAGTGACTCGTGGCACTGCTGCCAGTGACAGACAAATGGTGACTCCCACACTCACATATCCCCTGGTGGCAGAATGATAGTGATGGGTGGAGAAACATCGCTCCGGAGCACTCGCGCAATGGGGCACCGGCCAAAGGCCAGGGCCAGTAGTGGACGTCGCGGAGCTGAATGGCGAGCCAGTGAAGGGCCCAAGGATTCCTCTTGTATGTGGGAAACATGTCATCCGGGTCCCCACGTCCATAAACCACTGGATTGCTGGGGCCCAGGATGCCAGGATTTCGGCCTTGCCTTCGCAGCCCGGCCACATAGGCAGCCTTCCACCGGAGGCGGGGATATGTAGACAGCAAAAATGTGGAAAATGGCAGTGTCTCCTCGATTTCTCTGGCATCGGCCTTTTTGAGCGGCATGCTTTTTTCCTAGTAGGATGAGGCACCGACGGAGAAAGGCAGGATTATGTGTGCAGGAAAGGTATGTGCTGAGAAGGTGACAAGGTTGAGACCAGGTTGGGATCTTTAGTCCCAGGAAGGGCCCCTGGCAGGTGTGGGTCAATGTTCTGTGCCCATCCCACTTGGCGTGGGGAGGTTTACACCATACAAAGCAGCAGCGGAATTATTCTTCCCCCAGAGGTTGCATGTGCCCACAAGCTCCACCTGGCCAGGGTCCGCCCCTACCGTATTGCCCATGTCGATCAACAGAAGCTGAGAGCTTCCAGAGAGACTAACTGCTATTCTCTAGCCACGGGGAAGCGGTACAGCCAGAAGCCTCCCCTGTTTCATCTCCAGGTTCCCTCTCAGGCCCCTCGTAGTTGTGATGTGTCTCAGGGGTAGAAAAAAGAGATTTCTTTAAAAGAACACATACAAAGAGGGGCCATAGATGCTGAGGAAGGGCGCCTTGCCTACTGATATCGTAGCGTAAGTGGAAAAGAGGTACCTGCCTGCTGTCCCAGTATGTCGAACGTGTCCACATCAGGGGTTGCCTACTGTGAAGTTATTCCCTGGGTGCCCTCGATTTTGTGGCCAAGGACAGAAGGGGCCGTTGCGTGTCCGTGGGTAAAATGGAGGGCTCTGCGGAACCGGCCGGTTAGGCTGGACCTCTCCTATTGGCTCAGAGTTTGTGACCCGTCCCCGTCAGAAGTTCCGGCCAGCCTTGCGGTGGCTGTCTCCATGGTGATTGGGAAGGAAGCCTTAGGCCCCGCACTCAGCCTTCACCTGGCCCACCTGGCTGTGTAGATGAAAGAAGGGATGTCGACCAGTGACCACGCGTCCTCATTTCCTTTGAAGGATTAAGCTCCTTGCCTGGGCAGAAGACAGCCAAGGTCAGCCTGAGCCTAGAAACCTAGTGACCTGTGACACTGCAGACAGTGATAGATGTTGATGTCCACGCTCAGGTATCCGCAGGTGGCGGATCGAGAGTGGTCGGAGGTGTAGTGTAACTAGAGGTGACACACTCACAAGGGCACGGGCCAAAGGTCGGGAAAAATAGCTGAGGTCGTGGAGCTCTAGCGGAGCCAGTCTAGGGCCGAGGCCTCCCTCCTGTACGTGGCAAAGAGGTGATCCGTATGCCGCCATGCGCAGCCTCTGGACTGCTGGGGCCCTGGATGCCCGGATTTCGGCCTTGTCTTCGGAGAAGTGACGCACATGCAGTATGCCACCGGAGGCTGTGGCCCAGCAGAGGGCAAAATCTTGAAAATGCGGGCTTCAGTTGACTTTACCTGTGCTCTCCTTTGGCTGAGTGCCATCGTGTGTTTCCTAGCAGGAGAAGGCATTCGTGGAGAGAGGCGGATTCCCTGTGTGCAGGCAAAGTGTGTGCTGAGATGATGAGTTGCTGGAGACCGGGGTGGACTCTTCAGACCCAGGATAGGCCTCTGGCAGGTATGTGTCAATGTTTTCTGCCCTTCGCACTCAGCCAGGTATTTGCATACAATGTTACCAGCGGAAGTAGTAGTCTCCGGAGAGGCTGCCGCATGTCAGCAAGCTTCACCTGGCCAGGGTCCGCCGGTGATGTAGCTACCCCATCAGTCACTACTCTCTAGACCTTCCAGATAAACTACCAGATCTTGTCTGCCCATGGGCAACCAGTAGAGCCAGAGGCCTTCCCCCTTTGCTCTTTGGTCTCTAGGCACTCTATCAGGCACTCCAAGCTGTGAAGTGACTCAGGGGGAGAAGGAAGAGATTTCAGAGAATGAACACATCCAGAGAGAGACAGAGAGAGGCAAGAGATGCTGAGTGGGGATGCCTTGCGTAGTGATATCCTCAGGAAAGTGGGAAAGAGGTACCTGGCCTGCTCTGCCAATGCCCTGAACCAGTCCGCACCAGGGGCTCCCCTGTGCCTGCGTAGGCTTTCCCAGGGTGTGCTCAAATCCTGTGGCCACTAGGTGTCATAGGTCATAATGGAGGGCCCTGTGTCATCTGCCTGGCGGGCCAGATCTCTGCCATTGGCTCAGTCTTGTCACCGGGCCCATCATACGCTCCGCCTACTCTTCCGGTGGTGGGACTGTCTCCATGGTGATGGCAAAGGAGCCTTAGTCCCGCCCACCTGGCCTTGACTTCACCTAGCTGGCCTGCTGACCCTCACTCAGACCTCTGTGTTGATAAAAATTAATGTCGGCCAGTGCCCAGGTGTCAGCATCTGGGATAAAGGATTCCGGACCTTGCCTGGGGCAGAAGGCAGCCTAGGTCAGCTGGTACCTGGAAGTCTAGTGACTCGTGGCACTGCTGCCAGTGACAGACAAATGGTGACTCCCACACTCACATATCCCCTGGTGGCAGAATGATAGTGATGGGTGGAGAAACATCGCTCCGGAGCACTCGCGCAATGGGGCACCGGCCAAAGGCCAGGGCCAGTAGTGGACGTCGCGGAGCTGAATGGCGAGCCAGTGAAGGGCCCAAGGATTCCTCTTGTATGTGGGAAACATGTCATCCGGGTCCCCACGTCCATAAACCACTGGATTGCTGGGGCCCAGGATGCCAGGATTTCGGCCTTGCCTTCGCAGCCCGGCCACATAGGCAGCCTTCCACCGGAGGCGGGGATATGTAGACAGCAAAAATGTGGAAAATGGCAGTGTCTCCTCGATTTCTCTGGCATCGGCCTTTTTGAGCGGCATGCTTTTTTCCTAGTAGGATGAGGCACCGACGGAGAAAGGCAGGATTATGTGTGCAGGAAAGGTATGTGCTGAGAAGGTGACAAGGTTGAGACCAGGTTGGGATCTTTAGTCCCAGGAAGGGCCCCTGGCAGGTGTGGGTCAATGTTCTGTGCCCATCCCACTTGGCGTGGGGAGGTTTACACCATACAAAGCAGCAGCGGAATTATTCTTCCCCCAGAGGTTGCATGTGCCCACAAGCTCCACCTGGCCAGGGTCCGCCCCTACCGTATTGCCCATGTCGATCAACAGAAGCTGAGAGCTTCCAGAGAGACTAACTGCTATTCTCTAGCCACGGGGAAGCGGTACAGCCAGAAGCCTCCCCTGTTTCATCTCCAGGTTCCCTCTCAGGCCCCTCGTAGTTGTGATGTGTCTCAGGGGTAGAAAAAAGAGATTTCTTTAAAAGAACACATACAAAGAGGGGCCATAGATGCTGAGGAAGGGCGCCTTGCCTACTGATATCGTAGCGTAAGTGGAAAAGAGGTACCTGCCTGCTGTCCCAGTATGTCGAACGTGTCCACATCAGGGGTTGCCTACTGTGAAGTTATTCCCTGGGTGCCCTCGATTTTGTGGCCAAGGACAGAAGGGGCCGTTGCGTGTCCGTGGGTAAAATGGAGGGCTCTGCGGAACCGGCCGGTTAGGCTGGACCTCTCCTATTGGCTCAGAGTTTGTGACCCGTCCCCGTCAGAAGTTCCGGCCAGCCTTGCGGTGGCTGTCTCCATGGTGATTGGGAAGGAAGCCTTAGGCCCCGCACTCAGCCTTCACCTGGCCCACCTGGCTGTGTAGATGAAAGAAGGGATGTCGACCAGTGACCACGCGTCCTCATTTCCTTTGAAGGATTAAGCTCCTTGCCTGGGCAGAAGACAGCCAAGGTCAGCCTGAGCCTAGAAACCTAGTGACCTGTGACACTGCAGACAGTGATAGATGTTGATGTCCACGCTCAGGTATCCGCAGGTGGCGGATCGAGAGTGGTCGGAGGTGTAGTGTAACTAGAGGTGACACACTCACAAGGGCACGGGCCAAAGGTCGGGAAAAATAGCTGAGGTCGTGGAGCTCTAGCGGAGCCAGTCTAGGGCCGAGGCCTCCCTCCTGTACGTGGCAAAGAGGTGATCCGTATGCCGCCATGCGCAGCCTCTGGACTGCTGGGGCCCTGGATGCCCGGATTTCGGCCTTGTCTTCGGAGAAGTGACGCACATGCAGTATGCCACCGGAGGCTGTGGCCCAGCAGAGGGCAAAATCTTGAAAATGCGGGCTTCAGTTGACTTTACCTGTGCTCTCCTTTGGCTGAGTGCCATCGTGTGTTTCCTAGCAGGAGAAGGCATTCGTGGAGAGAGGCGGATTCCCTGTGTGCAGGCAAAGTGTGTGCTGAGATGATGAGTTGCTGGAGACCGGGGTGGACTCTTCAGACCCAGGATAGGCCTCTGGCAGGTATGTGTCAATGTTTTCTGCCCTTCGCACTCAGCCAGGTATTTGCATACAATGTTACCAGCGGAAGTAGTAGTCTCCGGAGAGGCTGCCGCATGTCAGCAAGCTTCACCTGGCCAGGGTCCGCCGGTGATGTAGCTACCCCATCAGTCACTACTCTCTAGACCTTCCAGATAAACTACCAGATCTTGTCTGCCCATGGGCAACCAGTAGAGCCAGAGGCCTTCCCCCTTTGCTCTTTGGTCTCTAGGCACTCTATCAGGCACTCCAAGCTGTGAAGTGACTCAGGGGGAGAAGGAAGAGATTTCAGAGAATGAACACATCCAGAGAGAGACAGAGAGAGGCAAGAGATGCTGAGTGGGGATGCCTTGCGTAGTGATATCCTCAGGAAAGTGGGAAAGAGGTACCTGGCCTGCTCTGCCAATGCCCTGAACCAGTCCGCACCAGGGGCTCCCCTGTGCCTGCGTAGGCTTTCCCAGGGTGTGCTCAAATCCTGTGGCCACTAGGTGTCATAGGTCATAATGGAGGGCCCTGTGTCATCTGCCTGGCGGGCCAGATCTCTGCCATTGGCTCAGTCTTGTCACCGGGCCCATCATACGCTCCGCCTACTCTTCCGGTGGGGGGACTATCTCCATGGTGATGGCAAAGGAGCCTTAGTCCCGCCCACCTGGCCTTGACTTCACCTAGCTGGCCTGCTGACCCTCACTCAGACCTCTGTGTTGATAAAAATTAATGTCGGCCAGTGCCCAGGTGTCAGCATCTGGGATAAAGGATTCCGGACCTTGCCTGGGGCAGAAGGCAGCCTAGGTCAGCTGGTACCTGGAAGTCTAGTGACTCGTGGCACTGCTGCCAGTGACAGACAAATGGTGACTCCCACACTCACATATCCCCTGGTGGCAGAATGATAGTGATGGGTGGAGAAACATGGCTCCGGAGCACTCGCGCAATGGGGCACCGGCCAAAGGCCAGGGCCAGTAGTGGACGTCGCGGAGCTGAATGGCGAGCCAGTGAAGGGCCCAAGGATTCCTCTTGTATGTGGGAAACATGTCATCCGGGTCCCCACGTCCATAAACCACTGGATTGCTGGGGCCCAGGATGCCAGGATTTCGGCCTTGCCTTCGCAGCCCGGCCACATAGGCAGCCTTCCACCGGAGGCGGGGATATGTAGACAGCAAAAATGTGGAAAATGGCAGTGTCTCCTCGATTTCTCTGGCATCGGCCTTTTTGAGCGGCATGCTTTTTTCCTAGTAGGATGAGGCACCGACGGAGAAAGGCAGGATTATGTGTGCAGGAAAGGTATGTGCTGAGAAGGTGACAAGGTTGAGACCAGGTTGGGATCTTTAGTCCCAGGAAGGGCCCCTGGCAGGTGTGGGTCAATGTTCTGTGCCCATCCCACTTGGCGTGGGGAGGTTTACACCATACAAAGCAGCAGCGGAATTATTCTTCCCCCAGAGGTTGCATGTGCCCACAAGCTCCACCTGGCCAGGGTCCGCCCCTACCGTATTGCCCATGTCGATCAACAGAAGCTGAGAGCTTCCAGAGAGACTAACTGCTATTCTCTAGCCACGGGGAAGCGGTACAGCCAGAAGCCTCCCCTGTTTCATCTCCAGGTTCCCTCTCAGGCCCCTCGTAGTTGTGATGTGTCTCAGGGGTAGAAAAAAGAGATTTCTTTAAAAGAACACATACAAAGAGGGGCCATAGATGCTGAGGAAGGGCGCCTTGCCTACTGATATCGTAGCGTAAGTGGAAAAGAGGTACCTGCCTGCTGTCCCAGTATGTCGAACGTGTCCACATCAGGGGTTGCCTACTGTGAAGTTATTCCCTGGGTGCCCTCGATTTTGTGGCCAAGGACAGAAGGGGCCGTTGCGTGTCCGTGGGTAAAATGGAGGGCTCTGCGGAACCGGCCGGTTAGGCTGGACCTCTCTTATTGGCTCAGAGTTTGTGACCCGTCCCCGTCAGAAGTTCCGGCCAGCCTTGCGGTGGCTGTCTCCATGGTGATTGGGAAGGAAGCCTTAGGCCCCGCACTCAGCTTTCACCTGGCCCACCTGGCCTCTTTACCCTCATCTAGACCGCTGTGTAGATGAAAGAAAGGATGTCGGCCAGTGACCACGCGTCCTCATTTCCTTTGAAGGATTAAGCTCCTTGCCTGGGCAGAAGACAGCCAAGGTCAGCCTGAGCCTAGAAACCTAGTGACCTGTGACACTGCAGACAGTGATAGATGTTGATGTCCACGCTCAGGTATCCGCAGGTGGCGGATCGAGAGTGGTCGGAGGTGTAGTGTAACTAGAGGTGACACACTCACAAGGGCACGGGCCAAAGGTCGGGAAAAATAGCTGAGGTCGTGGAGCTCTAGCGGAGCCAGTCTAGGGCCGAGGCCTCCCTCCTGTACGTGGCAAAGAGGTGATCCGTATGCCGCCATGCGCAGCCTCTGGACTGCTGGGGCCCTGGATGCCCGGATTTCGGCCTTGTCTTCGGAGAAGTGACGCACATGCAGTATGCCACCGGAGGCTGTGGCCCAGCAGAGGGCAAAATCTTGAAAATGCGGGCTTCAGTTGACTTTACCTGTGCTCTCCTTTGGCTGAGTGCCATCGTGTGTTTCCTAGCAGGAGAAGGCATTCGTGGAGAGAGGCGGATTCCCTGTGTGCAGGCAAAGTGTGTGCTGAGATGATGAGTTGCTGGAGACCGGGGTGGACTCTTCAGACCCAGGATAGGCCTCTGGCAGGTATGTGTCAATGTTTTCTGCCCTTCGCACTCAGCCAGGTATTTGCATACAATGTTACCAGCGGAAGTAGTAGTCTCCGGAGAGGCTGCCGCATGTCAGCAAGCTTCACCTGGCCAGGGTCCGCCGGTGATGTAGCTACCCCATCAGTCACTACTCTCTAGACCTTCCAGATAAACTACCAGATCTTGTCTGCCCATGGGCAACCAGTAGAGCCAGAGGCCTTCCCCCTTTGCTCTTTGGTCTCTAGGCACTCTATCAGGCACTCCAAGCTGTGAAGTGACTCAGGGGGAGAAGGAAGAGATTTCAGAGAATGAACACATCCAGAGAGAGACAGAGAGAGGCAAGAGATGCTGAGTGGGGATGCCTTGCGTAGTGATATCCTCAGGAAAGTGGGAAAGAGGTACCTGGCCTGCTCTGCCAATGCCCTGAACCAGTCCGCACCAGGGGCTCCCCTGTGCCTGCGTAGGCTTTCCCAGGGTGTGCTCAAATCCTGTGGCCACTAGGTGTCATAGGTCATAATGGAGGGCCCTGTGTCATCTGCCTGGCGGGCCAGATCTCTGCCATTGGCTCAGTCTTGTCACCGGGCCCATCATACGCTCCGCCTACTCTTCCGGTGGGGGGACTATCTCCATGGTGATGGCAAAGGAGCCTTAGTCCCGCCCACCTGGCCTTGACTTCACCTAGCTGGCCTGCTGACCCTCACTCAGACCTCTGTGTTGATAAAAATTAATGTCGGCCAGTGCCCAGGTGTCAGCATCTGGGATAAAGGATTCCGGACCTTGCCTGGGGCAGAAGGCAGCCTAGGTCAGCTGGTACCTGGAAGTCTAGTGACTCGTGGCACTGCTGCCAGTGACAGACAAATGGTGACTCCCACACTCACATATCCCCTGGTGGCAGAATGATAGTGATGGGTGGAGAAACATGGCTCCGGAGCACTCGCGCAATGGGGCACCGGCCAAAGGCCAGGGCCAGTAGTGGACGTCGCGGAGCTGAATGGCGAGCCAGTGAAGGGCCCAAGGATTCCTCTTGTATGTGGGAAACATGTCATCCGGGTCCCCACGTCCATAAACCACTGGATTGCTGGGGCCCAGGATGCCAGGATTTCGGCCTTGCCTTCGCAGCCCGGCCACATAGGCAGCCTTCCACCGGAGGCGGGGATATGTAGACAGCAAAAATGTGGAAAATGGCAGTGTCTCCTCGATTTCTCTGGCATCGGCCTTTTTGAGCGGCATGCTTTTTTCCTAGTAGGATGAGGCACCGACGGAGAAAGGCAGGATTATGTGTGCAGGAAAGGTATGTGCTGAGAAGGTGACAAGGTTGAGACCAGGTTGGGATCTTTAGTCCCAGGAAGGGCCCCTGGCAGGTGTGGGTCAATGTTCTGTGCCCATCCCACTTGGCGTGGGGAGGTTTACACCATACAAAGCAGCAGCGGAATTATTCTTCCCCCAGAGGTTGCATGTGCCCACAAGCTCCACCTGGCCAGGGTCCGCCCCTACCGTATTGCCCATGTCGATCAACAGAAGCTGAGAGCTTCCAGAGAGACTAACTGCTATTCTCTAGCCACGGGGAAGCGGTACAGCCAGAAGCCTCCCCTGTTTCATCTCCAGGTTCCCTCTCAGGCCCCTCGTAGTTGTGATGTGTCTCAGGGGTAGAAAAAAGAGATTTCTTTAAAAGAACACATACAAAGAGGGGCCATAGATGCTGAGGAAGGGCGCCTTGCCTACTGATATCGTAGCGTAAGTGGAAAAGAGGTACCTGCCTGCTGTCCCAGTATGTCGAACGTGTCCACATCAGGGGTTGCCTACTGTGAAGTTATTCCCTGGGTGCCCTCGATTTTGTGGCCAAGGACAGAAGGGGCCGTTGCGTGTCCGTGGGTAAAATGGAGGGCTCTGCGGAACCGGCCGGTTAGGCTGGACCTCTCTTATTGGCTCAGAGTTTGTGACCCGTCCCCGTCAGAAGTTCCGGCCAGCCTTGCGGTGGCTGTCTCCATGGTGATTGGGAAGGAAGCCTTAGGCCCCGCACTCAGCTTTCACCTGGCCCACCTGGCCTCTTTACCCTCATCTAGACCGCTGTGTAGATGAAAGAAAGGATGTCGGCCAGTGACCACGCGTCCTCATTTCCTTTGAAGGATTAAGCTCCTTGCCTGGGCAGAAGACAGCCAAGGTCAGCCTGAGCCTAGAAACCTAGTGACCTGTGACACTGCAGACAGTGATAGATGTTGATGTCCACGCTCAGGTATCCGCAGGTGGCGGATCGAGAGTGGTCGGAGGTGTAGTGTAACTAGAGGTGACACACTCACAAGGGCACGGGCCAAAGGTCGGGAAAAATAGCTGAGGTCGTGGAGCTCTAGCGGAGCCAGTCTAGGGCCGAGGCCTCCCTCCTGTACGTGGCAAAGAGGTGATCCGTATGCCGCCATGCGCAGCCTCTGGACTGCTGGGGCCCTGGATGCCCGGATTTCGGCCTTGTCTTCGGAGAAGTGACGCACATGCAGTATGCCACCGGAGGCTGTGGCCCAGCAGAGGGCAAAATCTTGAAAATGCGGGCTTCAGTTGACTTTACCTGTGCTCTCCTTTGGCTGAGTGCCATCGTGTGTTTCCTAGCAGGAGAAGGCATTCGTGGAGAGAGGCGGATTCCCTGTGTGCAGGCAAAGTGTGTGCTGAGATGATGAGTTGCTGGAGACCGGGGTGGACTCTTCAGACCCAGGATAGGCCTCTGGCAGGTATGTGTCAATGTTTTCTGCCCTTCGCACTCAGCCAGGTATTTGCATACAATGTTACCAGCGGAAGTAGTAGTCTCCGGAGAGGCTGCCGCATGTCAGCAAGCTTCACCTGGCCAGGGTCCGCCGGTGATGTAGCTACCCCATCAGTCACTACTCTCTAGACCTTCCAGATAAACTACCAGATCTTGTCTGCCCATGGGCAACCAGTAGAGCCAGAGGCCTTCCCCCTTTGCTCTTTGGTCTCTAGGCACTCTATCAGGCACTCCAAGCTGTGAAGTGACTCAGGGGGAGAAGGAAGAGATTTCAGAGAATGAACACATCCAGAGAGAGACAGAGAGAGGCAAGAGATGCTGAGTGGGGATGCCTTGCGTAGTGATATCCTCAGGAAAGTGGGAAAGAGGTACCTGGCCTGCTCTGCCAATGCCCTGAACCAGTCCGCACCAGGGGCTCCCCTGTGCCTGCGTAGGCTTTCCCAGGGTGTGCTCAAATCCTGTGGCCACTAGGTGTCATAGGTCATAATGGAGGGCCCTGTGTCATCTGCCTGGCGGGCCAGATCTCTGCCATTGGCTCAGTCTTGTCACCGGGCCCATCATACGCTCCGCCTACTCTTCCGGTGGTGGGACTGTCTCCATGGTGATGGCAAAGGAGCCTTAGTCCCGCCCACCTGGCCTTGACTTCACCTAGCTGGCCTGCTGACCCTCACTCAGACCTCTGTGTTGATAAAAATTAATGTCGGCCAGTGCCCAGGTGTCAGCATCTGGGATAAAGGATTCCGGACCTTGCCTGGGGCAGAAGGCAGCCTAGGTCAGCTGGTACCTGGAAGTCTAGTGACTCGTGGCACTGCTGCCAGTGACAGACAAATGGTGACTCCCACACTCACATATCCCCTGGTGGCAGAATGATAGTGATGGGTGGAGAAACATGGCTCTGGAGCACTCGCGCAATGGGGCACCGGCCAAAGGCCAGGGCCAGTAGTGGACGTCGCGGAGCTGAATGGCGAGCCAGTGAAGGGCCCAAGGATTCCTCTTGTATGTGGGAAACATGTCATCCGGGTCCCCACGTCCATAAACCACTGGATTGCTGGGGCCCAGGATGCCAGGATTTCGGCCTTGCCTTCGCAGCCCGGCCACATAGGCAGCCTTCCACCGGAGGCGGGGATATGTAGACAGCAAAAATGTGGAAAATGGCAGTGTCTCCTCGATTTCTCTGGCATCGGCCTTTTTGAGCGGCATGCTTTTTTCCTAGTAGGATGAGGCACCGACGGAGAAAGGCAGGATTATGTGTGCAGGAAAGGTATGTGCTGAGAAGGTGACAAGGTTGAGACCAGGTTGGGATCTTTAGTCCCAGGAAGGGCCCCTGGCAGGTGTGGGTCAATGTTCTGTGCCCATCCCACTTGGCGTGGGGAGGTTTACACCATACAAAGCAGCAGCGGAATTATTCTTCCCCCAGAGGTTGCATGTGCCCACAAGCTCCACCTGGCCAGGGTCCGCCCCTACCGTATTGCCCATGTCGATCAACAGAAGCTGAGAGCTTCCAGAGAGACTAACTGCTATTCTCTAGCCACGGGGAAGCGGTACAGCCAGAAGCCTCCCCTGTTTCATCTCCAGGTTCCCTCTCAGGCCCCTCGTAGTTGTGATGTGTCTCAGGGGTAGAAAAAAGAGATTTCTTTAAAAGAACACATACAAAGAGGGGCCATAGATGCTGAGGAAGGGCGCCTTGCCTACTGATATCGTAGCGTAAGTGGAAAAGAGGTACCTGCCTGCTGTCCCAGTATGTCGAACGTGTCCACATCAGGGGTTGCCTACTGTGAAGTTATTCCCTGGGTGCCCTCGATTTTGTGGCCAAGGACAGAAGGGGCCGTTGCGTGTCCGTGGGTAAAATGGAGGGCTCTGCGGAACCGGCCGGTTAGGCTGGACCTCTCCTATTGGCTCAGAGTTTGTGACCCGTCCCCGTCAGAAGTTCCGGCCAGCCTTGCGGTGGCTGTCTCCATGGTGATTGGGAAGGAAGCCTTAGGCCCCGCACTCAGCTTTCACCTGGCCCACCTGGCCTCTTTACCCTCATCTAGACCGCTGTGTAGATGAAAGAAAGGATGTCGGCCAGTGACCACGCGTCCTCATTTCCTTTGAAGGATTAAGCTCCTTGCCTGGGCAGAAGACAGCCAAGGTCAGCCTGAGCCTAGAAACCTAGTGACCTGTGACACTGCAGACAGTGATAGATGTTGATGTCCACGCTCAGGTATCCGCAGGTGGCGGATCGAGAGTGGTCGGAGGTGTAGTGTAACTAGAGGTGACACACTCACAAGGGCACGGGCCAAAGGTCGGGAAAAATAGCTGAGGTCGTGGAGCTCTAGCGGAGCCAGTCTAGGGCCGAGGCCTCCCTCCTGTACGTGGCAAAGAGGTGATCCGTATGCCGCCATGCGCAGCCTCTGGACTGCTGGGGCCCTGGATGCCCGGATTTCGGCCTTGTCTTCGGAGAAGTGATGCACATGCAGTATGCCACCGGAGGCTGTGGCCCAGCAGAGGGCAAAATCTTGAAAATGCGGGCTTCAGTTGACTTTACCTGTGCTCTCCTTTGGCTGAGTGCCATCGTGTGTTTCCTAGCAGGAGAAGGCATTCGTGGAGAGAGGCGGATTCCCTGTGTGCAGGCAAAGTGTGTGCTGAGATGATGAGTTGCTGGAGACCGGGGTGGACTCTTCAGACCCAGGATAGGCCTCTGGCAGGTATGTGTCAATGTTTTCTGCCCTTCGCACTCAGCCAGGTATTTGCATACAATGTTACCAGCGGAAGTAGTAGTCTCCGGAGAGGCTGCCGCATGTCAGCAAGCTTCACCTGGCCAGGGTCCGCCGGTGATGTAGCTACCCCATCAGTCACTACTCTCTAGACCTTCCAGATAAACTACCAGATCTTGTCTGCCCATGGGCAACCAGTAGAGCCAGAGGCCTTCCCCCTTTGCTCTTTGGTCTCTAGGCACTCTATCAGGCACTCCAAGCTGTGAAGTGACTCAGGGGGAGAAGGAAGAGATTTCAGAGAATGAACACATCCAGAGAGAGACAGAGAGAGGCAAGAGATGCTGAGTGGGGATGCCTTGCGTAGTGATATCCTCAGGAAAGTGGGAAAGAGGTACCTGGCCTGCTCTGCCAATGCCCTGCACCAGTCCGCACCAGGGGCTCCCCTGTGCCTGCGTAGGCTTTCCCAGGGTGTGCTCAAATCCTGTGGCCACTAGGTGTCATAGGTCATAATGGAGGGCCCTGTGTCATCTGCCTGGCGGGCCAGATCTCTGCCATTGGCTCAGTCTTGTCACCGGGCCCATCATACGCTCCGCCTACTCTTCCGGTGGTGGGACTGTCTCCATGGTGATGGCAAAGGAGCCTTAGTCCCGCCCACCTGGCCTTGACTTCACCTAGCTGGCCTGCTGACCCTCACTCAGACCTCTGTGTTGATAAAAATTAATGTCGGCCAGTGCCCAGGTGTCAGCATCTGGGATAAAGGATTCCGGACCTTGCCTGGGGCAGAAGGCAGCCTAGGTCAGCTGGTACCTGGAAGTCTAGTGACTCGTGGCACTGCTGCCAGTGACAGACAAATGGTGACTCCCACACTCACATATCCCCTGGTGGCAGAATGATAGTGATGGGTGGAGAAACATGGCTCCGGAGCACTCGCGCAATGGGGCACCGGCCAAAGGCCAGGGCCAGTAGTGGACGTCGCGGAGCTGAATGGCGAGCCAGTGAAGGGCCCAAGGATTCCTCTTGTATGTGGGAAACATGTCATCCGGGTCCCCACGTCCATAAACCACTGGATTGCTGGGGCCCAGGATGCCAGGATTTCGGCCTTGCCTTCGCAGCCCGGCCACATAGGCAGCCTTCCACCGGAGGCGGGGATATGTAGACAGCAAAAATGTGGAAAATGGCAGTGTCTCCTCGATTTCTCTGGCATCGGCCTTTTTGAGCGGCATGCTTTTTTCCTAGTAGGATGAGGCACCGACGGAGAAAGGCAGGATTATGTGTGCAGGAAAGGTATGTGCTGAGAAGGTGACAAGGTTGAGACCAGGTTGGGATCTTTAGTCCCAGGAAGGGCCCCTGGCAGGTGTGGGTCAATGTTCTGTGCCCATCCCACTTGGCGTGGGGAGGTTTACACCATACAAAGCAGCAGCGGAATTATTCTTCCCCCAGAGGTTGCATGTGCCCACAAGCTCCACCTGGCCAGGGTCCGCCCCTACCGTATTGCCCATGTCGATCAACAGAAGCTGAGAGCTTCCAGAGAGACTAACTGCTATTCTCTAGCCACGGGGAAGCGGTACAGCCAGAAGCCTCCCCTGTTTCATCTCCAGGTTCCCTCTCAGGCCCCTCGTAGTTGTGATGTGTCTCAGGGGTAGAAAAAAGAGATTTCTTTAAAAGAACACATACAAAGAGGGGCCATAGATGCTGAGGAAGGGCGCCTTGCCTACTGATATCGTAGCGTAAGTGGAAAAGAGGTACCTGCCTGCTGTCCCAGTATGTCGAACGTGTCCACATCAGGGGTTGCCTACTGTGAAGTTATTCCCTGGGTGCCCTCGATTTTGTGGCCAAGGACAGAAGGGGCCGTTGCGTGTCCGTGGGTAAAATGGAGGGCTCTGCGGAACCGGCCGGTTAGGCTGGACCTCTCCTATTGGCTCAGAGTTTGTGACCCGTCCCCGTCAGAAGTTCCGGCCAGCCTTGCGGTGGCTGTCTCCATGGTGATTGGGAAGGAAGCCTTAGGCCCCGCACTCAGCCTTCACCTGGCCCACCTGGCTGTGTAGATGAAAGAAGGGATGTCGACCAGTGACCACGCGTCCTCATTTCCTTTGAAGGATTAAGCTCCTTGCCTGGGCAGAAGACAGCCAAGGTCAGCCTGAGCCTAGACACCTAGTGACCTGTGACACTGCAGACAGTGATAGATGTTGATGTCCACGCTCAGGTATCCGCAGGTGGCGGATCGAGAGTGGTCGGAGGTGAAGTGTAACTAGAGGTGACACACTGACAAGGGCACGGGCCAAAGGTCGGGAAAAATAGCTGAGGTCGTGGAGCTCTAGCGGAGCCAGTCTAGGGCCGAGGCCTCCCTCCTGTACGTGGCAAAGAGGTGATCCGTATGCCGCCATGCGCAGCCTCTGGACTGCTGGGGCCCTGGATGCCCGGATTTCGGCCTTGTCTTCGGAGAAGTGACGCACATGCAGTGTGCCACCGGAGGCTGTGGCCCAGCAGAGGGCAAAATCTTGAAAATGCGGGCTTCAGTTGACTTTGCCTGTGCTCTCCTTTGGCTGAGTGCCATCGTGTGTTTCCTAGCAGGAGAAGGCATTCGTGGAGAGAGGCGGATTCCCTGTGTGCAGGCAAAGTGTGTGCTGAGATGATGAGTTGCTGGAGACCGGGGTGGACTCTTCAGACCCAGGATAGGCCTCTGGCAGGTATGTGTCAATGTTTTCTGCCCTTCGCACTCAGCCAGGTATTTGCATACAATGTTACCAGCGGAAGTAGTAGTCTCCGGAGAGGCTGCCGCATGTCAGCAAGCTTCACCTGGCCAGGGTCCGCCGGTGATGTAGCTACCCCATCAGTCACTACTCTCTAGACCTTCCAGATAAACTACCAGATCTTGTCTGCCCATGGGCAACCAGTAGAGCCAGAGGCCTTCCCCCTTTGCTCTTTGGTCTCTAGGCACTCTATCAGGCACTCCAAGCTGTGAAGTGACTCAGGGGGAGAAGGAAGAGATTTCAGAGAATGAACACATCCAGAGAGAGACAGAGAGAGGCAAGAGATGCTGAGTGGGGATGCCTTGCGTAGTGATATCCTCAGGAAAGTGGGAAAGAGGTACCTGGCCTGCTCTGCCAATGCCCTGCACCAGTCCGCACCAGGGGCTCCCCTGTGCCTGCGTAGGCTTTCCCAGGGTGTGCTCAAATCCTGTGGCCACTAGGTGTCATAGGTCATAATGGAGGGCCCTGTGTCATCTGCCTGGCGGGCCAGATCTCTGCCATTGGCTCAGTCTTGTCACCGGGCCCATCATACGCTCCGCCTACTCTTCCGGTGGTGGGACTGTCTCCATGGTGATGGCAAAGGAGCCTTAGTCCCGCCCACCTGGCCTTGACTTCACCTAGCTGGCCTGCTGACCCTCACTCAGACCTCTGTGTTGATAAAAATTAATGTCGGCCAGTGCCCAGGTGTCAGCATCTGGGATAAAGGATTCCGGACCTTGCCTGGGGCAGAAGGCAGCCTAGGTCAGCTGGTACCTGGAAGTCTAGTGACTCGTGGCACTGCTGCCAGTGACAGACAAATGGTGACTCCCACACTCACATATCCCCTGGTGGCAGAATGATAGTGATGGGTGGAGAAACATGGCTCCGGAGCACTCGCGCAATGGGGCACCGGCCAAAGGCCAGGGCCAGTAGTGGACGTCGCGGAGCTGAATGGCGAGCCAGTGAAGGGCCCAAGGATTCCTCTTGTATGTGGGAAACATGTCATCCGGGTCCCCACGTCCACAAACCACTGGATTGCTGGGGCCCAGGATGCCAGGATTTCGGCCTTGCCTTCGCAGCCCGGCCACATAGGCAGCCTTCCACCGGAGGCGGGGATATGTAGACAGCAAAAATGTGGAAAATGGCAGTGTCTCCTCGATTTCTCTGGCATCGGCCTTTTTGAGCGGCATGCTTTTTTCCTAGTAGGATGAGGCACCGACGGAGAAAGGCAGGATTATGTGTGCAGGAAAGGTATGTGCTGAGAAGGTGACAAGGTTGAGACCAGGTTGGGATCTTTAGTCCCAGGAAGGGCCCCTGGCAGGTGTGGGTCAATGTTCTGTGCCCATCCCACTTGGCGTGGGGAGGTTTACACCATACAAAGCAGCAGCGGAATTATTCTTCCCCCAGAGGTTGCATGTGCCCACAAGCTCCACCTGGCCAGGGTCCGCCCCTACCGTATTGCCCATGTCGATCAACAGAAGCTGAGAGCTTCCAGAGAGACTAACTGCTATTCTCTAGCCACGGGGAAGCGGTACAGCCAGAAGCCTCCCCTGTTTCATCTCCAGGTTCCCTCTCAGGCCCCTCGTAGTTGTGATGTGTCTCAGGGGTAGAAAAAAGAGATTTCTTTAAAAGAACACATACAAAGAGGGGCCATAGATGCTGAGGAAGGGCGCCTTGCCTACTGATATCGTAGCGTAAGTGGAAAAGAGGTACCTGCCTGCTGTCCCAGTATGTCGAACGTGTCCACATCAGGGGTTGCCTACTGTGAAGTTATTCCCTGGGTGCCCTCGATTTTGTGGCCAAGGACAGAAGGGGCCGTTGCGTGTCCGTGGGTAAAATGGAGGGCTCTGCGGAACCGGCCGGTTAGGCTGGACCTCTCCTATTGGCTCAGAGTTTGTGACCCGTCCCCGTCAGAAGTTCCGGCCAGCCTTGCGGTGGCTGTCTCCATGGTGATTGGGAAGGAAGCCTTAGGCCCCGCACTCAGCTTTCACCTGGCCCACCTGGCCTCTTTACCCTCATCTAGACTGCTGTGTAGATGAAAGAAAGGATGTCGGCCAGTGACCACGCGTCCTCATTTCCTTTGAAGGATTAAGCTCCTTGCCTGGGCAGAAGACAGCCAAGGTCAGCCTGAGCCTAGACACCTAGTGACCTGTGACACTGCAGACAGTGATAGATGTTGATGTCCACGCTCAGGTATCCGCAGGTGGCGGATCGAGAGTGGTCGGAGGTGTAGTGTAACTAGAGGTGACACACTCACAAGGGCACGGGCCAAAGGTCGGGAAAAATAGCTGAGGTCGTGGAGCTCTAGCGGAGCCAGTCTAGGGCCGAGGCCTCCCTCCTGTACGTGGCAAAGAGGTGATCCGTATGCCGCCATGCGCAGCCTCTGGACTGCTGGGGCCCTGGATGCCCGGATTTCGGCCTTGTCTTCGGAGAAGTGACGCACATGCAGTATGCCACCGGAGGCTGTGGCCCAGCAGAGGGCAAAATCTTGAAAATGCGGGCTTCAGTTGACTTTACCTGTGCTCTCCTTTGGCTGAGTGCCATCGTGTGTTTCCTAGCAGGAGAAGGCATTCGTGGAGAGAGGCGGATTCCCTGTGTGCAGGCAAAGTGTGTGCTGAGATGATGAGTTGCTGGAGACCGGGGTGGACTCTTCAGACCCAGGATAGGCCTCTGGCAGGTATGTGTCAATGTTTTCTGCCCTTCGCACTCAGCCAGGTATTTGCATACAATGTTACCAGCGGAAGTAGTAGTCTCCGGAGAGGCTGCCGCATGTCAGCAAGCTTCACCTGGCCAGGGTCCGCCGGTGATGTAGCTACCCCATCAGTCACTACTCTCTAGACCTTCCAGATAAACTACCAGATCTTGTCTGCCCATGGGCAACCAGTAGAGCCAGAGGCCTTCCCCCTTTGCTCTTTGGTCTCTAGGCACTCTATCAGGCACTCCAAGCTGTGAAGTGACTCAGGGGGAGAAGGAAGAGATTTCAGAGAATGAACACATCCAGAGAGAGACAGAGAGAGGCAAGAGATGCTGAGTGGGGATGCCTTGCGTAGTGATATCCTCAGGAAAGTGGGAAAGAGGTACCTGGCCTGCTCTGCCAATGCCCTGAACCAGTCCGCACCAGGGGCTCCCCTGTGCCTGCGTAGGCTTTCCCAGGGTGTGCTCAAATCCTGTGGCCACTAGGTGTCATAGGTCATAATGGAGGGCCCTGTGTCATCTGCCTGGCGGGCCAGATCTCTGCCATTGGCTCAGTCTTGTCACCGGGCCCATCATACGCTCCGCCTACTCTTCCGGTGGTGGGACTGTCTCCATGGTGATGGCAAAGGAGCCTTAGTCCCGCCCACCTGGCCTTGACTTCACCTAGCTGGCCTGCTGACCCTCACTCAGACCTCTGTGTTGATAAAAATTAATGTCGGCCAGTGCCCAGGTGTCAGCATCTGGGATAAAGGATTCCGGACCTTGCCTGGGGCAGAAGGCAGCCTAGGTCAGCTGGTACCTGGAAGTCTAGTGACTCGTGGCACTGCTGCCAGTGACAGACAAATGGTGACTCCCACACTCACATATCCCCTGGTGGCAGAATGATAGTGATGGGTGGAGAAACATGGCTCCGGAGCACTCGCGCAATGGGGCACCGGCCAAAGGCCAGGGCCAGTAGTGGACGTCGCCGCGGAGCTGAATGGCGAGCCAGTGAAGGGCCCAAGGATTCCTCTTGTATGTGGGAAACATGTCATCCGGGTCCCCACGTCCATAAACCACTGGATTGCTGGGGCCCAGGATGCCAGGATTTCGGCCTTGCCTTCGCAGCCCGGCCACATAGGCAGCCTTCCACCGGAGGCGGGGATATGTAGACAGCAAAAATGTGGAAAATGGCAGTGTCTCCTCGATTTCTCTGGCATCGGCCTTTTTGAGCGGCATGCTTTTTTCCTAGTAGGATGAGGCACCGACGGAGAAAGGCAGGATTATGTGTGCAGGAAAGGTATGTGCTGAGAAGGTGACAAGGTTGAGACCAGGTTGGGATCTTTAGTCCCAGGAAGGGCCCCTGGCAGGTGTGGGTCAATGTTCTGTGCCCATCCCACTTGGCGTGGGGAGGTTTACACCATACAAAGCAGCAGCGGAATTATTCTTCCCCCAGAGGTTGCATGTGCCCACAAGCTCCACCTGGCCAGGGTCCGCCCCTACCGTATTGCCCATGTCGATCAACAGAAGCTGAGAGCTTCCAGAGAGACTAACTGCTATTCTCTAGCCACGGGGAAGCGGTACAGCCAGAAGCCTCCCCTGTTTCATCTCCAGGTTCCCTCTCAGGCCCCTCGTAGTTGTGATGTGTCTCAGGGGTAGAAAAAAGAGATTTCTTTAAAAGAACACATACAAAGAGGGGCCATAGATGCTGAGGAAGGGCGCCTTGCCTACTGATATCGTAGCGTAAGTGGAAAAGAGGTACCTGCCTGCTGTCCCAGTATGTCGAACGTGTCCACATCAGGGGTTGCCTACTGTGAAGTTATTCCCTGGGTGCCCTCGATTTTGTGGCCAAGGACAGAAGGGGCCGTTGCGTGTCCGTGGGTAAAATGGAGGGCTCTGCGGAACCGGCCGGTTAGGCTGGACCTCTCCTATTGGCTCAGAGTTTGTGACCCGTCCCCGTCAGAAGTTCCGGCCAGCCTTGCGGTGGCTGTCTCCATGGTGTTTGGGAAGGAAGCCTTAGGCCCCGCACTCAGCCTTCACCTGGCCCACCTGGCTGTGTAGATGAAAGAAAGGATGTCGGCCAGTGACCACGCGTCCTCATTTCCTTTGAAGGATTAAGCTCCTTGCCTGGGCAGAAGACAGCCAAGTTCAGCCTGAGCCTAGACACCTAGTGACCTGTGACACTGCAGACAGTGATAGATGTTGATGTCCACGCTCAGGTATCCGCAGGTGGCGGATCGAGAGTGGTCGGAGGTGAAGTGTAACTAGAGGTGACACACTGACAAGGACACGGGCCAAAGGTCGGGAAAAATAGCTGAGGTCGTGGAGCTCTAGCGGAGCCAGTCTAGGGCCGAGGCCTCCCTCCTGTACGTGGCAAAGAGGTGATCCGTATGCCGCCATGCGCAGCCTCTGGACTGCTGGGGCCCTGGATGCCCGGATTTCGGCCTTGTCTTCGGAGAAGTGACGCACATGCAGTATGCCACCGGAGGCTGTGGCCCAGCAGAGGGCAAAATCTTGAAAATGCGGGCTTCAGTTGACTTTGCCTGTGCTCTCCTTTGGCTGAGTGCCATCGTGTGTTTCCTAGCAGGAGAAGGCATTCGTGGAGAGAGGCGGATTCCCTGTGTGCAGGCAAAGTGTGTGCTGAGATGATGAGTTGCTGGAGACCGGGGTGGACTCTTCAGACCCAGGATAGGCCTCTGGCAGGTATGTGTCAATGTTTTCTGCCCTTCGCACTCAGCCAGGTATTTGCATACAATGTTACCAGCGGAAGTAGTAGTCTCCGGAGAGGCTGCCGCATGTCAGCAAGCTTCACCTGGCCAGGGTCCGCCGGTGATGTAGCTACCCCATCAGTCACTACTCTCTAGACCTTCCAGATAAACTACCAGATCTTGTCTGCCCATGGGCAACCAGTAGAGCCAGAGGCCTTCCCCCTTTGCTCTTTGGTCTCTAGGCACTCTATCAGGCACTCCAAGCTGTGAAGTGACTCAGGGGGAGAAGGAAGAGATTTCAGAGAATGAACACATCCAGAGAGAGACAGAGAGAGGCAAGAGATGCTGAGTGGGGATGCCTTGCGTAGTGATATCCTCAGGAAAGTGGGAAAGAGGTACCTGGCCTGCTCTGCCAATGCCCTGAACCAGTCCGCACCAGGGGCTCCCCTGTGCCTGCGTAGGCTTTCCCAGGGTGTGCTCAAATCCTGTGGCCACTAGGTGTCATAGGTCATAATGGAGGGCCCTGTGTCATCTGCCTGGCGGGCCAGATCTCTGCCATTGGCTCAGTCTTGTCACCGGGCCCATCATACGCTCCGCCTACTCTTCCGGTGGTGGGACTGTCTCCATGGTGATGGCAAAGGAGCCTTAGTCCCGCCCACCTGGCCTTGACTTCACCTAGCTGGCCTGCTGACCCTCACTCAGACCTCTGTGTTGATAAAAATTAATGTCGGCCAGTGCCCAGGTGTCAGCATCTGGGATAAAGGATTCCGGACCTTGCCTGGGGCAGAAGGCAGCCTAGGTCAGCTGGTACCTGGAAGTCTAGTGACTCGTGGCACTGCTGCCAGTGACAGACAAATGGTGACTCCCACACTCACATATCCCCTGGTGGCAGAATGATAGTGATGGGTGGAGAAACATGGCTCCGGAGCACTCGCGCAATGGGGCACCGGCCAAAGGCCAGGGCCAGTAGTGGACGTCGCGGAGCTGAATGGCGAGCCAGTGAAGGGCCCAAGGATTCCTCTTGTATGTGGGAAACATGTCATCCGGGTCCCCACGTCCATAAACCACTGGATTGCTGGGGCCCAGGATGCCAGGATTTCGGCCTTGCCTTCGCAGCCCGGCCACATAGGCAGCCTTCCACCGGAGGCGGGGATATGTAGACAGCAAAAATGTGGAAAATGGCAGTGTCTCCTCGATTTCTCTGGCATCGGCCTTTTTGAGCGGCATGCTTTTTTCCTAGTAGGATGAGGCACCGACGGAGAAAGGCAGGATTATGTGTGCAGGAAAGGTATGTGCTGAGAAGGTGACAAGGTTGAGACCAGGTTGGGATCTTTAGTCCCAGGAAGGGCCCCTGGCAGGTGTGGGTCAATGTTCTGTGCCCATCCCACTTGGCGTGGGGAGGTTTACACCATACAAAGCAGCAGCGGAATTATTCTTCCCCCAGAGGTTGCATGTGCCCACAAGCTCCACCTGGCCAGGGTCCGCCCCTACCGTATTGCCCATGTCGATCAACAGAAGCTGAGAGCTTCCAGAGAGACTAACTGCTATTCTCTAGCCACGGGGAAGCGGTACAGCCAGAAGCCTCCCCTGTTTCATCTCCAGGTTCCCTCTCAGGCCCCTCATAGTTGTGATGTGTCTCAGGGGTAGAAAAAAGAGATTTCTTTAAAAGAACACATACAAAGAGGGGCCATAGATGCTGAGGAAGGGCGCCTTGCCTACTGATATCGTAGCGTAAGTGGAAAAGAGGTACCTGCCTGCTGTCCCAGTATGTCGAACGTGTCCACATCAGGGGTTGCCTACTGTGAAGTTATTCCCTGGGTGCCCTCGATTTTGTGGCCAAGGACAGAAGGGGCCGTTGCGTGTCCGTGGGTAAAATGGAGGGCTCTGCGGAACCGGCCGGTTAGGCTGGACCTCTCCTATTGGCTCAGAGTTTGTGACCCGTCCCCGTCAGAAGTTCCGGCCAGCCTTGCGGTGGCTGTCTCCATGGTGATTGGGAAGGAAGCCTTAGGCCCCGCACTCAGCTTTCACCTGGCCCACCTGGCCTCTTTACCCTCATCTAGACCGCTGTGTAGATGAAAGAAAGGATGTCGGCCAGTGGCCACGCGTCCTCATTTCCTTTGAAGGATTAAGCTCCTTGCCTGGGCAGAAGACAGCCAAGGTCAGCCTGAGCCTAGAAACCTAGTGACCTGTGACACTGCAGACAGTGATAGATGTTGATGTCCACGCTCAGGTATCCGCAGGTGGCGGATCGAGAGTGGTCGGAGGTGTAGTGTAACTAGAGGTGACACACTCACAAGGGCACGGGCCAAAGGTCGGGAAAAATAGCTGAGGTCGTGGAGCTCTAGCGGAGCCAGTCTAGGGCCGAGGCCTCCCTCCTGTACGTGGCAAAGAGGTGATCCGTATGCCGCCATGCGCAGCCTCTGGACTGCTGGGGCCCTGGATGCCCGGATTTCGGCCTTGTCTTCGGAGAAGTGACGCACATGCAGTGTGCCACCGGAGGCTGTGGCCCAGCAGAGGGCAAAATCTTGAAAATGCGGGCTTCAGTTGACTTTGCCTGTGCTCTCCTTTGGCTGAGTGCCATCGTGTGTTTCCTAGCAGGAGAAGGCATTCGTGGAGAGAGGCGGATTCCCTGTGTGCAGGCAAAGTGTGTGCTGAGATGATGAGTTGCTGGAGACCGGGGTGGACTCTTCAGACCCAGGATAGGCCTCTGGCAGGTATGTGTCAATGTTTTCTGCCCTTCGCACTCAGCCAGGTATTTGCATACAATGTTACCAGCGGAAGTAGTAGTCTCCGGAGAGGCTGCCGCATGTCAGCAAGCTTCACCTGGCCAGGGTCCGCCGGTGATGTAGCTACCCCATCAGTCACTACTCTCTAGACCTTCCAGATAAACTACCAGATCTTGTCTGCCCATGGGCAACCAGTAGAGCCAGAGGCCTTCCCCCTTTGCTCTTTGGTCTCTAGGCACTCTATCAGGCACTCCAAGCTGTGAAGTGACTCAGGGGGAGAAGGAAGAGATTTCAGAGAATGAACACATCCAGAGAGAGACAGAGAGAGGCAAGAGATGCTGAGTGGGGATGCCTTGCGTAGTGATATCCTCAGGAAAGTGGGAAAGAGGTACCTGGCCTGCTCTGCCAATGCCCTGAACCAGTCCGCACCAGGGGCTCCCCTGTGCCTGCGTAGACTTTCCCAGGGTGTGCTCAAATCCTGTGGCCACTAGGTGTCATAGGTCATAATGGAGGGCCCTGTGTCATCTGCCTGGCGGGCCAGATCTCTGCCATTGGCTCAGTCTTGTCACCGGGCCCATCATACGCTCCGCCTACTCTTCCGGTGGTGGGACTGTCTCCATGGTGATGGCAAAGGAGCCTTAGTCCCGCCCACCTGGCCTTGACTTCACCTAGCTGGCCTGCTGACCCTCACTCAGACCTCTGTGTTGATAAAAATTAATGTCGGCCAGTGCCCAGGTGTCAGCATCTGGGATAAAGGATTCCGGACCTTGCCTGGGGCAGAAGGCAGCCTAGGTCAGCTGGTACCTGGAAGTCTAGTGACTCGTGGCACTGCTGCCAGTGACAGACAAATGGTGACTCCCACACTCACATATCCCCTGGTGGCAGAATGATAGTGATGGGTGGAGAAACATGGCTCCGGAGCACTCGCGCAATGGGGCACCGGCCAAAGGCCAGGGCCAGTAGTGGACGTCGCGGAGCTGAATGGCGAGCCAGTGAAGGGCCCAAGGATTCCTCTTGTATGTGGGAAACATGTCATCCGGGTCCCCACGTCCATAAACCACTGGATTGCTGGGGCCCAGGATGCCAGGATTTCGGCCTTGCCTTCGCAGCCCGGCCACATAGGCAGCCTTCCACCGGAGGCGGGGATATGTAGACAGCAAAAATGTGGAAAATGGCAGTGTCTCCTCGATTTCTCTGGCATCGGCCTTTTTGAGCGGCATGCTTTTTTCCTAGTAGGATGAGGCACCGACGGAGAAAGGCAGGATTATGTGTGCAGGAAAGGTATGTGCTGAGAAGGTGACAAGGTTGAGACCAGGTTGGGATCTTTAGTCCCAGGAAGGGCCCCTGGCAGGTGTGGGTCAATGTTCTGTGCCCATCCCACTTGGCGTGGGGAGGTTTACACCATACAAAGCAGCAGCGGAATTATTCTTCCCCCAGAGGTTGCATGTGCCCACAAGCTCCACCTGGCCAGGGTCCGCCCCTACCGTATTGCCCATGTCGATCAACAGAAGCTGAGAGCTTCCAGAGAGACTAACTGCTATTCTCTAGCCACGGGGAAGCGGTACAGCCAGAAGCCTCCCCTGTTTCATCTCCAGGTTCCCTCTCAGGCCCCTCGTAGTTGTGATGTGTCTCAGGGGTAGAAAAAAGAGATTTCTTTAAAAGAACACATACAAAGAGGGGCCATAGATGCTGAGGAAGGGCGCCTTGCCTACTGATATCGTAGCGTAAGTGGAAAAGAGGTACCTGCCTGCTGTCCCAGTATGTCGAACGTGTCCACATCAGGGGTTGCCTACTGTGAAGTTATTCCCTGGGTGCCCTCGATTTTGTGGCCAAGGACAGAAGGGGCCGTTGCGTGTCCGTGGGTAAAATGGAGGGCTCTGCGGAACCGGCCGGTTAGGCTGGACCTCTCCTATTGGCTCAGAGTTTGTGACCCGTCCCCGTCAGAAGTTCCGGCCAGCCTTGCGGTGGCTGTCTCCATGGTGATTGGGAAGGAAGCCTTAGGCCCCGCACTCAGCTTTCACCTGGCCCACCTGGCCTCTTTACCCTCATCTAGACCGCTGTGTAGATGAAAGAAAGGATGTCGGCCAGTGACCACGCGTCCTCATTTCCTTTGAAGGATTAAGCTCCTTGCCTGGGCAGAAGACAGCCAAGGTCAGCCTGAGCCTAGAAACCTAGTGACCTGTGACACTGCAGACAGTGATAGATGTTGATGTCCACGCTCAGGTATCCGCAGGTGGCGGATCGAGAGTGGTCGGAGGTGTAGTGTAACTAGAGGTGACACACTCACAAGGGCACGGGCCAAAGGTCGGGAAAAATAGCTGAGGTCGTGGAGCTCTAGCGGAGCCAGTCTAGGGCCGAGGCCTCCCTCCTGTACGTGGCAAAGAGGTGATCCGTATGCCGCCATGCGCAGCCTCTGGACTGCTGGGGCCCTGGATGCCCGGATTTCGGCCTTGTCTTCGGAGAAGTGACGCACATGCAGTATGCCACCGGAGGCTGTGGCCCAGCAGAGGGCAAAATCTTGAAAATGCGGGCTTCAGTTGACTTTACCTGTGCTCTCCTTTGGCTGAGTGCCATCGTGTGTTTCCTAGCAGGAGAAGGCATTCGTGGAGAGAGGCGGATTCCCTGTGTGCAGGCAAAGTGTGTGCTGAGATGATGAGTCGCTGGAGACCGGGGTGGACTCTTCAGACCCAGGATAGGCCTCTGGCAGGTATGTGTCAATGTTTTCTGCCCTTCGCACTCAGCCAGGTATTTGTATACAATGTTACCAGCGGAAGTAGTAGTCTCCGGAGAGGCTGCCGCATGTCAGCAAGCTTCACCTGGCCAGGGTCCGCCGGTGATGTAGCTACCCCATCAGTCACTACTCTCTAGACCTTCCAGATAAACTACCAGATCTTGTCTGCCCATGGGCAACCAGTAGAGCCAGAGGCCTTCCCCCTTTGCTCTTTGGTCTCTAGGCACTCTATCAGGCACTCCAAGCTGTGAAGTGACTCAGGGGGAGAAGGAAGAGATTTCAGAGAATGAACACATCCAGAGAGAGACAGAGAGAGGCAAGAGATGCTGAGTGGGGATGCCTTGCGTAGTGATATCCTCAGGAAAGTGGGAAAGAGGTACCTGGCCTGCTCTGCCAATGCCCTGAACCAGTCCGCACCAGGGGCTCCCCTGTGCCTGCGTAGGCTTTCCCAGGGTGTGCTCAAATCCTGTGGCCACTAGGTGTCATAGGTCATAATGGAGGGCCCTGTGTCATCTGCCTGGCGGGCCAGATCTCTGCCATTGGCTCAGTCTTGTCACCGGGCCCATCATACGCTCCGCCTACTCTTCCGGTGGTGGGACTGTCTCCATGGTGATGGCAAAGGAGCCTTAGTCCCGCCCACCTGGCCTTGACTTCACCTAGCTGGCCTGCTGACCCTCACTCAGACCTCTGTGTTGATAAAAATTAATGTCGGCCAGTGCCCAGGTGTCAGCATCTGGGATAAAGGATTCCGGACCTTGCCTGGGGCAGAAGGCAGCCTAGGTCAGCTGGTACCTGGAAGTCTAGTGACTCGTGGCACTGCTGCCAGTGACAGACAAATGGTGACTCCCACACTCACATATCCCCTGGTGGCAGAATGATAGTGATGGGTGGAGAAACATGGCTCCGGAGCACTCGCGCAATGGGGCACCGGCCAAAGGCCAGGGCCAGTAGTGGACGTCGCGGAGCTGAATGGCGAGCCAGTGAAGGGCCCAAGGATTCCTCTTGTATGTGGGAAACATGTCATCCGGGTCCCCACGTCCATAAACCACTGGATTGCTGGGGCCCAGGATGCCAGGATTTCGGCCTTGCCTTCGCAGCCCGGCCACATAGGCAGCCTTCCACCGGAGGCGGGGATATGTAGACAGCAAAAATGTGGAAAATGGCAGTGTCTCCTCGATTTCTCTGGCATCGGCCTTTTTGAGCGGCATGCTTTTTTCCTAGTAGGATGAGGCACCGACGGAGAAAGGCAGGATTATGTGTGCAGGAAAGGTATGTGCTGAGAAGGTGACAAGGTTGAGACCAGGTTGGGATCTTTAGTCCCAGGAAGGGCCCCTGGCAGGTGTGGGTCAATGTTCTGTGCCCATCCCACTTGGCGTGGGGAGGTTTACACCATACAAAGCAGCAGCGGAATTATTCTTCCCCCAGAGGTTGCATGTGCCCACAAGCTCCACCTGGCCAGGGTCCGCCCCTACCGTATTGCCCATGTCGATCAACAGAAGCTGAGAGCTTCCAGAGAGACTAACTGCTGTTCTCTAGCCACGGGGAAGCGGTACAGCCAGAAGCCTCCCCTGTTTCATCTCCAGGTTCCCTCTCAGGCCCCTCATAGTTGTGATGTGTCTCAGGGGTAGAAAAAAGAGATTTCTTTAAAAGAACACATACAAAGAGGGGCCATAGATGCTGAGGAAGGGCGCCTTGCCTACTGATATCGTAGCGTAAGTGGAAAAGAGGTACCTGCCTGCTGTCCCAGTATGTCGAACGTGTCCACATCAGGGGTTGCCTACTGTGAAGTTATTCCCTGGGTGCCCTCGATTTTGTGGCCAAGGACAGAAGGGGCCGTTGCGTGTCCGTGGGTAAAATGGAGGGCTCTGCGGAACCGGCCGGTTAGGCTGGACCTCTCCTATTGGCTCAGAGTTTGTGACCCGTCCCCGTCAGAAGTTCCGGCCAGCCTTGCGGTGGCTGTCTCCATGGTGATTGGGAAGGAAGCCTTAGGCCCCGCACTCAGCTTTCACCTGGCCCACCTGGCCTCTTTACCCTCATCTAGACCGCTGTGTAGATGAAAGAAAGGATGTCGGCCAGTGGCCACGCGTCCTCATTTCCTTTGAAGGATTAAGCTCCTTGCCTGGGCAGAAGACAGCCAAGGTCAGCCTGAGCCTAGAAACCTAGTGACCTGTGACACTGCAGACAGTGATAGATGTTGATGTCCACGCTCAGGTATCCGCAGGTGGCGGATCGAGAGTGGTCGGAGGTGTAGTGTAACTAGAGGTGACACACTCACAAGGGCACGGGCCAAAGGTCGGGAAAAATAGCTGAGGTCGTGGAGCTCTAGCGGAGCCAGTCTAGGGCCGAGGCCTCCCTCCTGTACGTGGCAAAGAGGTGATCCGTATGCCGCCATGCGCAGCCTCTGGACTGCTGGGGCCCTGGATGCCCGGATTTCGGCCTTGTCTTCGGAGAAGTGACGCACATGCAGTATGCCACCGGAGGCTGTGGCCCAGCAGAGGGCAAAATCTTGAAAATGCGGGCTTCAGTTGACTTTACCTGTGCTCTCCTTTGGCTGAGTGCCATCGTGTGTTTCCTAGCAGGAGAAGGCATTCGTGGAGAGAGGCGGATTCCCTGTGTGCAGGCAAAGTGTGTGCTGAGATGATGAGTTGCTGGAGACCGGGGTGGACTCTTCAGACCCAGGATAGGCCTCTGGCAGGTATGTGTCAATGTTTTCTGCCCTTCGCACTCAGCCAGGTATTTGCATACAATGTTACCAGCGGAAGTAGTAGTCTCCGGAGAGGCTGCCGCATGTCAGCAAGCTTCACCTGGCCAGGGTCCGCCGGTGATGTAGCTACCCCATCAGTCACTACTCTCTAGACCTTCCAGATAAACTACCAGATCTTGTCTGCCCATGGGCAACCAGTAGAGCCAGAGGCCTTCCCCCTTTGCTCTTTGGTCTCTAGGCACTCTATCAGGCACTCCAAGCTGTGAAGTGACTCAGGGGGAGAAGGAAGAGATTTCAGAGAATGAACACATCCAGAGAGAGACAGAGAGAGGCAAGAGATGCTGAGTGGGGATGCCTTGCGTAGTGATATCCTCAGGAAAGTGGGAAAGAGGTACCTGGCCTGCTCTGCCAATGCCCTGAACCAGTCCGCACCAGGGGCTCCCCTGTGCCTGCGTAGGCTTTCCCAGGGTGTGCTCAAATCCTGTGGCCACTAGGTGTCATAGGTCATAATGGAGGGCCCTGTGTCATCTGCCTGGCGGGCCAGATCTCTGCCATTGGCTCAGTCTTGTCACCGGGCCCATCATACGCTCCGCCTACTCTTCCGGTGGTGGGACTGTCTCCATGGTGATGGCAAAGGAGCCTTAGTCCCGCCCACCTGGCCTTGACTTCACCTAGCTGGCCTGCTGACCCTCACTCAGACCTCTGTGTTGATAAAAATTAATGTCGGCCAGTGCCCAGGTGTCAGCATCTGGGATAAAGGATTCCGGACCTTGCCTGGGGCAGAAGGCAGCCTAGGTCAGCTGGTACCTGGAAGTCTAGTGACTCGTGGCACTGCTGCCAGTGACAGACAAATGGTGACTCCCACACTCACATATCCCCTGGTGGCAGAATGATAGTGATGGGTGGAGAAACATGGCTCCGGAGCACTCGCGCAATGGGGCACCGGCCAAAGGCCAGGGCCAGTAGTGGACGTCGCGGAGCTGAATGGCGAGCCAGTGAAGGGCCCAAGGATTCCTCTTGTATGTGGGAAACATGTCATCCGGGTCCCCACGTCCATAAACCACTGGATTGCTGGGGCCCAGGATGCCAGGATTTCGGCCTTGCCTTCGCAGCCCGGCCACATAGGCAGCCTTCCACCGGAGGCGGGGATATGTAGACAGCAAAAATGTGGAAAATGGCAGTGTCTCCTCGATTTCTCTGGCATCGGCCTTTTTGAGCGGCATGCTTTTTTCCTAGTAGGATGAGGCACCGACGGAGAAAGGCAGGATTATGTGTGCAGGAAAGGTATGTGCTGAGAAGGTGACAAGGTTGAGACCAGGTTGGGATCTTTAGTCCCAGGAAGGGCCCCTGGCAGGTGTGGGTCAATGTTCTGTGCCCATCCCACTTGGCGTGGGGAGGTTTACACCATACAAAGCAGCAGCGGAATTATTCTTCCCCCAGAGGTTGCATGTGCCCACAAGCTCCACCTGGCCAGGGTCCGCCCCTACCGTATTGCCCATGTCGATCAACAGAAGCTGAGAGCTTCCAGAGAGACTAACTGCTATTCTCTAGCCACGGGGAAGCGGTACAGCCAGAAGCCTCCCCTGTTTCATCTCCAGGTTCCCTCTCAGGCCCCTCGTAGTTGTGATGTGTCTCAGGGGTAGAAAAAAGAGATTTCTTTAAAAGAACACATACAAAGAGGGGCCATAGATGCTGAGGAAGGGCGCCTTGCCTACTGATATCGTAGCGTAAGTGGAAAAGAGGTACCTGCCTGCTGTCCCAGTATGTCGAACGTGTCCACATCAGGGGTTGCCTACTGTGAAGTTATTCCCTGGGTGCCCTCGATTTTGTGGCCAAGGACAGAAGGGGCCGTTGCGTGTCCGTGGGTAAAATGGAGGGCTCTGCGGAACCGGCCGGTTAGGCTGGACCTCTCCTATTGGCTCAGAGTTTGTGACCCGTCCCCGTCAGAAGTTCCGGCCAGCCTTGCGGTGGCTGTCTCCATGGTGATTGGGAAGGAAGCCTTAGGCCCCGCACTCAGCTTTCACCTGGCCCACCTGGCCTCTTTACCCTCATCTAGACCGCTGTGTAGATGAAAGAAAGGATGTCGGCCAGTGACCACGCGTCCTCATTTCCTTTGAAGGATTAAGCTCCTTGCCTGGGCAGAAGACAGCCAAGGTCAGCCTGAGCCTAGAAACCTAGTGACCTGTGACACTGCAGACAGTGATAGATGTTGATGTCCACGCTCAGGTATCCGCAGGTGGCGGATCGAGAGTGGTCGGAGGTGTAGTGTAACTAGAGGTGACACACTCACAAGGGCACGGGCCAAAGGTCGGGAAAAATAGCTGAGGTCGTGGAGCTCTAGCGGAGCCAGTCTAGGGCCGAGGCCTCCCTCCTGTACGTGGCAAAGAGGTGATCCGTATGCCGCCATGCGCAGCCTCTGGACTGCTGGGGCCCTGGATGCCCGGATTTCGGCCTTGTCTTCGGAGAAGTGACGCACATGCAGTATGCCACCGGAGGCTGTGGCCCAGCAGAGGGCAAAATCTTGAAAATGCGGGCTTCAGTTGACTTTACCTGTGCTCTCCTTTGGCTGAGTGCCATCGTGTGTTTCCTAGCAGGAGAAGGCATTCATGGAGAGAGGCGGATTCCCTGTGTGCAGGCAAAGTGTGTGCTGAGATGATGAGTCGCTGGAGACCGGGGTGGACTCTTCAGACCCAGGATAGGCCTCTGGCAGGTATGTGTCAATGTTTTCTGCCCTTCGCACTCAGCCAGGTATTTGTATACAATGTTACCAGCGGAAGTAGTAGTCTCCGGAGAGGCTGCCGCATGTCAGCAAGCTTCACCTGGCCAGGGTCCGCCGGTGATGTAGCTACCCCATCAGTCACTACTCTCTAGACCTTCCAGATAAACTACCAGATCTTGTCTGCCCATGGGCAACCAGTAGAGCCAGAGGCCTTCCCCCTTTGCTCTTTGGTCTCTAGGCACTCTATCAGGCACTCCAAGCTGTGAAGTGACTCAGGGGGAGAAGGAAGAGATTTCAGAGAATGAACACATCCAGAGAGAGACAGAGAGAGGCAAGAGATGCTGAGTGGGGATGCCTTGCGTAGTGATATCCTCAGGAAAGTGGGAAAGAGGTACCTGGCCTGCTCTGCCAATGCCCTGAACCAGTCCGCACCAGGGGCTCCCCTGTGCCTGCGTAGGCTTTCCCAGGGTGTGCTCAAATCCTGTGGCCACTAGGTGTCATAGGTCATAATGGAGGGCCCTGTGTCATCTGCCTGGCGGGCCAGATCTCTGCCATTGGCTCAGTCTTGTCACCGGGCCCATCATACGCTCCGCCTACTCTTCCGGTGGTGGGACTGTCTCCATGGTGATGGCAAAGGAGCCTTAGTCCCGCCCACCTGGCCTTGACTTCACCTAGCTGGCCTGCTGACCCTCACTCAGACCTCTGTGTTGATAAAAATTAATGTCGGCCAGTGCCCAGGTGTCAGCATCTGGGATAAAGGATTCCGGACCTTGCCTGGGGCAGAAGGCAGCCTAGGTCAGCTGGTACCTGGAAGTCTAGTGACTCGTGGCACTGCTGCCAGTGACAGACAAATGGTGACTCCCACACTCACATATCCCCTGGTGGCAGAATGATAGTGATGGGTGGAGAAACATGGCTCCGGAGCACTCGCGCAATGGGGCACCGGCCAAAGGCCAGGGCCAGTAGTGGACGTCGCGGAGCTGAATGGCGAGCCAGTGAAGGGCCCAAGGATTCCTCTTGTATGTGGGAAACATGTCATCCGGGTCCCCACGTCCATAAACCACTGGATTGCTGGGGCCCAGGATGCCAGGATTTCGGCCTTGCCTTCGCAGCCCGGCCACATAGGCAGCCTTCCACCGGAGGCGGGGATATGTAGACAGCAAAAATGTGGAAAATGGCAGTGTCTCCTCGATTTCTCTGGCATCGGCCTTTTTGAGCGGCATGCTTTTTTCCTAGTAGGATGAGGCACCGACGGAGAAAGGCAGGATTATGTGTGCAGGAAAGGTATGTGCTGAGAAGGTGACAAGGTTGAGACCAGGTTGGGATCTTTAGTCCCAGGAAGGGCCCCTGGCAGGTGTGGGTCAATGTTCTGTGCCCATCCCACTTGGCGTGGGGAGGTTTACACCATACAAAGCAGCAGCGGAATTATTCTTCCCCCAGAGGTTGCATGTGCCCACAAGCTCCACCTGGCCAGGGTCCGCCCCTACCGTATTGCCCATGTCGATCAACAGAAGCTGAGAGCTTCCAGAGAGACTAACTGCTATTCTCTAGCCACGGGGAAGCGGTACAGCCAGAAGCCTCCCCTGTTTCATCTCCAGGTTCCCTCTCAGGCCCCTCATAGTTGTGATGTGTCTCAGGGGTAGAAAAAAGAGATTTCTTTAAAAGAACACATACAAAGAGGGGCCATAGATGCTGAGGAAGGGCGCCTTGCCTACTGATATCGTAGCGTAAGTGGAAAAGAGGTACCTGCCTGCTGTCCCAGTATGTCGAACGTGTCCACATCAGGGGTTGCCTACTGTGAAGTTATTCCCTGGGTGCCCTCGATTTTGTGGCCAAGGACAGAAGGGGCCGTTGCGTGTCCGTGGGTAAAATGGAGGGCTCTGCGGAACCGGCCGGTTAGGCTGGACCTCTCCTATTGGCTCAGAGTTTGTGACCCGTCCCCGTCAGAAGTTCCGGCCAGCCTTGCGGTGGCTGTCTCCATGGTGATTGGGAAGGAAGCCTTAGGCCCCGCACTCAGCTTTCACCTGGCCCACCTGGCCTCTTTACCCTCATCTAGACCGCTGTGTAGATGAAAGAAAGGATGTCGGCCAGTGGCCACGCGTCCTCATTTCCTTTGAAGGATTAAGCTCCTTGCCTGGGCAGAAGACAGCCAAGGTCAGCCTGAGCCTAGAAACCTAGTGACCTGTGACACTGCAGACAGTGATAGATGTTGATGTCCACGCTCAGGTATCCGCAGGTGGCGGATCGAGAGTGGTCGGAGGTGTAGTGTAACTAGAGGTGACACACTCACAAGGGCACGGGCCAAAGGTCGGGAAAAATAGCTGAGGTCGTGGAGCTCTAGCGGAGCCAGTCTAGGGCCGAGGCCTCCCTCCTGTACGTGGCAAAGAGGTGATCCGTATGCCGCCATGCGCAGCCTCTGGACTGCTGGGGCCCTGGATGCCCGGATTTCGGCCTTGTCTTCGGAGAAGTGACGCACATGCAGTATGCCACCAGAGGCTGTGGCCCAGCAGAGGGCAAAATCTTGAAAATGCGGGCTTCAGTTGACTTTACCTGTGCTCTCCTTTGGCTGAGTGCCATCGTGTGTTTCCTAGCAGGAGAAGGCATTCGTGGAGAGAGGCGGATTCCCTGTGTGCAGGCAAAGTGTGTGCTGAGATGATGAGTTGCTGGAGACCGGGGTGGACTCTTCAGACCCAGGATAGGCCTCTGGCAGGTATGTGTCAATGTTTTCTGCCCTTCGCACTCAGCCAGGTATTTGCATACAATGTTACCAGCGGAATTAGTAGTCTCCGGAGAGGCTGCCGCATGTCAGCAAGCTTCACCTGGCCAGGGTCCGCCGGTGATGTAGCTACCCCATCAGTCACTACTCTCTAGACCTTCCAGATAAACTACCAGATCTTGTCTGCCCATGGGCAACCAGTAGAGCCAGAGGCCTTCCCCCTTTGCTCTTTGGTCTCTAGGCACTCTATCAGGCACTCCAAGCTGTGAAGTGACTCAGGGGGAGAAGGAAGAGATTTCAGAGAATGAACACATCCAGAGAGAGACAGAGAGAGGCAAGAGATGCTGAGTGGGGATGCCTTGCGTAGTGATATCCTCAGGAAAGTGGGAAAGAGGTACCTGGCCTGCTCTGCCAATGCCCTGAACCAGTCCGCACCAGGGGCTCCCCTGTGCCTGCGTAGGCTTTCCCAGGGTGTGCTCAAATCCTGTGGCCACTAGGTGTCATAGGTCATAATGGAGGGCCCTGTGTCATCTGCCTGGCGGGCCAGATCTCTGCCATTGGCTCAGTCTTGTCACCGGGCCCATCATACGCTCCGCCTACTCTTCCGGTGGTGGGACTGTCTCCATGGTGATGGCAAAGGAGCCTTAGTCCCGCCCACCTGGCCTTGACTTCACCTAGCTGGCCTGCTGACCCTCACTCAGACCTCTGTGTTGATAAAAATTAATGTCGGCCAGTGCCCAGGTGTCAGCATCTGGGATAAAGGATTCCGGACCTTGCCTGGGGCAGAAGGCAGCCTAGGTCAGCTGGTACCTGGAAGTCTAGTGACTCGTGGCACTGCTGCCAGTGACAGACAAATGGTGACTCCCACACTCACATATCCCCTGGTGGCAGAATGATAGTGATGGGTGGAGAAACATGGCTCCGGAGCACTCGCGCAATGGGGCACCGGCCAAAGGCCAGGGCCAGTAGTGGACGTCGCCGCGGAGCTGAATGGCGAGCCAGTGAAGGGCCCAAGGATTCCTCTTGTATGTGGGAAACATGTCATCCGGGTCCCCACGTCCATAAACCACTGGATTGCTGGGGCCCAGGATGCCAGGATTTCAGCCTTGCCTTCGCAGCCCGGCCACATAGGCAGCCTTCCACCGGAGGCGGGGATATGTAGACAGCAAAAATGTGGAAAATGGCAGTGTCTCCTCGATTTCTCTGGCATCGGCCTTTTTGAGCGGCATGCTTTTTTCCTAGTAGGATGAGGCACCGACGGAGAAAGGCAGGATTATGTGTGCAGGAAAGGTATGTGCTGAGAAGGTGACAAGGTTGAGACCAGGTTGGGATCTTTAGTCCCAGGAAGGGCCCCTGGCAGGTGTGGGTCAATGTTCTGTGCCCATCCCACTTGGCGTGGGGAGGTTTACACCATACAAAGCAGCAGCGGAATTATTCTTCCCCCAGAGGTTGCATGTGCCCACAAGCTCCACCTGGCCAGGGTCCGCCCCTACCGTATTGCCCATGTCGATCAACAGAAGCTGAGAGCTTCCAGAGAGACTAACTGCTATTCTCTAGCCACGGGGAAGCGGTACAGCCAGAAGCCTCCCCTGTTTCATCTCCAGGTTCCCTCTCAGGCCCCTCATAGTTGTGATGTGTCTCAGGGGTAGAAAAAAGAGATTTCTTTAAAAGAACACATACAAAGAGGGGCCATAGATGCTGAGGAAGGGCGCCTTGCCTACTGATATCGTAGCGTAAGTGGAAAAGAGGTACCTGCCTGCTGTCCCAGTATGTCGAACGTGTCCACATCAGGGGTTGCCTACTGTGAAGTTATTCCCTGGGTGCCCTCGATTTTGTGGCCAAGGACAGAAGGGGCCGTTGCGTGTCCGTGGGTAAAATGGAGGGCTCTGCGGAACCGGCCGGTTAGGCTGGACCTCTCCTATTGGCTCAGAGTTTGTGACCCGTCCCCGTCAGAAGTTCCGGCCAGCCTTGCGGTGGCTGTCTCCATGGTGATTGGGAAGGAAGCCTTAGGCCCCGCACTCAGCCTTCACCTGGCCCACCTGGCCTCTTTACCCTCATCTAGACCGCTGTGTAGATGAAAGAAAGGATGTCGGCCAGTGGCCACGCGTCCTCATTTCCTTTCAAGGATTAAGCTCCTTGCCTGGGCAGAAGACAGCCAAGGTCAGCCTGAGCCTAGACACCTAGTGACCTGTGACACTGCAGACAGTGATAGATGTTGATGTCCACGCTCAGGTATCCGCAGGTGGCGGATCGAGAGTGGTCGGAGGTGAAGTGTAACTAGAGGTGACACACTCACAAGGGCACGGGCCAAAGGTCGGGAAAAATAGCTGAGGTCGTGGAGCTCTAGCGGAGCCAGTCTAGGGCCGAGGCCTCCCTCCTGTACGTGGCAAAGAGGTGATCCGTATGCCGCCATGCGCAGCCTCTGGACTGCTGGGGCCCTGGATGCCCGGATTTCGGCCTCGTCTTCGGAGAAGTGACGCACATGCAGTGTGCCACCGGAGGCTGTGGCCCAGCAGAGGGCAAAATCTTGAAAATGCGGGCTTCAGTTGACTTTGCCTGTGCTCTCCTTTGGCTGAGTGCCATCGTGTGTTTCCTAGCAGGAGAAGGCATTCGTGGAGAGAGGCGGATTCCCTGTGTGCAGGCAAAGTGTGTGCTGAGATGATGAGTCGCTGGAGACCGGGGTGGACTCTTCAGACCCAGGATAGGCCTCTGGCAGGTATGTGTCAATGTTTTCTGCCCTTCGCACTCAGCCAGGTATTTGCATACAATGTTAACAGCGGAAGTAGTAGTCTCCGGAGAGGCTGCCGCATGTCAGCAAGCTTCACCTGGCCAGGGTCCGCCGGTGATGTAGCTACCCCATCAGTCACTACTCTCTAGACCTTCCAGATAAACTACCAGATCTTGTCTGCCCATGGGCAACCAGTAGAGCCAGAGGCCTTCCCCCTTTGCTCTTTGGTCTCTAGGCACTCTATCAGGCACTCCAAGCTGTGAAGTGACTCAGGGGGAGAAGGAAGAGATTTCAGAGAATGAACACATCCAGAGAGAGACAGAGAGAGGCAAGAGATGCTGAGTGGGGATGCCTTGCGTAGTGATATCCTCAGGAAAGTGGGAAAGAGGTACCTGGCCTGCTCTGCCAATGCCCTGCACCAGTCCGCACCAGGGGCTCCCCTGTGCCTGCGTAGGCTTTCCCAGGGTGTGCTCAAATCCTGTGGCCACTAGGTGTCATAGGTCATAATGGAGGGCCCTGTGTCATCTGCCTGGCGGGCCAGATCTCTGCCATTGGCTCAGTCTTGTCACCGGGCCCATCATACGCTCCGCCTACTCTTCCGGTGGGGGGACTGTCTCCATGGTGATGGCAAAGGAGCCTTAGTCCCGCCCACCTGGCCTTGACTTCACCTGGCTGGCCTGCTGACCCTCACTCAGACCTCTGTGTTGATAAAAATTAATGTCGGCCAGTGCCCAGGTGTCAGCATCTGGGATAAAGGATTCCGGACCTTGCCTGGGGCAGAAGGCAGCCTAGGTCAGCTGGTACCTGGAAGTCTAGTGACTCGTGGCACTGCTGCCAGTGACAGACAAATGGTGACTCCCACACTCACATATCCCCTGGTGGCAGAATGATAGTGATGGGTGGAGAAACATGGCTCCGGAGCACTCGCGCAATGGGGCACCGGCCAAAGGCCAGGGCCAGTAGTGGACGTCGCGGAGCTGAATGGCGAGCCAGTGAAGGGCCCAAGGATTCCTCTTGTATGTGGGAAACATGTCATCCGGGTCCCCACGTCCATAAACCACTGGATTGCTGGGGCCCAGGATGCCAGGATTTCGGCCTTGCCTTCGCAGCCCGGCCACATAGGCAGCCTTCCACCGGAGGCGGGGGTATGTAGACAGCAAAAATGTGGAAAATGGCAGTGTCTCCTCGATTTCTCTGGCATCGGCCTTTTTGAGCGGCATGCTTTTTTCCTAGTAGGATGAGGCACCGACGGAGAAAGGCAGGATTATGTGTGCAGGAAAGGTATGTGCTGAGAAGGTGACAAGGTTGAGACCAGGTTGGGATCTTTAGTCCCAGGAAGGGCCCCTGGCAGGTGTGGGTCAATGTTCTGTGCCCATCCCACTTGGCGTGGGGAGGTTTACACCATACAAAGCAGCAGCGGAATTATTCTTCCCCCAGAGGTTGCATGTGCCCACAAGCTCCACCTGGCCAGGGTCCGCCCCTACCGTATTGCCCATGTCGATCAACAGAAGCTGAGAGCTTCCAGAGAGACTAACTGCTATTCTCTAGCCACGGGGAAGCGGTACAGCCAGAAGCCTCCCCTGTTTCATCTCCAGGTTCCCTCTCAGGCCCCTCATAGTTGTGATGTGTCTCAGGGGTAGAAAAAAGAGATTTCTTTAAAAGAACACATACAAAGAGGGGCCATAGATGCTGAGGAAGGGCGCCTTGCCTACTGATATCGTAGCGTAAGTGGAAAAGAGGTACCTGCCTGCTGTCCCAGTATGTCGAACGTGTCCACATCAGGGGTTGCCTACTGTGAAGTTATTCCCTGGGTGCCCTCGATTTTGTGGCCAAGGACAGAAGGGGCCGTTGCGTGTCCGTGGGTAAAATGGAGGGCTCTGCGGAACCGGCCGGTTAGGCTGGACCTCTCCTATTGGCTCAGAGTTTGTGACCCGTCCCCGTCAGAAGTTCCGGCCAGCCTTGCGGTGGCTGTCTCCATGGTGATTGGGAAGGAAGCCTTAGGCCCCGCACTCAGCTTTCACCTGGCCCACCTGGCCTCTTTACCCTCATCTAGACCGCTGTGTAGATGAAAGAAAGGATGTCGGCCAGTGGCCACGCGTCCTCATTTCCTTTCAAGGATTAAGCTCCTTGCCTGGGCAGAAGACAGCCAAGGTCAGCCTGAGCCTAGACACCTAGTGACCTGTGACACTGCAGACAGTGATAGATGTTGATGTCCACGCTCAGGTATCCGCAGGTGGCGGATCGAGAGTGGTCGGAGGTGAAGTGTAACTAGAGGTGACACACTCACAAGGGCACGGGCCAAAGGTTGGGAAAAATAGCTGAGGTCGTGGAGCTCTAGCAGAGCCAGTCTAGGGCCGAGGCCTCCCTCCTGTACGTGGCAAAGAGGTGATCCGTATGCCGCCATGCGCAGCCTCTGGACTGCTGGGGCCCTGGATGCCCGGATTTCGGCCTCGTCTTCGGAGAAGTGACGCACATGCAGTGTGCCACCGGAGGCTGTGGCCCAGCAGAGGGCAAAATCTTGAAAATGCGGGCTTCAGTTGACTTTGCCTGTGCTCTCCTTTGGCTGAGTGCCATCGTGTGTTTCCTAGCAGGAGAAGGCATTCGTGGAGAGAGGCGGATTCCCTGTGTGCAGGCAAAGTGTGTGCTGAGATGATGAGTCGCTGGAGACCGGGGTGGACTCTTCAGACCCAGGATAGGCCTCTGGCAGGTATGTGTCAATGTTTTCTGCCCTTCGCACTCAGCCAGGTATTTGCATACAATGTTACCAGCGGAAGTAGTAGTCTCCGGAGAGGCTGCCGCATGTCAGCAAGCTTCACCTGGCCAGGGTCCGCCGGTGATGTAGCTACCCCATCAGTCACTACTCTCTAGACCTTCCAGATAAACTACCAGATCTTGTCTGCCCATGGGCAACCAGTAGAGCCAGAGGCCTTCCCCCTTTGCTCTTTGGTCTCTAGGCACTCTATCAGGCACTCCAAGCTGTGAAGTGACTCAGGGGGAGAAGGAAGAGATTTCAGAGAATGAACACATCCAGAGAGAGACAGAGAGAGGCAAGAGATGCTGAGTGGGGATGCCTTGCGTAGTGATATCCTCAGGAAAGTGGGAAAGAGGTACCTGGCCTGCTCTGCCAATGCCCTGCACCAGTCCGCACCAGGGGCTCCCCTGTGCCTGCGTAGGCTTTCCCAGGGTGTGCTCAAATCCTGTGGCCACTAGGTGTCATAGGTCATAATGGAGGGCCCTGTGTCATCTGCCTGGTGGGCCAGATCTCTGCCATTGGCTCAGTCTTGTCACCGGGCCCATCATACGCTCCGCCTACTCTTCCGGTGGGGGGACTGTCTCCATGGTGATGGCAAAGGAGCCTTAGTCCCGCCCACCTGGCCTTGACTTCACCTGGCTGGCCTGCTGACCCTCACTCAGACCTCTGTGTTGATAAAAATTAATGTCGGCCAGTGCCCAGGTGTCAGCATCTGGGATAAAGGATTCCGGACCTTGCCTGGGGCAGAAGGCAGCCTAGGTCAGCTGGTACCTGGAAGTCTAGTGACTCGTGGCACTGCTGCCAGTGACAGACAAATGGTGACTCCCACACTCACATATCCCCTGGTGGCAGAATGATAGTGATGGGTGGAGAAACATGGCTCCGGAGCACTCGCGCAATGGGGCACCGGCCAAAGGCCAGGGCCAGTAGTGGACGTCGCGGAGCTGAATGGCGAGCCAGTGAAGGGCCCAAGGATTCCTCTTGTATGTGGGAAACATGTCATCCGGGTCCCCACGTCCATAAACCACTGGATTGCTGGGGCCCAGGATGCCAGGATTTCGGCCTTGCCTTTGCAGCCCGGCCACATAGGCAGCCTTCCACCGGAGGTGGGGGTATGTAGACAGCAAAAATGTGGAAAATGGCAGTGTCTCCTCGATTTCTCTGGCATCGGCCTTTTTGAGCGGCATGCTTTTTTCCTAGTAGGATGAGGCACCGACGGAGAAAGGCAGGATTATGTGTGCAGGAAAGGTATGTGCTGAGAAGGTGACAAGGTTGAGACCAGGTTGGGATCTTTAGTCCCAGGAAGGGCCCCTGGCAGGTGTGGGTCAATGTTCTGTGCCCATCCCACTTGGCATGGGGAGGTTTACACCATACAAAGCAGCAGCGGAATTATTCTTCCCCCAGAGGTTGCATGTGCCCACAAGCTCCACCTGGCCAGGGTCCGCCCCTACCGTATTGCCCATGTCGATCAACAGAAGCTGAGAGCTTCCAGAGAGACTAACTGCTATTCTCTAGCCACGGGGAAGCGGTACAGCCAGAAGCCTCCCCTGTTTCATCTCCAGGTTCCCTCTCAGGCCCCTCATAGTTGTGATGTGTCTCAGGGGTAGAAAAAAGAGATTTCTTTAAAAGAACACATACAAAGAGGGGCCATAGATGCTGAGGAAGGGCGCCTTGCCTACTGATATCGTAGCGTAAGTGGAAAAGAGGTACCTGCCTGCTGTCCCAGTATGTCGAACGTGTCCACATCAGGGGTTGCCTACTGTGAAGTTATTCCCTGGGTGCCCTCGATTTTGTGGCCAAGGACAGAAGGGGCCGTTGCGTGTCCGTGGGTAAAATGGAGGGCTCTGCGGAACCGGCCGGTTAGGCTGGACCTCTCCTATTGGCTCAGAGTTTGTGACCCGTCCCCGTCAGAAGTTCCGGCCAGCCTTGCGGTGGCTGTCTCCATGGTGATTGGGAAGGAAGCCTTAGGCCCCGCACTCAGCCTTCACCTGGCCCACCTGGCCTCTTTACCCTCATCTAGACCGCTGTGTAGATGAAAGAAAGGATGTCGGCCAGTGGCCACGCGTCCTCATTTCCTTTCAAGGATTAAGCTCCTTGCCTGGGCAGAAGACAGCCAAGGTCAGCCTGAGCCTAGACACCTAGTGACCTGTGACACTGCAGACAGTGATAGATGTTGATGTCCACGCTCAGGTATCCGCAGGTGGCGGATCGAGAGTGGTCGGAGGTGAAGTGTAACTAGAGGTGACACACTCAAAAGGGCACGGGCCAAAGGTTGGGAAAAATAGCTGAGGTCGTGGAGCTCTAGCGGAGCCAGTCTAGGGCCGAGGCCTCCCTCCTGTACGTGGCAAAGAGGTGATCCGTATGCCGCCATGCGCAGCCTCTGGACTGCTGGGGCCCTGGATGCCCGGATTTCGGCCTCGTCTTCGGAGAAGTGACGCACATGCAGTGTGCCACCGGAGGCTGTGGCCCAGCAGAGGGCAAAATCTTGAAAATGCGGGCTTCAGTTGACTTTGCCTGTGCTCTCCTTTGGCTGAGTGCCATCGTGTGTTTCCTAGCAGGAGAAGGCATTCGTGGAGAGAGGCGGATTCCCTGTGTGCAGGCAAAGTGTGTGCTGAGATGATGAGTCGCTGGAGACCGGGGTGGACTCTTCAGACCCAGGATAGGCCTCTGGCAGGTATGTGTCAATGTTTTCTGCCCTTCGCACTCAGCCAGGTATTTGCATACAATGTTACCAGCGGAAGTAGTAGTCTCCGGAGAGGCTGCCGCATGTCAGCAAGCTTCACCTGGCCAGGGTCCACCGGTGATGTAGCTACCCCATCAGTCACTACTCTCTAGACCTTCCAGATAAACTACCAGATCTTGTCTGCCCATGGGCAACCAGTAGAGCCAGAGGCCTTCCCCCTTTGCTCTTTGGTCTCTAGGCACTCTATCAGGCACTCCAAGCTGTGAAGTGACTCAGGGGGAGAAGGAAGAGATTTCAGAGAATGAACACATCCAGAGAGAGACAGAGAGAGGCAAGAGATGCTGAGTGGGGATGCCTTGCGTAGTGATATCCTCAGGAAAGTGGGAAAGAGGTACCTGGCCTGCTCTGCCAATGCCCTGAACCAGTCCGCACCAGGGGCTCCCCTGTGCCTGCGTAGGCTTTCCCAGGGTGTGCTCAAATCCTGTGGCCACTAGGTGTCATAGGTCATAATGGAGGGCCCTGTGTCATCTGCCTGGCGGGCCAGATCTCTGCCATTGGCTCAGTCTTGTCACCGGGCCCATCATACGCTCCGCCTACTCTTCCGGTGGGGGGACTGTCTCCATGGTGATGGCAAAGGAGCCTTAGTCCCGCCCACCTGGCCTTGACTTCACCTGGCTGGCCTGCTGACCCTCACTCAGACCTCTGTGTTGATAAAAATTAATGTCGGCCAGTGCCCAGGTGTCAGCATCTGGGATAAAGGATTCCGGACCTTGCCTGGGGCAGAAGGCAGCCTAGGTCAGCTGGTACCTGGAAGTCTAGTGACTCGTGGCACTGCTGCCAGTGACAGACAAATGGTGACTCCCACACTCACATATCCCCTGGTGGCAGAATGATAGTGATGGGTGGAGAAACATGGCTCCGGAGCACTCGCGCAATGGGGCACCGGCCAAAGGCCAGGGCCAGTAGTGGACGTCGCCGCGGAGCTGAATGGCGAGCCAGTGAAGGGCCCAAGGATTCCTCTTGTATGTGGGAAACATGTCATCCGGGTCCCCACGTCCATAAACCACTGGATTGCTGGGGCCCAGGATGCCAGGATTTCGGCCTTGCCTTCGCAGCCCGGCCACATAGGCAGCCTTCCACCGGAGGCGGGGGTATGTAGACAGCAAAAATGTGGAAAATGGCAGTGTCTCCTCGATTTCTCTGGCATCGGCCTTTTTGAGCGGCATGCTTTTTTCCTAGTAGGATGAGGCACCGACGGAGAAAGGCAGGATTATGTGTGCAGGAAAGGTATGTGCTGAGAAGGTGACAAGGTTGAGACCAGGTTGGGATCTTTAGTCCCAGGAAGGGCCCCTGGCAGGTGTGGGTCAATGTTCTGTGCCCATCCCACTTGGCGTGGGGAGGTTTACACCATACAAAGCAGCAGCGGAATTATTCTTCCCCCAGAGGTTGCATGTGCCCACAAGCTCCACCTGGCCAGGGTCCGCCCCTACCGTATTGCCCATGTCGATCAACAGAAGCTGAGAGCTTCCAGAGAGACTAACTGCTATTCTCTAGCCACGGGGAAGCGGTACAGCCAGAAGCCTCCCCTGTTTCATCTCCAGGTTCCCTCTCAGGCCCCTCATAGTTGTGATGTGTCTCAGGGGTAGAAAAAAGAGATTTCTTTAAAAGAACACATACAAAGAGGGGCCATAGATGCTGAGGAAGGGCGCCTTGCCTACTGATATCGTAGCGTAAGTGGAAAAGAGGTACCTGCCTGCTGTCCCAGTATGTCGAACGTGTCCACATCAGGGGTTGCCTCCTGTGAAGTTATTCCCTGGGTGCCCTCGATTTTGTGGCCAAGGACAGAAGGGGCCGTTGCGTGTCCGTGGGTAAAATGGAGGGCTCTGCGGAACCGGCCGGTTAGGCTGGACCTCTCCTATTGGCTCAGAGTTTGTGACCCGTCCCCGTCAGAAGTTCCGGCCAGCCTTGCGGTGGCTGTCTCCATGGTGATTGGGAAGGAAGCCTTAGGCCCCGCACTCAGCCTTCACCTGGCCCACCTGGCCTCTTTATCCTCATCTAGACCGCTGTGTAGATGAAAGAAAGGATGTCGGCCAGTGGCCACGCGTCCTCATTTCCTTTGAAGGATTAAGCTCCTTGCCTGGGCAGAAGACAGCCAAGGTCAGCCTGAGCCTAGACACCTAGTGACCTGTGACACTGCAGACAGTGATAGATGTTGATGTCCACGCTCAGGTATCCGCAGGTGGCGGATCGAGAGTGGTCGGAGGTGAAGTGTAACTAGAGGTGACACACTCACAAGGGCACGGGCCAAAGGTCGGGAAAAATAGCTGAGGTCGTGGAGCTCTAGCAGAGCCAGTGTAGGGCCGAGGCCTCCCTCCTGTACGTGGCAAAGAGGTGATCCGTATGCCGCCATGCGCAGCCTCTGGACTGCTGGGGCCCTGGATGCCCGGATTTCGGCCTCGTCTTCGGAGAAGTGACGCACATGCAGTGTGCCACCGGAGGCTGTGGCCCAGCAGAGGGCAAAATCTTGAAAATGCGGGCTTCAGTTGACTTTTCCTGTGCTCTCCTTTGGCTAAGTGACATCCTGTGTTTCCTAGCAGGAGAAGGCATTCGTGGAGAGAGGCGGATTCCCTGTGTGCAGGCAAAGTGTGTGCTGAGATGATGAGTCGCTGGAGACCGGGGTGGACTCTTCAGACCCAGGATAGGCCTCTGGCAGGTATGTGTCAATGTTTTCTGCCCTTCGCACTCAGCCAGGTATTTGCATACAATGTTACCAGCGGAAGTAGTAGTCTCCGGAGAGGCTGCCGCATGTCAGCAAGCTTCACCTGGCCAGGGTCCGCCGGTGATGTAGCTACCCCATCAGTCACTACTCTCTAGACCTTCCAGATAAACTACCAGATCTTGTCTGCCCATGGGCAACCAGTAGAGCCAGAGGCCTTCCCCCTTTGCTCTTTGGTCTCTAGGCACTCTATCAGGCACTCCAAGCTGTGAAGTGACTCAGGGGGAGAAGGAAGAGATTTCAGAGAATGAACACATCCAGAGAGAGACAGAGAGAGGCAAGAGATGCTGAGTGGGGATGCCTTGCGTAGTGATATCCTCAGGAAAGTGGGAAAGAGGTACCTGGCCTGCTCTGCCAATGCCCTGCACCAGTCCGCACCAGGGGCTCCCCTGTGCCTGCGTAGGCTTTCCCAGGGTGTGCTCAAATCCTGTGGCCACTAGGTGTCATAGGTCATAATGGAGGGCCCTGTGTCATCTGCCTGGCGGGCCAGATCTCTGCCATTGGCTCAGTCTTGTCACCGGGCCCATCATACGCTCCGCCTACTCTTCCGGTGGGGGGACTGTCTCCATGGTGATGGCAAAGGAGCCTTAGTCCCGCCCACCTGGCCTTGACTTCACCTGGCTGGCCTGCTGACCCTCACTCAGACCTCTGTGTTGATAAAAATTAATGTCGGCCAGTGCCCAGGTGTCAGCATCTGGGATAAAGGATTCCGGACCTTGCCTGGGGCAGAAGGCAGCCTAGGTCAGCTGGTACCTGGAAGTCTAGTGACTCGTGGCACTGCTGCCAGTGACAGACAAATGGTGACTCCCACACTCACATATCCCCTGGTGGCAGAATGATAGTGATGGGTGGAGAAACATGGCTCCGGAGCACTCGCGCAATGGGGCACCGGCCAAAGGCCAGGGCCAGTAGTGGACGTCGCGGAGCTGAATGGCGAGCCAGTGAAGGGCCCAAGGATTCCTCTTGTATGTGGGAAACATGTCATCCGGGTCCCCACGTCCATAAACCACTGGATTGCTGGGGCCCAGGATGCCAGGATTTCGGCCTTGCCTTCGCAGCCCGGCCACATAGGCAGCCTTCCACCGGAGGCGGGGGTATGTAGACAGCAAAAATGTGGAAAATGGCAGTGTCTCCTCGATTTCTCTGGCATCGGCCTTTTTGAGCGGCATGCTTTTTTCCTAGTAGGATGAGGCACCGACGGAGAAAGGCAGGATTATGTGTGCAGGAAAGGTATGTGCTGAGAAGGTGACAAGGTTGAGACCAGGTTGGGATCTTTAGTCCCAGGAAGGGCCCCTGGCAGGTGTGGGTCAATGTTCTGTGCCCATCCCACTTGGCGTGGGGAGGTTTACACCATACAAAGCAGCAGCGGAATTATTCTTCCCCCAGAGGTTGCATGTGCCCACAAGCTCCACCTGGCCAGGGTCCGCCCCTACCGTATTGCCCATGTCGATCAACAGAAGCTGAGAGCTTCCAGAGAGACTAACTGCTATTCTCTAGCCACGGGGAAGCGGTACAGCCAGAAGCCTCCCCTGTTTCATCTCCAGGTTCCCTCTCAGGCCCCTCATAGTTGTGATGTGTCTCAGGGGTAGAAAAAAGAGATTTCTTTAAAAGAACACATACAAAGAGGGGCCATAGATGCTGAGGAAGGGCGCCTTGCCTACTGATATCGTAGCGTAAGTGGAAAAGAGGTACCTGCCTGCTGTCCCAGTATGTCGAACGTGTCCACATCAGGGGTTGCCTACTGTGAAGTTATTCCCTGGGTGCCCTCGATTTTGTGGCCAAGGACAGAAGGGGCCGTTGCGTGTCCGTGGGTAAAATGGAGGGCTCTGCGGAACCGGCCGGTTAGGCTGGACCTCTCCTATTGGCTCAGAGTTTGTGACCCGTCCCCGTCAGAAGTTCCGGCCAGCCTTGCGGTGGCTGTCTCCATGGTGATTGGGAAGGAAGCCTTAGGCCCCGCACTCAGCCTTCACCTGGCCCACCTGGCCTCTTTACCCTCATCTAGACCGCTGTGTAGATGAAAGAAAGGATGTCGGCCAGTGGCCACGCGTCCTCATTTCCTTTCAAGGATTAAGCTCCTTGCCTGGGCAGAAGACAGCCAAGGTCAGCCTGAGCCTAGACACCTAGTGACCTGTGACACTGCAGACAGTGATAGATGTTGATGTCCACGCTCAGGTATCCGCAGGTGGCGGATCGAGAGTGGTCGGAGGTGAAGTGTAACTAGAGGTGACACACTCACAAGGGCACGGGCCAAAGGTCGGGAAAAATAGCTGAGGTCGTGGAGCTCTAGCAGAGCCAGTCTAGGGCCGAGGCCTCCCTCCTGTACGTGGCAAAGAGGTGATCCGTATGCCGCCATGCGCAGCCTCTGGACTGCTGGGGCCCTGGATGCCCGGATTTCGGCCTCGTCTTCGGAGAAGTGACGCACATGCAGTGTGCCACCGGAGGCTGTGGCCCAGCAGAGGGCAAAATCTTGAAAATGCGGGCTTCAGTTGACTTTGCCTGTGCTCTCCTTTGGCTGAGTGCCATCGTGTGTTTCCTAGCAGGAGAAGGCATTCGTGGAGAGAGGCGGATTCCCTGTGTGCAGGCAAAGTGTGTGCTGAGATGATGAGTCGCTGGAGACCGGGGTGGACTCTTCAGACCCAGGATAGGCCTCTGGCAGGTATGTGTCAATGTTTTCTGCCCTTCGCACTCAGCCAGGTATTTGCATACAATGTTAACAGCGGAAGTAGTAGTCTCCGGAGAGGCTGCCGCATGTCAGCAAGCTTCACCTGGCCAGGGTCCGCCGGTGATGTAGCTACCCCATCAGTCACTACTCTCTAGACCTTCCAGATAAACTACCAGATCTTGTCTGCCCATGGGCAACCAGTAGAGCCAGAGGCCTTCCCCCTTTGCTCTTTGGTCTCTAGGCACTCTATCAGGCACTCCAAGCTGTGAAGTGACTCAGGGGGAGAAGGAAGAGATTTCAGAGAATGAACACATCCAGAGAGAGACAGAGAGAGGCAAGAGATGCTGAGTGGGGATGCCTTGCGTAGTGATATCCTCAGGAAAGTGGGAAAGAGGTACCTGGCCTGCTCTGCCAATGCCCTGCACCAGTCCGCACCAGGGGCTCCCCTGTGCCTGCGTAGGCTTTCCCAGGGTGTGCTCAAATCCTGTGGCCACTAGGTGTCATAGGTCATAATGGAGGGCCCTGTGTCATCTGCCTGGCGGGCCAGATCTCTGCCATTGGCTCAGTCTTGTCACCGGGCCCATCATACGCTCCGCCTACTCTTCCGGTGGGGGGACTGTCTCCATGGTGATGGCAAAGGAGCCTTAGTCCCGCCCACCTGGCCTTGACTTCACCTGGCTGGCCTGCTGACCCTCACTCAGACCTCTGTGTTGATAAAAATTAATGTCGGCCAGTGCCCAGGTGTCAGCATCTGGGATAAAGGATTCCGGACCTTGCCTGGGGCAGAAGGCAGCCTAGGTCAGCTGGTACCTGGAAGTCTAGTGACTCGTGGCACTGCTGCCAGTGACAGACAAATGGTGACTCCCACACTCACATATCCCCTGGTGGCAGAATGATAGTGATGGGTGGAGAAACATGGCTCCGGAGCACTCGCGCAATGGGGCACCGGCCAAAGGCCAGGGCCAGTAGTGGACGTCGCCGCGGAGCTGAATGGCGAGCCAGTGAAGGGCCCAAGGATTCCTCTTGTATGTGGGAAACATGTCATCCGGGTCCCCACGTCCATAAACCACTGGATTGCTGGGGCCCAGGATGCCAGGATTTCGGCCTTGCCTTCGCAGCCCGGCCACATAGGCAGCCTTCCACCGGAGGCGGGGGTATGTAGACAGCAAAAATGTGGAAAATGGCAGTGTCTCCTCGATTTCTCTGGCATCGGCCTTTTTGAGCGGCATGCTTTTTTCCTAGTAGGATGAGGCACCGACGGAGAAAGGCAGGATTATGTGTGCAGGAAAGGTATGTGCTGAGAAGGTGACAAGGTTGAGACCAGGTTGGGATCTTTAGTCCCAGGAAGGGCCCCTGGCAGGTGTGGGTCAATGTTCTGTGCCCATCCCACTTGGCGTGGGGAGGTTTACACCATACAAAGCAGCAGCGGAATTATTCTTCCCCCAGAGGTTGCATGTGCCCACAAGCTCCACCTGGCCAGGGTCCGCCCCTACCGTATTGCCCATGTCGATCAACAGAAGCTGAGAGCTTCCAGAGAGACTAACTGCTATTCTCTAGCCACGGGGAAGCGGTACAGCCAGAAGCCTCCCCTGTTTCATCTCCAGGTTCCCTCTCAGGCCCCTCATAGTTGTGATGTGTCTCAGGGGTAGAAAAAAGAGATTTCTTTAAAAGAACACATACAAAGAGGGGCCATAGATGCTGAGGAAGGGCGCCTTGCCTACTGATATCGTAGCGTAAGTGGAAAAGAGGTACCTGCCTGCTGTCCCAGTATGTCGAACGTGTCCACATCAGGGGTTGCCTACTGTGAAGTTATTCCCTGGGTGCCCTCGATTTTGTGGCCAAGGACAGAAGGGGCCGTTGCGTGTCCGTGGGTAAAATGGAGGGCTCTGCGGAACCGGCCGGTTAGGCTGGACCTCTCCTATTGGCTCAGAGTTTGTGACCCGTCCCCGTCAGAAGTTCCGGCCAGCCTTGCGGTGGCTGTCTCCATGGTGATTGGGAAGGAAGCCTTAGGCCCCGCACTCAGCCTTCACCTGGCCCACCTGGCCTCTTTACCCTCATCTAGACCGCTGTGTAGATGAAAGAAAGGATGTCGGCCAGTGGCCACGCGTCCTCATTTCCTTTGAAGGATTAAGCTCCTTGCCTGGGCAGAAGACAGCCAAGGTCAGCCTGAGCCTAGACACCTAGTGACCTGTGACACTGCAGACAGTGATAGATGTTGATGTCCACGCTCAGGTATCCGCAGGTGGCGGATCGAGAGTGGTCGGAGGTGAAGTGTAACTAGAGGTGACACACTCACAAGGGCACGGGCCAAAGGTCGGGAAAAATAGCTGAGGTCGTGGAGCTCTAGCGGAGCCAGTCTAGGGCCGAGGCCTCCCTCCTGTACGTGGCAAAGAGGTGATCCGTATGCCGCCATGCGCAGCCTCTGGACTGCTGGGGCCCTGGATGCCCGGATTTCGGCCTCGTCTTCGGAGAAGTGACGCACATGCAGTGTGCCACCGGAGGCTGTGGCCCAGCAGAGGGCAAAATCTTGAAAATGCGGGCTTCAGTTGACTTTGCCTGTGCTCTCCTTTGGCTGAGTGCCATCGTGTGTTTCCTAGCAGGAGAAGGCATTCGTGGAGAGAGGCGGATTCCCTGTGTGCAGGCAAAGTGTGTGCTGAGATGATGAGTCGCTGGAGACCGGGGTGGACTCTTCAGACCCAGGATAGGCCTCTGGCAGGTATGTGTCAATGTTTTCTGCCCTTCGCACTCAGCCAGGTATTTGCATACAATGTTACCAGCGGAAGTAGTAGTCTCCGGAGAGGCTGCCGCATGTCAGCAAGCTTCACCTGGCCAGGGTCCGCCGGTGATGTAGCTACCCCATCAGTCACTACTCTCTAGACCTTCCAGATAAACTACCAGATCTTGTCTGCCCATGGGCAACCAGTAGAGCCAGAGGCCTTCCCCCTTTGCTCTTTGGTCTCTAGGCACTCTATCAGGCACTCCAAGCTGTGAAGTGACTCAGGGGGAGAAGGAAGAGATTTCAGAGAATGAACACATCCAGAGAGAGACAGAGAGAGGCAAGAGATGCTGAGTGGGGATGCCTTGCGTAGTGATATCCTCAGGAAAGTGGGAAAGAGGTACCTGGCCTGCTCTGCCAATGCCCTGAACCAGTCCGCACCAGGGGCTCCCCTGTGCCTGCGTAGGCTTTCCCAGGGTGTGCTCAAATCCTGTGGCCACTAGGTGTCATAGGTCATAATGGAGGGCCCTGTGTCATCTGCCTGGCGGGCCAGATCTCTGCCATTGGCTCAGTCTTGTCACCGGGCCCATCATACGCTCCGCCTACTCTTCCGGTGGTGGGACTGTCTCCATGGTGATGGCAAAGGAGCCTTAGTCCCGCCCACCTGGCCTTGACTTCACCTGGCTGGCCTGCTGACCCTCACTCAGACCTCTGTGTTGATAAAAATTAATGTCGGCCAGTGCCCAGGTGTCAGCATCTGGGATAAAGGATTCCGGACCTTGCCTGGGGCAGAAGGCAGCCTAGGTCAGCTGGTACCTGGAAGTCTAGTGACTCGTGGCACTGCTGCCAGTGACAGACAAATGGTGACTCCCACACTCACATATCCCCTGGTGGCAGAATGATAGTGATGGGTGGAGAAACATGGCTCCGGAGCACTCGCGCAATGGGGCACCGGCCAAAGGCCAGGGCCAGTAGTGGACGTCGCGGAGCTGAATGGCGAGCCAGTGAAGGGCCCAAGGATTCCTCTTGTATGTGGGAAACATGTCATCCGGGTCCCCACGTCCATAAACCACTGGATTGCTGGGGCCCAGGATGCCAGGATTTCGGCCTTGCCTTCGCAGCCCGGCCACATAGGCAGCCTTCCACCGGAGGCGGGGATATGTAGACAGCAAAAATGTGGAAAATGGCAGTGTCTCCTCGATTTCTCTGGCATCGGCCTTTTTGAGCGGCATGCTTTTTTCCTAGTAGGATGAGGCACCGACGGAGAAAGGCAGGATTATGTGTGCAGGAAAGGTATGTGCTGAGAAGGTGACAAGGTTGAGACCAGGTTGGGATCTTTAGTCCCAGGAAGGGCCCCTGGCAGGTGTGGGTCAATGTTCTGTGCCCATCCCACTTGGCGTGGGGAGGTTTACACCATACAAAGCAGCAGCGGAATTATTCTTCCCCCAGAGGTTGCATGTGCCCACAAGCTCCACCTGGCCAGGGTCCGCCCCTACCGTATTGCCCATGTCGATCAACAGAAGCTGAGAGCTTCCAGAGAGACTAACTGCTATTCTCTAGCCACGGGGAAGCGGTACAGCCAGAAGCCTCCCCTGTTTCATCTCCAGGTTCCCTCTCAGGCCCCTCATAGTTGTGATGTGTCTCAGGGGTAGAAAAAAGAGATTTCTTTAAAAGAACACATACAAAGAGGGGCCATAGATGCTGAGGAAGGGCGCCTTGCCTACTGATATCGTAGCGTAAGTGGAAAAGAGGTACCTGCCTGCTGTCCCAGTATGTCGAACGTGTCCACATCAGGGGTTGCCTACTGTGAAGTTATTCCCTGGGTGCCCTCGATTTTGTGGCCAAGGACAGAAGGGGCCGTTGCGTGTCCGTGGGTAAAATGGAGGGCTCTGCGGAACCGGCCGGTTAGGCTGGACCTCTCCTATTGGCTGAGAGTTTGTGACCCGTCCCCGTCAGAAGTTCCGGCCAGCCTTGCGGTGGCTGTCTCCATGGTGATTGGGAAGGAAGCCTTAGGCCCCGCACTCAGCCTTCACCTGGCCCACCTGGCCTCTTTACCCTCATCTAGACCGCTGTGTAGATGAAAGAAAGGATGTCGGCCAGTGGCCACGCGTCCTCATTTCCTTTGAAGGATTAAGCTCCTTGCCTGGGCAGAAGACAGCCAAGGTCAGCCTGAGCCTAGACACCTAGTGACCTGTGACACTGCAGACAGTGATAGATGTTGATGTCCACGCTCAGGTATCCGCAGGTGGCGGATCGAGAGTGGTCGGAGGTGAAGTGTAACTAGAGGTGACACACTCACAAGGGCACGGGCCAAAGGTCGGGAAAAATAGCTGAGGTCGTGGAGCTCTAGCGGAGCCAGTCTAGGGCCGAGGCCTCCCTCCTGTACGTGGCAAAGAGGTGATCCGTATGCCACCATGCGCAGCCTCTGGACTGCTGGGGCCCTGGATGCCCGGATTTCGGCCTCGTCTTCGGAGAAGTGACGCACATGCAGTGTGCCACCGGAGGCTGTGGCCCAGCAGAGGGCAAAATCTTGAAAATGCGGGCTTCAGTTGACTTTGCCTGTGCTCTCCTTTGGCTGAGTGCCATCGTGTGTTTCCTAGCAGGAGAAGGCATTCGTGGAGAGAGGCGGATTCCCTGTGTGCAGGCAAAGTGTGTGCTGGATGATGAGTCGCTGGAGACCGGGGTGGACTCTTCAGACCCAGGATAGGCCTCTGGCAGGTATGTGTCGATGTTTTCTGCCCCTCGCACTCAGCCAGGTATTTGCATACAATGTTACCAGCGGAAGTAGTAGTCTCCGGAGAGGCTGCCACATGTCAGCAAGCTTCACCTGGCCAGGGTCCGCCGGTGATGTAGCTACCCCATCAGTCACTACTCTCTAGACCTTCCAGATAAACTACCAGATCTTGTCTGCCCATGGGCAACCAGTAGAGCCAGAGGCCTTCCCCCTTTGCTCTTTGGTCTCTAGGCACTCTATCAGGCACTCCAAGCTGTGAAGTGACTCAGGGGGAGAAGGAAGAGATTTCAGAGAATGAACACATCCAGAGAGAGACAGAGAGAGGCAAGAGATGCTGAGTGGGGATGCCTTGCGTAGTGATATCCTCAGGAAAGTGGGAAAGAGGTACCTGGCCTGCTCTGCCAATGCCCTGCACCAGTCCGCACCAGGGGCTCCCCTGTGCCTGCGTAGGCTTTCCCAGGGTGTGCTCAAATCCTGTGGCCACTAGGTGTCATAGGTCATAATGGAGGGCCCTGTGTCATCTGCCTGGCGGGCCAGATCTCTGCCATTGGCTCAGTCTTGTCACCGGGCCCATCATACGCTCCGCCTACTCTTCCGGTGGTGGGACTGTCTCCATGGTGATGGCAAAGGAGCCTTAGTCCCGCCCACCTGGCCTTAACTTCACCTAGCTGGCCTGCTGACCCTCACTCAGACCTCTGTGTTGATAAAAATTAATGTCGGCCAGTGCCCAGGTGTCAGCATCTGGGATAAAGGATTCCGGACCTTGCCTGGGGCAGAAGGCAGCCTAGGTCAGCTGGTACCTGGAAGTCTAGTGACTCGTGGCACTGCTGCCAGTGACAGACAAATGGTGACTCCCACACTCACATATCCCCTGGTGGCAGAATGATAGTGATGGGTGGAGAAACATGGCTCCGGAGCACTCGCGCAATGGGGCACCGGCCAAAGGCCAGGGCCAGTAGTGGACGTCGCGGAGCTGAATGGCGAGCCAGTGAAGGGCCCAAGGATTCCTCTTGTATGTGGGAAACATGTCATCCGGGTCCCCACGTCCATAAACCACTGGATTGCTGGGGCCCAGGATGCCAGGATTTCGGCCTTGCCTTCGCAGCCCGGCCACATAGGCAGCCTTCCACCGGAGGCGGGGGTATGTAGACAGCAAAAATGTGGAAAATGGCAGTGTCTCCTCGATTTCTCTGGCATCGGCCTTTTTGAGCGGCATGCTTTTTTCCTAGTAGGATGAGGCACCGACGGAGAAAGGCAGGATTATGTGTGCAGGAAAGGTATGTGCTGAGAAGGTGACAAGGTTGAGACCAGGTTGGGATCTTTAGTCCCAGGAAGGGCCCCTGGCAGGTGTGGGTCAATGTTCTGTGCCCATCCCACTTGGCGTGGGGAGGTTTACACCATACAAAGCAGCAGCGGAATTATTCTTCCCCCAGAGGTTGCATGTGCCCACAAGCTCCACCTGGCCAGGGTCCGCCCCTACCGTATTGCCCATGTCGATCAACAGAAGCTGAGAGCTTCCAGAGAGACTAACTGCTATTCTCTAGCCACGGGGAAGCGGTACAGCCAGAAGCCTCCCCTGTTTCATCTCCAGGTTCCCTCTCAGGCCCCTCATAGTTGTGATGTGTCTCAGGGGTAGAAAAAAGAGATTTCTTTAAAAGAACACATACAAAGAGGGGCCATAGATGCTGAGGAAGGGCGCCTTGCCTACTGATATCGTAGCGTAAGTGGAAAAGAGGTACCTGCCTGCTGTCCCAGTATGTCGAACGTGTCCACATCAGGGGTTGCCTACTGTGAAGTTATTCCCTGGGTGCCCTCGATTTTGTGGCCAAGGACAGAAGGGGCCGTTGCGTGTCCGTGGGTAAAATGGAGGGCTCTGCGTAACCGGCCGGTTAGGCTGGACCTCTCCTATTGGCTCAGAGTTTGTGACCCGTCCCCGTCAGAAGTTCCGGCCAGCCTTGCGGTGGCTGTCTCCATGGTGATTGGGAAGGAAGCCTTAGGCCCCGCACTCAGCCTTCACCTGGCCCACCTGGCCTCTTTACCCTCATCTAGACCGCTGTGTAGATGAAAGAAAGGATGTCGGCCAGTGGCCACGCGTCCTCATTTCCTTTCAAGGATTAAGCTCCTTGCCTGGGCAGAAGACAGCCAAGGTCAGCCTGAGCCTAGACACCTAGTGACCTGTGACACTGCAGACAGTGATAGATGTTGATGTCCACGCTCAGGTATCCGCAGGTGGCGGATCGAGAGTGGTCGGAGGTGAAGTGTAACTAGAGGTGACACACTCACAAGGGCACGGGCCAAAGGTCGGGAAAAATAGCTGAGGTCGTGGAGCTCTAGCGGAGCCAGTCTAGGGCCGAGGCCTCCCTCCTGTACGTGGCAAAGAGGTGATCCGTATGCCACCATGCGCAGCCTCTGGACTGCTGGGGCCCTGGATGCCCGGATTTCGGCCTCGTCTTCGGAGAAGTGACGCACATGCAGTGTGCCACCGGAGGCTGTGGCCCAGCAGAGGGCAAAATCTTGAAAATGCGGGCTTCAGTTGACTTTGCCTGTGCTCTCCTTTGGCTGAGTGCCATCGTGTGTTTCCTAGCAGGAGAAGGCATTCGTGGAGAGAGGCGGATTCCCTGTGTGCAGGCAAAGTGTGTGCTGGATGATGAGTCGCTGGAGACCGGGGTGGACTCTTCAGACCCAGGATAGGCCTCTGGCAGGTATGTGTCGATGTTTTCTGCCCCTCGCACTCAGCCAGGTATTTGCATACAATGTTACCAGCGGAAGTAGTAGTCTCCGGAGAGGCTGCCACATGTCAGCAAGCTTCACCTGGCCAGGGTCCGCCGGTGATGTAGCTACCCCATCAGTCACTACTCTCTAGACCTTCCAGATAAACTACCAGATCTTGTCTGCCCATGGGCAACCAGTAGAGCCAGAGGCCTTCCCCCTTTGCTCTTTGGTCTCTAGGCACTCTATCAGGCACTCCAAGCTGTGAAGTGACTCAGGGGGAGAAGGAAGAGATTTCAGAGAATGAACACATCCAGAGAGAGACAGAGAGAGGCAAGAGATGCTGAGTGGGGATGCCTTGCGTAGTGATATCCTCAGGAAAGTGGGAAAGAGGTACCTGGCCTGCTCTGCCAATGCCCTGAACCAGTCCGCACCAGGGGCTCCCCTGTGCCTGCGTAGGCTTTCCCAGGGTGTGCTCAAATCCTGTGGCCACTAGGTGTCATAGGTCATAATGGAGGGCCCTGTGTCATCTGCCTGGCGGGCCAGATCTCTGCCATTGGCTCAGTCTTGTCACCGGGCCCATCATACGCTCCGCCTACTCTTCCGGTGGTGGGACTGTCTCCATGGTGATGGCAAAGGAGCCTTAGTCCCGCCCACCTGGCCTTAACTTCACCTAGCTGGCCTGCTGACCCTCACTCAGACCTCTGTGTTGATAAAAATTAATGTCGGCCAGTGCCCAGGTGTCAGCATCTGGGATAAAGGATTCCGGACCTTGCCTGGGGCAGAAGGCAGCCTAGGTCAGCTGGTACCTGGAAGTCTAGTGACTCGTGGCACTGCTGCCAGTGACAGACAAATGGTGACTCCCACACTCACATATCCCCTGGTGGCAGAATGATAGTGATGGGTGGAGAAACATGGCTCCGGAGCACTCGCGCAATGGGGCACCGGCCAAAGGCCAGGGCCAGTAGTGGACGTCGCGGAGCTGAATGGCGAGCCAGTGAAGGGCCCAAGGATTCCTCTTGTATGTGGGAAACATGTCATCCGGGTCCCCACGTCCATAAACCACTGGATTGCTGGGGCCCAGGATGCCAGGATTTCGGCCTTGCCTTCGCAGCCCGGCCACATAGGCAGCCTTCCACCGGAGGCGGGGATATGTAGACAGCAAAAATGTGGAAAATGGCAGTGTCTCCTCGATTTCTCTGGCATCGGCCTTTTTGAGCGGCATGCTTTTTTCCTAGTAGGATGAGGCACCGACGGAGAAAGGCAGGATTATGTGTGCAGGAAAGGTATGTGCTGAGAAGGTGACAAGGTTGAGACCAGGTTGGGATCTTTAGTCCCAGGAAGGGCCCCTGGCAGGTGTGGGTCAATGTTCTGTGCCCATCCCACTTGGCGTGGGGAGGTTTACACCATACAAAGCAGCAGCGGAATTATTCTTCCCCCAGAGGTTGCATGTGCCCACAAGCTCCACCTGGCCAGGGTCCGCCCCTACCGTATTGCCCATGTCGATCAACAGAAGCTGAGAGCTTCCAGAGAGACTAACTGCTATTCTCTAGCCACGGGGAAGCGGTACAGCCAGAAGCCTCCCCTGTTTCATCTCCAGGTTCCCTCTCAGGCCCCTCATAGTTGTGATGTGTCTCAGGGGTAGAAAAAAGAGATTTCTTTAAAAGAACACATACAAAGAGGGGCCATAGATGCTGAGGAAGGGCGCCTTGCCTACTGATATCGTAGCGTAAGTGGAAAAGAGGTACCTGCCTGCTGTCCCAGTATGTCGAACGTGTCCACATCAGGGGTTGCCTACTGTGAAGTTATTCCCTGGGTGCCCTCGATTTTGTGGCCAAGGACAGAAGGGGCCGTTGCGTGTCCGTGGGTAAAATGGAGGGCTCTGCGGAACCGGCCGGTTAGGCTGGACCTCTCCTATTGGCTCAGAGTTTGTGACCCGTCCCCGTCAGAAGTTCCGGCCAGCCTTGCGGTGGCTGTCTCCATGGTGATTGGGAAGGAAGCCTTAGGCCCCGCACTCAGCCTTCACCTGGCCCACCTGGCCTCTTTACCCTCATCTAGACCGCTGTGTAGATGAAAGAAAGGATGTCGGCCAGTGGCCACGCGTCCTCATTTCCTTTGAAGGATTAAGCTCCTTGCCTGGGCAGAAGACAGCCAAGGTCAGCCTGAGCCTAGACATCTAGTGACCTGTGACACTGCAGACAGTGATAGATGTTGATGTCCACGCTCAGGTATCCGCAGGTGGCGGATCGAGAGTGGTCGGAGGTGAAGTGTAACTAGAGGTGACACACTCACAAGGGCACGGGCCAAAGGTCGGGAAAAATAGCTGAGTTCGTGGAGCTCTAGCAGAGCCAGTGTAGGGCCGAGGCCTCCCTCCTGTACGTGGCAAAGAGGTGATCCGTATGCCGCCATGCGCAGCCTCTGGACTGCTGGGGCCCTGGATGTTCGGATTTCGGCCTCGTCTTCGGAGAAGTGACGCACATGCAGTGTGCCACCGGAGGCTGTGGCCCAGCAGAGGGCAAAATCTTGAAAATGCGGGCTTCAGTTGACTTTGCCTGTGCTCTCCTTTGGCTGAGTGCCATCGTGTGTTTCCTAGCAGGAGAAGGCATTCGTGGAGAGAGGCGGATTCCCTGTGTGCAGGCAAAGTGTGTGCTGAGATGATGAGTCGCTGGAGACCGGGGTGGACTCTTCAGACCCAGGATAGGCCTCTGGCAGGTATGTGTCAATGTTTTCTGCCCTTCGCACTCAGCCAGGTATTTGCATACAATGTTACCAGCGGAAGTAGTAGTCTCCGGAGAGGCTGCCACATGTCAGCAAGCTTCACCTGGCCAGGGTCCGCCGGTGATGTAGCTACCCCATCAGTCCCTACTCTCTAGACCTTCCAGATAAACTACCAGATCTTGTCTGCCCATGGGCAACCAGTAGAGCCAGAGGCCTTCCCCCTTTGCTCTTTGGTCTCTAGGCACTCTATCAGGCACTCCAAGCTGTGAAGTGACTCAGGGGGAGAAGGAAGAGATTTCAGAGAATGAACACATCCAGAGAGAGACAGAGAGAGGCAAGAGATGCTGAGTGGGGATGCCTTGCGTAGTGATATCCTCAGGAAAGTGGGAAAGAGGTACCTGGCCTGCTCTGCCAATGCCCTGAACCAGTCCGCACCAGGGGCTCCCCTGTGCCTGCGTAGGCTTTCCCAGGGTGTGCTCAAATCCTGTGGCCACTAGGTGTCATAGGTCATAATGGAGGGCCCTGTGTCATCTGCCTGGCGGGCCAGATCTCTGCCATTGGCTCAGTCTTGTCACCGGGCCCATCATACGCTCCGCCTACTCTTCCGGTGGTGGGACTGTCTCCATGGTGATGGCAAAGGAGCCTTAGTCCCGCCCACCTGGCCTTGACTTCACCTAGCTGGCCTGCTGACCCTCACTCAGACCTCTGTGTTGATAAAAATTAATGTCGGCCAGTGCCCAGGTGTCAGCATCTGGGATAAAGGATTCCGGACCTTGCCTGGGGCAGAAGGCAGCCTAGGTCAGCTGGTACCTGGAAGTCTAGTGACTCGTGGCACTGCTGCCAGTGACAGACAAATGGTGACTCCCACACTCACATATCCCCTGGTGGCAGAATGATAGTGATGGGTGGAGAAACATGGCTCCGGAGCACTCGCGCAATGGGGCACCGGCCAAAGGCCAGGGCCAGTAGTGGACGTCGCGGAGCTGAATGGCGAGCCAGTGAAGGGCCCAAGGATTCCTCTTGTATGTGGGAAACATGTCATCCGGGTCCCCACGTCCATAAACCACTGGATTGCTGGGGCCCAGGATGCCAGGATTTCGGCCTTGCCTTCGCAGCCCGGCCACATAGGCAGCCTTCCACCGGAGGCGGGGATATGTAGACAGCAAAAATGTGGAAAATGGCAGTGTCTCCTCGATTTCTCTGGCATCGGCCTTTTTGAGCGGCATGCTTTTTTCCTAGTAGGATGAGGCACCGACGGAGAAAGGCAGGATTATGTGTGCAGGAAAGGTATGTGCTGAGAAGGTGACAAGGTTGAGACCAGGTTGGGATCTTTAGTCCCAGGAAGGGCCCCTGGCAGGTGTGGGTCAATGTTCTGTGCCCATCCCACTTGGCGTGGGGAGGTTTACACCATACAAAGCAGCAGCGGAATTATTCTTCCCCCAGAGGTTGCATGTGCCCACAAGCTCCACCTGGCCAGGGTCCGCCCCTACCGTATTGCCCATGTCGATCAACAGAAGCTGAGAGCTTCCAGAGAGACTAACTGCTATTCTCTAGCCACGGGGAAGCGGTACAGCCAGAAGCCTCCCCTGTTTCATCTCCAGGTTCCCTCTCAGGCCCCTCGTAGTTGTGATGTGTCTCAGGGGTAGAAAAAAGAGATTTCTTTAAAAGAACACATACAAAGAGGGGCCATAGATGCTGAGGAAGGGCGCCTTGCCTACTGATATCGTAGCGTAAGTGGAAAAGAGGTACCTGCCTGCTGTCCCAGTATGTCGAACGTGTCCACATCAGGGGTTGCCTACTGTGAAGTTATTCCCTGGGTGCCCTCGATTTTGTGGCCAAGGACAGAAGGGGCCGTTGCGTGTCCGTGGGTAAAATGGAGGGCTCTGCGGAACCGGCCGGTTAGGCTGGACCTCTCCTATTGGCTCAGAGTTTGTGACCCGTCCCCGTCAGAAGTTCCGGCCAGCCTTGCGGTGGCTGTCTCCATGGTGATTGGGAAGGAAGCCTTAGGCCCCGCACTCAGCCTTCACCTGGCCCACCTGGCTGTGTAGATGAAAGAAAGGATGTCGGCCAGTGACCACGCGTCCTCATTTCCTTTGAAGGATTAAGCTCCTTGCCTGGGCAGAAGACAGCCAAGGTCAGCCTGAGCCTAGACATCTAGTGACCTGTGACACTGCAGACAGTGATAGATGTTGATGTCCACGCTCAGGTATCCGCAGGTGGCGGATCGAGAGTGGTCGGAGGTGAAGTGTAACTAGAGGTGACACACTCACAAGGGCACGGGCCAAAGGTCGGGAAAAATAGCTGAGTTCGTGGAGCTCTAGCAGAGCCAGTGTAGGGCCGAGGCCTCCCTCCTGTACGTGGCAAAGAGGTGATCCGTATGCCGCCATGCGCAGCCTCTGGACTGCTGGGGCCCTGGATGTTCGGATTTCGGCCTCGTCTTCGGAGAAGTGACGCACATGCAGTGTGCCACCGGAGGCTGTGGCCCAGCAGAGGGCAAAATCTTGAAAATGCGGGCTTCAGTTGACTTTGCCTGTGCTCTCCTTTGGCTGAGTGCCATCGTGTGTTTCCTAGCAGGAGAAGGCATTCGTGGAGAGAGGCGGATTCCCTGTGTGCAGGCAAAGTGTGTGCTGAGATGATGAGTTGCTGGAGACCGGGGTGGACTCTTCAGACCCAGGATAGGCCTCTGGCAGGTATGTGTCAATGTTTTCTGCCCTTCGCACTCAGCCAGGTATTTGCATACAATGTTACCAGCGGAATTAGTAGTCTCCGGAGAGGCTGCCACATGTCAGCAAGCTTCACCTGGCCAGGGTCCGCCGGTGATGTAGCTACCCCATCAGTCACTACTCTCTAGACCTTCCAGATAAACTACCAGATCTTGTGTGCCCATGGGCAACCAGTAGAGCCAGAGGCCTTCCCCCTTTGCTCTTTGGTCTCTAGGCACTCTATCAGGCACTCCAAGCTGTGAAGTGACTCAGGGGGAGAAGGAAGAGATTTCAGAGAATGAACACATCCAGAGAGAGACAGAGAGAGGCAAGAGATGCTGAGTGGGGATGCCTTGCGTAGTGATATCCTCAGGAAAGTGGGAAAGAGGTACCTGGCCTGCTCTGCCAATGCCCTGAACCAGTCCGCACCAGGGGCTCCCCTGTGCCTGCGTAGGCTTTCCCAGGGTGTGCTCAAATCCTGTGGCCACTAGGTGTCATAGGTCATAATGGAGGGCCCTGTGTCATCTGCCTGGCGGGCCAGATCTCTGCCATTGGCTCAGTCTTGTCACCGGGCCCATCATACGCTCCGCCTACTCTTCCGGTGGTGGGACTGTCTCCATGGTGATGGCAAAGGAGCCTTAGTCCCGCCCACCTGGCCTTGACTTCACCTAGCTGGCCTGCTGACCCTCACTCAGACCTCTGTGTTGATAAAAATTAATGTCGGCCAGTGCCCAGGTGTCAGCATCTGGGATAAAGGATTCCGGACCTTGCCTGGGGCAGAAGGCAGCCTAGGTCAGCTGGTACCTGGAAGTCTAGTGACTCGTGGCACTGCTGCCAGTGACAGACAAATGGTGACTCCCACACTCACATATCCCCTGGTGGCAGAATGATAGTGATGGGTGGAGAAACATGGCTCCGGAGCACTCGCGCAATGGGGCACCGGCCAAAGGCCAGGGCCAGTAGTGGACGTCGCGGAGCTGAATGGCGAGCCAGTGAAGGGCCCAAGGATTCCTCTTGTATGTGGGAAACATGTCATCCGGGTCCCCACGTCCATAAACCACTGGATTGCTGGGGCCCAGGATGCCAGGATTTCGGCCTTGCCTTCGCAGCCGGGCCACATAGGCAGCCTTCCACCGGAGGCGGGGATATGTAGACAGCAAAAATGTGGAAAATGGCAGTGTCTCCTCGATTTCTCTGGCATCGGCCTTTTTGAGCGGCATGCTTTTTTCCTAGTAGGATGAGGCACCGACGGAGAAAGGCAGGATTATGTGTGCAGGAAAGGTATGTGCTGAGAAGGTGACAAGGTTGAGACCAGGTTGGGATCTTTAGTCCCAGGAAGGGCCCCTGGCAGGTGTGGGTCAATGTTCTGTGCCCATCCCACTTGGCGTGGGGAGGTTTACACCATACAAAGCAGCAGCGGAATTATTCTTCCCCCAGAGGTTGCATGTGCCCACAAGCTCCACCTGGCCAGGGTCCGCCCCTACCGTATTGCCCATGTCGATCAACAGAAGCTGAGAGCTTCCAGAGAGACTAACTGCTATTCTCTAGCCACGGGGAAGCGGTACAGCCAGAAGCCTCCCCTGTTTCATCTCCAGGTTCCCTCTCAGGCCCCTCGTAGTTGTGATGTGTCTCAGGGGTAGAAAAAAGAGATTTCTTTAAAAGAACACATACAAAGAGGGGCCATAGATGCTGAGGAAGGGCGCCTTGCCTACTGATATCGTAGCGTAAGTGGAAAAGAGGTACCTGCCTGCTGTCCCAGTATGTCGAACGTGTCCACATCAGGGGTTGCCTACTGTGAAGTTATTCCCTGGGTGCCCTCGATTTTGTGGCCAAGGACAGAAGGGGCCGTTGCGTGTCCGTGGGTAAAATGGAGGGCTCTGCGGAACCGGCCGGTTAGGCTGGACCTCTCCTATTGGCTCAGAGTTTGTGACCCGTCCCCGTCAGAAGTTCCGGCCAGCCTTGCGGTGGCTGTCTCCATGGTGATTGGGAAGGAAGCCTTAGGCCCCGCACTCAGCCTTCACCTGGCCCACCTGGCTGTGTAGATGAAAGAAAGGATGTCGGCCAGTGACCACGCGTCCTCATTTCCTTTGAAGGATTAAGCTCCTTGCCTGGGCAGAAGACAGCCAAGGTCAGCCTGAGCCTAGACACCTAGTGACCTGTGACACTGCAGACAGTGATAGATGTTGATGTCCACGCTCAGGTATCCGCAGGTGGCGGATCGAGAGTGGTCGGAGGTGAAGTGTAACTAGAGGTGACACACTCACAAGGGCACGGGCCAAAGGTCGGGAAAAATAGCTGAGGTCGTGGAGCTCTAGCGGAGCCAGTCTAGGGCCGAGGCCTCCCTCCTGTACGTGGCAAAGAGGTGATCCGTATGCCGCCATGCGCAGCCTCTGGACGGCTGGGGCCCTGGATGCCCGGATTTCGGCCTCGTCTTCGGAGAAGTGACGCACATGCAGTGTGCCACCGGAGGCTGTGGCCCAGCAGAGGGCAAAATCTTGAAAATGCGGGCTTCAGATGACTTTGCCTGTGCTCTCCTTTGGCTGTGTGCCATCCTGTGTTTCCTAGCAGGAGAAGGCATTCGTGGAGAGAGGCGGATTCCCTGTGTGCAGGCAAAGTGTGTGCTGAGATGATGAGTCGCTGGAGACCGGGGTGGACTCTTCAGACCCAGGATAGGCCTCTGGCAGGTATGTGTCAATGTTTTCTGCCCTTCGCACTCAGCCAGGTATTTGCATACAATGTTACCAGCGGAAGTAGTAGTCTCCAGAGAGGCTGCCGCATGTCAGCAAGCTTCACCTGGCCAGGGTCCGCCGGTGATGTAGCTACCCCATCAGTCACTACTCTCTAGACCTTCCAGATAAACTACCAGATCTTGTGTGCCCATGGGCAACCAGTAGAGCCAGAGGCCTTCCCCCTTTGCTCTTTGGTCTCTAGGCACTCTATCAGGCACTCCAACCTGTGAAGTGACTCAGGGGGAGAAGGAAGAGATTTCAGAGAATGAACACATCCAGAGAGAGACAGAGAGAGGCAAGAGATGCTGAGTGGGGATGCCTTGCGTAGTGATATCCTCAGGAAAGTGGGAAAGAGGTACCTGGCCTGCTCTGCCAATGCCCTGAACCAGTCCGCACCAGGGGCTCCCCTGTGCCTGCGTAGGCTTTCCCAGGGTGTGCTCAAATCCTGTGGCCACTAGGTGTCATAGGTCATAATGGAGGGCCCTGTGTCATCTGCCTGGCGGGCCAGATCTCTGCCATTGGCTCAGTCTTGTCACCGGGCCCATCATACGCTCCGCCTACTCTTCCGGTGGTGGGACTGTCTCCATGGTGATGGCAAAGGAGCCTTAGTCCCGCCCACCTGGCCTTGACTTCACCTAGCTGGCCTGCTGACCCTCACTCAGACCTCTGTGTTGATAAAAATTAATGTCGGCCAGTGCCCAGGTGTCAGCATCTGGGATAAAGGATTCCGGACCTTGCCTGGGGCAGAAGGCAGCCTAGGTCAGCTGGTACCTGGAAGTCTAGTGACTCGTGGCACTGCTGCCAGTGACAGACAAATGGTGACTCCCACACTCACATATCCCCTGGTGGCAGAATGATAGTGATGGGTGGAGAAACATGGCTCCGGAGCACTCGCGCAATGGGGCACCGGCCAAAGGCCAGGGCCAGTAGTGGACGTCGCGGAGCTGAATGGCGAGCCAGTGAAGGGCCCAAGGATTCCTCTTGTATGTGGGAAACATGTCATCCGGGTCCCCACGTCCATAAACCACTGGATTGCTGGGGCCCAGGATGCCAGGATTTCGGCCTTGCCTTCGCAGCCCGGCCACATAGGCAGCCTTCCACCGGAGGCGGGGGTATGTAGACAGCAAAAATGTGGAAAATGGCAGTGTCTCCTCGATTTCTCTGGCATCGGCCTTTTTGAGCGGCATGCTTTTTTCCTAGTAGGATGAGGCACCGACGGAGAAAGGCAGGATTATGTGTGCAGGAAAGGTATGTGCTGAGGAGGTGACAAGGTTGAGACCAGGTTGGGATCTTTAGTCCCAGGAAGGGCCCCTGGCAGGTGTGGGTCAATGTTCTGTGCCCATCCCACTTGGCGTGGGGAGGTTTACACCATACAAAGCAGCAGCGGAATTATTCTTCCCCCAGAGGTTGCATGTGCCCACAAGCTCCACCTGGCCAGGGTCCGCCCCTACCGTATTGCCCATGTCGATCAACAGAAGCTGAGAGCTTCCAGAGAGACTAACTGCTATTCTCTAGCCACGGGGAAGCGGTACAGCCAGAAGCCTCCCCTGTTTCATCTCCAGGTTCCCTCTCAGGCCCCTCGTAGTTGTGATGTGTCTCAGGGGTAGAAAAAAGAGATTTCTTTAAAAGAACACATACAAAGAGGGGCCATAGATGCTGAGGAAGGGCGCCTTGCCTACTGATATCGTAGCGTAAGTGGAAAAGAGGTACCTGCCTGCTGTCCCAGTATGTCGAACGTGTCCACATCAGGGGTTGCCTACTGTGAAGTTATTCCCTGGGTGCCCTCGATTTTGTGGCCAAGGACAGAAGGGGCCGTTGCGTGTCCGTGGGTAAAATGGAGGGCTCTGCGGAACCGGCCGGTTAGGCTGGACCTCTCCTATTGGCTCAGAGTTTGTGACCCGTCCCCGTCAGAAGTTCCGGCCAGCCTTGCGGTGGCTGTCTCCATGGTGATTGGGAAGGAAGCCTTAGGCCCCGCACTCAGCCTTCACCTGGCCCACCTGGCCTCTTTACCCTCATCTAGACCGCTGTGTAGATGAAAGAAAGGATGTCGGCCAGTGGCCACGCGTCCTCATTTCCTTTGAAGGATTAAGCTCCTTGCCTGGGCAGAAGACAGCCAAGGTCAGCCTGAGCCTAGAAACCTAGTGACCTGTGACACTGCAGACAGTGATAGATGTTGATGTCCACGCTCAGGTATCCGCAGGTGGCGGATCGAGAGTGGTCGGAGGTGAAGTGTAACTAGAGGTGACACACTCACAAGGGCACGGGCCAAAGGTCGGGAAAAATAGCTGAGGTCGTGGAGCTCTAGCGGAGCCAGTCTAGGGCCGAGGCCTCCCTCCTGTACGTGGCAAAGAGGTGATCCGTATGCCGCCATGTGCAGCCTCTGGACTGCTGGGGCCCTGGATGCCCGGATTTCGGCCTCGTCTTCGGAGAAGTGACGCACATGCAGTGTGCCACCGGAGGCTGTGGCCCAGCAGAGGGCAAAATCTTGAAAATGCGGGCTTCAGTTGACTTTGCCTGTGCTCTCCTTTGGCTGAGTGCCATCGTGTGTTTCCTAGCAGGAGAAGGCATTCGTGGAGAGAGGCGGATTCCCTGTGTGCAGGCAAAGTGTGTGCTGAGATGATGAGTCGCTGGAGACCGGGGTGGACTCTTCAGACCCAGGATAGGCCTCTGGCAGGTATGTGTCAATGTTTTCTGCCCTTCGCACTCAGCCAGGTATTTGCATACAATGTTACCAGCGGAAGTAGTAGTCTCCAGAGAGGCTGCCGCATGTCAGCAAGCTTCACCTGGCCAGGGTCCGCCGGTGATGTAGCTACCCCATCAGTCACTACTCTCTAGACCTTCCAGATAAACTACCAGATCTTGTGTGCCCATGGGCAACCAGTAGAGCCAGAGGCCTTCCCCCTTTGCTCTTTGGTCTCTAGGCACTCTATCAGGCACTCCAAGCTGTGAAGTGACTCAGGGGGAGAAGGAAGAGATTTCAGAGAATGAACACATCCAGAGAGAGACAGAGAGAGGCAAGAGATGCTGAGTGGGGATGCCTTGCGTAGTGATATCCTCAGGAAAGTGGGAAAGAGGTACCTGGCCTGCTCTGCCAATGCCCTGCACCAGTCCGCACCAGGGGCTCCCCTGTGCCTGCGTAGGCTTTCCCAGGGTGTGCTCAAATCCTGTGGCCACTAGGTGTCATAGGTCATAATGGAGGGCCCTGTGTCATCTGCCTGGCGGGCCAGATCTCTGCCATTGGCTCAGTCTTGTCACCGGGCCCATCATACGCTCCGCCTACTCTTCCGGTGGGGGGACTGTCTCCATGGTGATGGCAAAGGAGCCTTAGTCCCGCCCACCTGGCCTTGACTTCACCTAGCTGGCCTGCTGACTCTCACTCAGACCTCTGTGTTGATAAAAATTAATGTCGGCCAGTGCCCAGGTGTCAGCATCTGGGATAAAGGATTCCGGACCTTGCCTGGGGCAGAAGGCAGCCTAGGTCAGCTGGTACCTGGAAGTCTAGTGACTCGTGGCACTGCTGCCAGTGACAGACAAATGGTGACTCCCACACTCACATATCCCCTGGTGGCAGAATGATAGTGATGGGTGGAGAAACATGGCTCCGGAGCACTCGCGCAATGGGGCACCGGCCAAAGGCCAGGGCCAGTAGTGGACGTCGCGGAGCTGAATGACGAGCCAGTGAAGGGCCCAAGGATTCCTCTTGTATGTGGGAAACATGTCATCCGGGTCCCCACGTCCATAAACCACTGGATTGCTGGGGCCCAGGATGCCAGGATTTCGGCCTTGCCTTCGCAGCCCGGCCACATAGGCAGCCTTCCACCGGAGGCGGGGATATGTAGACAGCAAAAATGTGGAAAATGGCAGTGTCTCCTCGATTTCTCTGGCATCGGCCTTTTTGAGCGGCATGCTTTTTTCCTAGTAGGATGAGGCACCGACGGAGAAAGGCAGGATTATGTGTGCAGGAAAGGTATGTGCTGAGGAGGTGACAAGGTTGAGACCAGGTTGGGATCTTTAGTCCCAGGAAGGGCCCCTGGCAGGTGTGGGTCAATGTTCTGTGCCCATCCCACTTGGCGTGGGGAGGTTTACACCATACAAAGCAGCAGCGGAATTATTCTTCCCCCAGAGGTTGCATGTGCCCACAAGCTCCACCTGGCCAGGGTCCGCCCCTACCGTATTGCCCATGTCGATCAACAGAAGCTGAGAGCTTCCAGAGAGACTAACTGCTATTCTCTAGCCACGGGGAAGCGGTACAGCCAGAAGCCTCCCCTGTTTCATCTCCAGGTTCCCTCTCAGGCCCCTCGTAGTTGTGATGTGTCTCAGGGGTAGAAAAAAGAGATTTCTTTAAAAGAACACATACAAAGAGGGGCCATAGATGCTGAGGAAGGGCGCCTTGCCTACTGATATCGTAGCGTAAGTGGAAAAGAGGTACCTGCCTGCTGTCCCAGTATGTCGAACGTGTCCACATCAGGGGTTGCCTACTGTGAAGTTATTCCCTGGGTGCCCTCGATTTTGTGGCCAAGGACAGAAGGGGCCGTTGCGTGTCCGTGGGTAAAATGGAGGGCTCTGCGGAACCGGCCGGTTAGGCTGGACCTCTCCTATTGGCTCAGAGTTTGTGACCCGTCCCCGTCAGAAGTTCCGGCCAGCCTTGCGGTGGCTGTCTCCATGGTGATTGGGAAGGAAGCCTTAGGCCCCGCACTCAGCCTTCACCTGGCCCACCTGGCCTCTTTACCCTCATCTAGACCGCTGTGTAGATGAAAGAAAGGATGTCGGCCAGTGGCCACGCGTCCTCATTTCCTTTGAAGGATTAAGCTCCTTGCCTGGGCAGAAGACAGCCAAGGTCAGCCTGAGCCTAGACACCTAGTGACCTGTGACACTGCAGACAGTGATAGATGTTGATGTCCACGCTCAGGTATCCGCAGGTGGCGGATCGAGAGTGGTCGGAGGTGAAGTGTAACTAGAGGTGACACACTCACAAGGGCACGGGCCAAAGGTCGGGAAAAATAGCTGAGGTCGTGGAGCTCTAGCGGAGCCAGTCTAGGGCCGAGGCCTCCCTCCTGTACGTGGCAAAGAGGTGATCCGTATGCCGCCATGCGCAGCCTCTGGACTGCTGGGGCCCTGGATGCCCGGATTTCGGCCTCGTCTTCGGAGAAGTGACGCACATGCAGTGTGCCACCGGAGGCTGTGGCCCAGCAGAGGGCAAAATCTTGAAAATGCGGGCTTCAGTTGACTTTGCCTGCGCTCTCCTTTGGCTGAGTGCCATCGTGTGTTTCCTAGCAGGAGAAGGCATTCGTGGAGAGAGGCGGATTCCCTGTGTGCAGGCAAAGTGTGTGCTGAGATGATGAGTCGCTGGAGACCGGGGTGGACTCTTCAGACCCAGGATAGGCCTCTGGCAGGTATGTGTCAATGTTTTCTGCCCTTCGCACTCAGCCAGGTATTTGCATACAATGTTAACAGCGGAAGTAGTAGTCTCCGGAGAGGCTGCCGCATGTCAGCAAGCTTCACCTGGCCAGGGTCCGCCGGTGATGTAGCTACCCCATCAGTCACTACTCTCTAGACCTTCCAGATAAACTACCAGATCTTGTCTGCCCATGGGCAACCAGTAGAGCCAGAGGCCTTCCCCCTTTGCTCTTTGGTCTCTAGGCACTCTATCAGGCACTCCAAGCTGTGAAGTGACTCAGGGGGAGAAGGAAGAGATTTCAGAGAATGAACACATCCAGAGAGAGACAGAGAGAGGCAAGAGATGCTGAGTGGGGATGCCTTGCGTAGTGATATCCTCAGGAAAGTGGGAAAGAGGTACCTGGCCTGCTCTGCCAATGCCCTGCACCAGTCCGCACCAGGGGCTCCCCTGTGCCTGCGTAGGCTTTCCCAGGGTGTGCTCAAATCCTGTGGCCACTAGGTGTCATAGGTCATAATGGAGGGCCCTGTGTCATCTGCCTGGCGGGCCAGATCTCTGCCATTGGCTCAGTCTTGTCACCGGGCCCATCATACGCTCCGCCTACTCTTCCGGTGGGGGGACTGTCTCCATGGTGATGGCAAAGGAGCCTTAGTCCCGCCCACCTGGCCTTGACTTCACCTGGCTGGCCTGCTGACCCTCACTCAGACCTCTGTGTTGATAAAAATTAATGTCGGCCAGTGCCCAGGTGTCAGCATCTGGGATAAAGGATTCCGGACCTTGCCTGGGGCAGAAGGCAGCCTAGGTCAGCTGGTACCTGGAAGTCTAGTGACTCGTGGCACTGCTGCCAGTGACAGACAAATGGTGACTCCCACACTCACATATCCCCTGGTGGCAGAATGATAGTGATGGGTGGAGAAACATGGCTCCGGAGCACTCGCGCAATGGGGCACCGGCCAAAGGCCAGGGCCAGTAGTGGACGTCGCGGAGCTGAATGGCGAGCCAGTGAAGGGCCCAAGGATTCCTCTTGTATGTGGGAAACATGTCATCCGGGTCCCCACGTCCATAAACCACTGGATTGCTGGGGCCCAGGATGCCAGGATTTCGGCCTTGCCTTCGCAGCCCGGCCACATAGGCAGCCTTCCACCGGAGGCGGGGATATGTAGACAGCAAAAATGTGGAAAATGGCAGTGTCTCCTCCATTTCTCTGGCATCGGCCTTTTTGAGCGGCATGCTTTTTTCCTAGTAGGATGAGGCACCGACGGAGAAAGGCAGGATTATGTGTGCAGGAAAGGTATGTGCTGAGGAGGTGACAAGGTTGAGACCAGGTTGGGATCTTTAGTCCCAGGAAGGGCCCCTGGCAGGTGTGGGTCAATGTTCTGTGCCCATCCCACTTGGCGTGGGGAGGTTTACACCATACAAAGCAGCAGCGGAATTATTCTTCCCCCAGAGGTTGCATGTGCCCACAAGCTCCACCTGGCCAGGGTCCGCCCCTACCGTATTGCCCATGTCGATCAACAGAAGCTGAGAGCTTCCAGAGAGACTAACTGCTATTCTCTAGCCACGGGGAAGCGGTACAGCCAGAAGCCTCCCCTGTTTCATCTCCAGGTTCCCTCTCAGGCCCCTCATAGTTGTGATGTGTCTCAGGGGTAGAAAAAAGAGATTTCTTTAAAAGAACACATACAAAGAGGGGCCATAGATGCTGAGGAAGGGCGCCTTGCCTACTGATATCGTAGCGTAAGTGGAAAAGAGGTACCTGCCTGCTGTCCCAGTATGTCGAACGTGTCCACATCAGGGGTTGCCTACTGTGAAGTTATTCCCTGGGTGCCCTCGATTTTGTGGCCAAGGACAGAAGGGGCCGTTGCGTGTCCGTGGGTAAAATGGAGGGCTCTGCGGAACCGGCCGGTTAGGCTGGACCTCTCCTATTGGCTCAGAGTTTGTGACCCGTCCCCGTCAGAAGTTCCGGCCAGCCTTGCGGTGGCTGTCTCCATGGTGATTGGGAAGGAAGCCTTAGGCCCCGCACTCAGCCTTCACCTGGCCCACCTGGCCTCTTTACCCTCATCTAGACCGCTGTGTAGATGAAAGAAAGGATGTCGGCCAGTGGCCACGCGTCCTCATTTCCTTTGAAGGATTAAGCTCCTTGCCTGGGCAGAAGACAGCCAAGGTCAGCCTGAGCCTAGACACCTAGTGACCTGTGACACTGCAGACAGTGATAGATGTTGATGTCCACGCTCAGGTATCCGCAGGTGGCGGATCGAGAGTGGTCGGAGGTGAAGTGTAACTAGAGGTGACACACTCACAAGGGCACGGGCCAAAGGTCGGGAAAAATAGCTGAGGTCGTGGAGCTCTAGCGGAGCCAGTCTAGGGCCGAGGCCTCCCTCCTGTACGTGGCAAAGAGGTGATCCGTATGCCGCCATGCGCAGCCTCTGGACTGCTGGGGCCCTTGATGCCCGGATTTCAGCCTCGTCTTCGGAGAAGTGACGCACATGCAGTGTGCCACCGGAGGCTGTGGCCCAGCAGAGGGCAAAATCTTGAAAATGCGGGCTTCAGTTGACTTTGCCTGTGCTCTCCTTTGGCTGAGTGCCATCGTGTGTTTCCTAGCAGGAGAAGGCATTCGTGGAGAGAGGCGGATTCCCTGTGTGCAGGCAAAGTGTGTGCTGAGATGATGAGTCGCTGGAGACCGGGGTGGACTCTTCAGACCCAGGATAGGCCTCTGGCAGGTATGTGTCAATGTTTTCTGCCCTTCGCACTCAGCCAGGTATTTGCATACAATGTTACCAGCGGAAGTAGTAGTCTCCGGAGAGGCTGCCGCATGTCAGCAAGCTTCACCTGGCCAGGGTCCGCCGGTGATGTAGCTACCCCATCAGTCACTACTCTCTAGACCTTCCAGATAAACTACCAGATCTTGTCTGCCCATGGGCAACCAGTAGAGCCAGAGGCCTTCCCCCTTTGCTCTTTGGTCTCTAGGCACTCTATCAGGCACTCCAAGCTGTGAAGTGACTCAGGGGGAGAAGGAAGAGATTTCAGAGAATGAACACATCCAGAGAGAGACAGAGAGAGGCAAGAGATGCTGAGTGGGGATGCCTTGCGTAGTGATATCCTCAGGAAAGTGGGAAAGAGGTACCTGGCCTGCTCTGCCAATGCCCTGCACCAGTCCGCACCAGGGGCTCCCCTGTGCCTGCGTAGGCTTTCCCAGGGTGTGCTCAAATCCTGTGGCCACTAGGTGTCATAGGTCATAATGGAGGGCCCTGTGTCATCTGCCTGGCGGGCCAGATCTCTGCCATTGGCTCAGTCTTGTCACCGGGCCCATCATACGCTCCGCCTACTCTTCCGGTGGGGGGACTGTCTCCATGGTGATGGCAAAGGAGCCTTAGTCCCGCCCACCTGGCCTTGACTTCACCTGGCTGGCCTGCTGACCCTCACTCAGACCTCTGTGTTGATAAAAATTAATGTCGGCCAGTGCCCAGGTGTCAGCATCTGGGATAAAGGATTCCGGACCTTGCCTGGGGCAGAAGGCAGCCTAGGTCAGCTGGTACCTGGAAGTCTAGTGACTCGTGGCACTGCTGCCAGTGACAGACAAATGGTGACTCCCACACTCACATATCCCCTGGTGGCAGAATGATAGTGATGGGTGGAGAAACATGGCTCCGGAGCACTCGCGCAATGGGGCACCGGCCAAAGGCCAGGGCCAGTAGTGGACGTCGCGGAGCTGAATGGCGAGCCAGTGAAGGGCCCAAGGATTCCTCTTGTATGTGGGAAACATGTCATCCGGGTCCCCACGTCCATAAACCACTGGATTGCTGGGGCCCAGGATGCCAGGATTTCGGCCTTGCCTTCGCAGCCCGGCCACATAGGCAGCCTTCCACCGGAGGCGGGGGTATGTAGACAGCAAAAATGTGGAAAATGGCAGTGTCTCCTCGATTTCTCTGGCATCGGCCTTTTTGAGCGGCATGCTTTTTTCCTAGTAGGATGAGGCACCGACGGAGAAAGGCAGGATTATGTGTGCAGGAAAGGTATGTGCTGAGAAGGTGACAAGGTTGAGACCAGGTTGGGATCTTTAGTCCCAGGAAGGGCCCCTGGCAGGTGTGGGTCAATGTTCTGTGCCCATCCCACTTGGCGTGGGGAGGTTTACACCATACAAAGCAGCAGCGGAATTATTCTTCCCCCAGAGGTTGCATGTGCCCACAAGCTCCACCTGGCCAGGGTCCGCCCCTACCGTATTGCCCATGTCGATCAACAGAAGCTGAGAGCTTCCAGAGAGACTAACTGCTATTCTCTAGCCACGGGGAAGCGGTACAGCCAGAAGCCTCCCCTGTTTCATCTCCAGGTTCCCTCTCAGGCCCCTCATAGTTGTGATGTGTCTCAGGGGTAGAAGAAAGAGATTTCTTTAAAAGAACACATACAAAGAGGGGCCATAGATGCTGAGGAAGGGCGCCTTGCCTACTGATATCGTAGCGTAAGTGGAAAAGAGGTACCTGCCTGCTGTCCCAGTATGTCGAACGTGTCCACATCAGGGGTTGCCTACTGTGAAGTTATTCCCTGGGTGCCCTCGATTTTGTGGCCAAGGACAGAAGGGGCCGTTGCGTGTCCGTGGGTAAAATGGAGGGCTCTGCGGAACCGGCCGGTTAGGCTGGACCTCTTCTATTGGCTCAGAGTTTGTGACCCGTCCCCGTCAGAAGTTCCGGCCAGCCTTGCGGTGGCTGTCTCCATGGTGATTGGGAAGGAAGCCTTAGGCCCCGCACTCAGCCTTCACCTGGCCCACCTGGCCTCTTTACCCTCATCTAGACCGCTGTGTAGATGAAAGAAAGGATGTCGGCCAGTGGCCACGCGTCCTCATTTCCTTTCAAGGATTAAGCTCCTTGCCTGGGCAGAAGACAGCCAAGGTCAGCCTGAGCCTAGACACCTAGTGACCTGTGACACTGCAGACAGTGATAGATGTTGATGTCCACGCTCAGGTATCCGCAGGTGGCGGATCGAGAGTGGTCGGAGGTGAAGTGTAACTAGAGGTGACACACTCACAAGGGCACGGGCCAAAGGTCGGGAAAAATAGCTGAGGTCGTGGAGCTCTAGCGGAGCCAGTCTAGGGCCGAGGCCTCCCTCCTGTACGTGGCAAAGAGGTGATCCGTATGCCGCCATGCGCAGCCTCTGGACTGCTGGGGCCCTGGATGCCCGGATTTCGGCCTCGTCTTCGGAGAAGTGACGCACATGCAGTGTGCCACCGGAGGCTGTGGCCCAGCAGAGGGCAAAATCTTGAAAATGCGGGCTTCAGTTGACTTTGCCTGTGCTCTCCTTTGGCTGAGTGCCATCGTGTGTTTCCTAGCAGGAGAAGGCATTCGTGGAGAGAGGCGGATTCCCTGTGTGCAGGCAAAGTGTGTGCTGAGATGATGAGTCGCTGGAGACCGGGGTGGACTCTTCAGACCCAGGATAGGCCTCTGGCAGGTATGTGTCAATGTTTTCTGCCCTTCGCACTCAGCCAGGTATTTGCATACAATGTTACCAGCGGAAGTAGTAGTCTCCGGAGAGGCTGCCGCATGTCAGCAAGCTTCACCTGGCCAGGGTCCGCCGGTGATGTAGCTACCCCATCAGTCACTACTCTCTAGACCTTCCAGATAAACTACCAGATCTTGTCTGCCCATGGGCAACCAGTAGAGCCAGAGGCCTTCCCCCTTTGCTCTTTGGTCTCTAGGCACTCTATCAGGCACTCCAAGCTGTGAAGTGACTCAGGGGGAGAAGGAAGAGATTTCAGAGAATGAACACATCCAGAGAGAGACAGAGAGAGGCAAGAGATGCTGAGTGGGGATGCCTTGCGTAGTGATATCCTCAGGAAAGTGGGAAAGAGGTACCTGGCCTGCTCTGCCAATGCCCTGCACCAGTCCGCACCAGGGGCTCCCCTGTGCCTGCGTAGGCTTTCCCAGGGTGTGCTCAAATCCTGTGGCCACTAGGTGTCATAGGTCATAATGGAGGGCCCTGTGTCATCTGCCTGGCGGGCCAGATCTCTGCCATTGGCTCAGTCTTGTCACCGGGCCCATCATACGCTCCGCCTACTCTTCCGGTGGTGGGACTGTCTCCATGGTGATGGCAAAGGAGCCTTAGTCCCGCCCACCTGGCCTTGACTTCACCTGGCTGGCCTGCTGACCCTCACTCAGACCTCTGTGTTGATAAAAATTAATGTCGGCCAGTGCCCAGGTGTCAGCATCTGGGATAAAGGATTCCGGACCTTGCCTGGGGCAGAAGGCAGCCTAGGTCAGCTGGTACCTGGAAGTCTAGTGACTCGTGGCACTGCTGCCAGTGACAGACAAATGGTGACTCCCACACTCACATATCCCCTGGTGGCAGAATGATAGTGATGGGTGGAGAAACATGGCTCCGGAGCACTCGCGCAATGGGGCACCGGCCAAAGGCCAGGGCCAGTAGTGGACGTCGCGGAGCTGAATGGCGAGCCAGTGAAGGGCCCAAGGATTCCTCTTGTATGTGGGAAACATGTCATCCGGGTCCCCACGTCCATAAACCACTGGATTGCTGGGGCCCAGGATGCCAGGATTTCGGCCTTGCCTTCGCAGCCCGGCCACATAGGCAGCCTTCCACCGGAGGCGGGGATATGTAGACAGCAAAAATGTGGAAAATGGCAGTGTCTCCTCGATTTCTCTGGCATCGGCCTTTTTGAGCGGCATGCTTTTTTCCTAGTAGGATGAGGCACCGACGGAGAAAGGCAGGATTATGTGTGCAGGAAAGGTATGTGCTGAGAAGGTGACAAGGTTGAGACCAGGTTGGGATCTTTAGTCCCAGGAAGGGCCCCTGGCAGGTGTGGGTCAATGTTCTGTGCCCATCCCACTTGGCGTGGGGAGGTTTACACCATACAAAGCAGCAGCGGAATTATTCTTCCCCCAGAGGTTGCATGTGCCCACAAGCTCCACCTGGCCAGGGTCCGCCCCTACCGTATTGCCCATGTCGATCAACAGAAGCTGAGAGCTTCCAGAGAGACTAACTGCTATTCTCTAGCCACGGGGAAGCGGTACAGCCAGAAGCCTCCCCTGTTTCATCTCCAGGTTCCCTCTCAGGCCCCTCATAGTTGTGATGTGTCTCAGGGGTAGAAAAAAGAGATTTCTTTAAAAGAACACATACAAAGAGGGGCCATAGATGCTGAGGAAGGGCGCCTTGCCTACTGATATCGTAGCGTAAGTGGAAAAGAGGTACCTGCCTGCTGTCCCAGTATGTCGAACGTGTCCACATCAGGGGTTGCCTACTGTGAAGTTATTCCCTGGGTGCCCTCGATTTTGTGGCCAAGGACAGAAGGGGCCGTTGCGTGTCCGTGGGTAAAATGGAGGGCTCTGCGGAACCGGCCGGTTAGGCTGGACCTCTCCTATTGGCTCAGAGTTTGTGACCCGTCCCCGTCAGAAGTTCCGGCCAGCCTTGCGGTGGCTGTCTCCATGGTGATTGGGAAGGAAGCCTTAGGCCCCGCACTCAGCCTTCACCTGGCCCACCTGGCCTCTTTACCCTCATCTAGACCGCTGTGTAGATGAAAGAAAGGATGTCGGCCAGTGGCCACGCGTCCTCATTTCCTTTGAAGGATTAAGCTCCTTGCCTGGGCAGAAGACAGCCAAGGTCAGCCTGAGCCTAGACACCTAGTGACCTGTGACACTGCAGACAGTGATAGATGTTGATGTCCACGCTCAGGTATCCGCAGGTGGCGGATCGAGAGTGGTCGGAGGTGAAGTGTAACTAGAGGTGACACACTCACAAGGGCACGGGCCAAAGGTCGGGAAAAATAGCTGAGGTCGTGGAGCTCTAGCGGAGCCAGTCTAGGGCCGAGGCCTCCCTCCTGTACGTGGCAAAGAGGTGATCCGTATGCCACCATGCGCAGCCTCTGGACTGCTGGGGCCCTGGATGCCCGGATTTCGGCCTCGTCTTCGGAGAAGTGACGCACATGCAGTGTGCCACCGGAGGCTGTGGCCCAGCAGAGGGCAAAATCTTGAAAATGCGGGCTTCAGTTGACTTTGCCTGTGCTCTCCTTTGGCTGAGTGCCATCGTGTGTTTCCTAGCAGGAGAAGGCATTCGTGGAGAGAGGCGGATTCCCTGTGTGCAGGCAAAGTGTGTGCTGGATGATGAGTCGCTGGAGACCGGGGTGGACTCTTCAGACCCAGGATAGGCCTCTGGCAGGTATGTGTCGATGTTTTCTGCCCCTCGCACTCAGCCAGGTATTTGCATACAATGTTACCAGCGGAAGTAGTAGTCTCCGGAGAGGCTGCCACATGTCAGCAAGCTTCACCTGGCCAGGGTCCGCCGGTGATGTAGCTACCCCATCAGTCACTACTCTCTAGACCTTCCAGATAAACTACCAGATCTTGTCTGCCCATGGGCAACCAGTAGAGCCAGAGGCCTTCCCCCTTTGCTCTTTGGTCTCTAGGCACTCTATCAGGCACTCCAAGCTGTGAAGTGACTCAGGGGGAGAAGGAAGAGATTTCAGAGAATGAACACATCCAGAGAGAGACAGAGAGAGGCAAGAGATGCTGAGTGGGGATGCCTTGCGTAGTGATATCCTCAGGAAAGTGGGAAAGAGGTACCTGGCCTGCTCTGCCAATGCCCTGCACCAGTCCGCACCAGGGGCTCCCCTGTGCCTGCGTAGGCTTTCCCAGGGTGTGCTCAAATCCTGTGGCCACTAGGTGTCATAGGTCATAATGGAGGGCCCTGTGTCATCTGCCTGGCGGGCCAGATCTCTGCCATTGGCTCAGTCTTGTCACCGGGCCCATCATACGCTCCGCCTACTCTTCCGGTGGTGGGACTGTCTCCATGGTGATGGCAAAGGAGCCTTAGTCCCGCCCAACTGGCCTTAACTTCACCTAGCTGGCCTGCTGACCCTCACTCAGACCTCTGTGTTGATAAAAATTAATGTCGGCCAGTGCCCAGGTGTCAGCATCTGGGATAAAGGATTCCGGACCTTGCCTGGGGCAGAAGGCAGCCTAGGTCAGCTGGTACCTGGAAGTCTAGTGACTCGTGGCACTGCTGCCAGTGACAGACAAATGGTGACTCCCACACTCACATATCCCCTGGTGGCAGAATGATAGTGATGGGTGGAGAAACATGGCTCCGGAGCACTCGCGCAATGGGGCACCGGCCAAAGGCCAGGGCCAGTAGTGGACGTCGCGGAGCTGAATGGCGAGCCAGTGAAGGGCCCAAGGATTCCTCTTGTATGTGGGAAACATGTCATCCGGGTCCCCACGTCCATAAACCACTGGATTGCTGGGGCCCAGGATGCCAGGATTTCGGCCTTGCCTTCGCAGCCCGGCCACATAGGCAGCCTTCCACCGGAGGCGGGGATATGTAGACAGCAAAAATGTGGAAAATGGCAGTGTCTCCTCGATTTCTCTGGCATCGGCCTTTTTGAGCGGCATGCTTTTTTCCTAGTAGGATGAGGCACCGACGGAGAAAGGCAGGATTATGTGTGCAGGAAAGGTATGTGCTGAGAAGGTGACAAGGTTGAGACCAGGTTGGGATCTTTAGTCCCAGGAAGGGCCCCTGGCAGGTGTGGGTCAATGTTCTGTGCCCATCCCACTTGGCGTGGGGAGGTTTACACCATACAAAGCAGCAGCGGAATTATTCTTCCCCCAGAGGTTGCATGTGCCCACAAGCTCCACCTGGCCAGGGTCCGCCCCTACCGTATTGCCCATGTCGATCAACAGAAGCTGAGAGCTTCCAGAGAGACTAACTGCTATTCTCTAGCCACGGGGAAGCGGTACAGCCAGAAGCCTCCCCTGTTTCATCTCCAGGTTCCCTCTCAGGCCCCTCATAGTTGTGATGTGTCTCAGGGGTAGAAAAAAGAGATTTCTTTAAAAGAACACATACAAAGAGGGGCCATAGATGCTGAGGAAGGGCGCCTTGCCTACTGATATCGTAGCGTAAGTGGAAAAGAGGTACCTGCCTGCTGTCCCAGTATGTCGAACGTGTCCACATCAGGGGTTGCCTACTGTGAAGTTATTCCCTGGGTGCCCTCGATTTTGTGGCCAAGGACAGAAGGGGCCGTTGCGTGTCCGTGGGTAAAATGGAGGGCTCTGCGGAACCGGCCGGTTAGGCTGGACCTCTCCTATTGGCTCAGAGTTTGTGACCCGTCCCCGTCAGAAGTTCCGGCCAGCCTTGCGGTGGCTGTCTCCATGGTGATTGGGAAGGAAGCCTTAGGCCCCGCACTCAGCCTTCACCTGGCCCACCTGGCCTCTTTACCCTCATCTAGACCGCTGTGTAGATGAAAGAAAGGATGTCGGCCAGTGGCCACGCGTCCTCATTTCCTTTGAAGGATTAAGCTCCTTGCCTGGGCAGAAGACAGCCAAGGTCAGCCTGAGCCTAGACACCTAGTGACCTGTGACACTGCAGACAGTGATAGATGTTGATGTCCACGCTCAGGTATCCGCAGGTGGCGGATCGAGAGTGGTCGGAGGTGAAGTGTAACTAGAGGTGACACACTCACAAGGGCACGGGCCAAAGGTCGGGAAAAATAGCTGAGGTCGTGGAGCTCTAGCGGAGCCAGTCTAGGGCCGAGGCCTCCCTCCTGTACGTGGCAAAGAGGTGATCCGTATGCCACCATGCGCAGCCTCTGGACTGCTGGGGCCCTGGATGCCCGGATTTCGGCCTCGTCTTCGGAGAAGTGACGCACATGCAGTGTGCCACCGGAGGCTGTGGCCCAGCAGAGGGCAAAATCTTGAAAATGCGGGCTTCAGTTGACTTTGCCTGTGCTCTCCTTTGGCTGAGTGCCATCGTGTGTTTCCTAGCAGGAGAAGGCATTCGTGGAGAGAGGCGGATTCCCTGTGTGCAGGCAAAGTGTGTGCTGAGATGATGAGTCGCTGGAGACCGGGGTGGACTCTTCAGACCCAGGATAGGCCTCTGGCAGGTATGTGTCAATGTTTTCTGCCCTTCGCACTCAGCCAGGTATTTGCATACAATGTTACCAGCGGAAGTAGTAGTCTCCGGAGAGGCTGCCGCATGTCAGCAAGCTTCACCTGGCCAGGGTCCGCCGGTGATGTAGCTACCCCATCAGTCACTACTCTCTAGACCTTCCAGATAAACTACCAGATCTTGTCTGCCCATGGGCAACCAGTAGAGCCAGAGGCCTTCCCCCTTTGCTCTTTGGTCTCTAGGCACTCTATCAGGCACTCCAAGCTGTGAAGTGACTCAGGGGGAGAAGGAAGAGATTTCAGAGAATGAACACATCCAGAGAGAGACAGAGAGAGGCAAGAGATGCTGAGTGGGGATGCCTTGCGTAGTGATATCCTCAGGAAAGTGGGAAAGAGGTACCTGGCCTGCTCTGCCAATGCCCTGCACCAGTCCGCACCAGGGGCTCCCCTGTGCCTGCGTAGGCTTTCCCAGGGTGTGCTCAAATCCTGTGGCCACTAGGTGTCATAGGTCATAATGGAGGGCCCTGTGTCATCTGCCTGGCGGGCCAGATCTCTGCCATTGGCTCAGTCTTGTCACCGGGCCCATCATACGCTCCGCCTACTCTTCCGGTGGTGGGACTGTCTCCATGGTGATGGCAAAGGAGCCTTAGTCCCGCCCACCTGGCCTTGACTTCACCTAGCTGGCCTGCTGACCCTCACTCAGACCTCTGTGTTGATAAAAATTAATGTCGGCCAGTGCCCAGGTGTCAGCATCTGGGATAAAGGATTCCGGACCTTGCCTGGGGCAGAAGGCAGCCTAGGTCAGCTGGTACCTGGAAGTCTAGTGACTCGTGGCACTGCTGCCAGTGACAGACAAATGGTGACTCCCACACTCACATATCCCCTGGTGGCAGAATGATAGTGATGGGTGGAGAAACATGGCTCCGGAGCACTCGCGCAATGGGGCACCGGCCAAAGGCCAGGGCCAGTAGTGGACGTCGCGGAGCTGAATGGCGAGCCAGTGAAGGGCCCAAGGATTCCTCTTGTATGTGGGAAACATGTCATCCGGGTCCCCACGTCCATAAACCACTGGATTGCTGGGGCCCAGGATGCCAGGATTTCGGCCTTGCCTTCGCAGCCCGGCCACATAGGCAGCCTTCCACCGGAGGCGGGGATATGTAGACAGCAAAAATGTGGAAAATGGCAGTGTCTCCTCGATTTCTCTGGCATCGGCCTTTTTGAGCGGCATGCTTTTTTCCTAGTAGGATGAGGCACCGACGGAGAAAGGCAGGATTATGTGTGCAGGAAAGGTATGTGCTGAGAAGGTGACAAGGTTGAGACCAGGTTGGGATCTTTAGTCCCAGGAAGGGCCCCTGGCAGGTGTGGGTCAATGTTCTGTGCCCATCCCACTTGGCGTGGGGAGGTTTACACCATACAAAGCAGCAGCGGAATTATTCTTCCCCCAGAGGTTGCATGTGCCCACAAGCTCCACCTGGCCAGGGTCCGCCCCTACCGTATTGCCCATGTCGATCAACAGAAGCTGAGAGCTTCCAGAGAGACTAACTGCTATTCTCTAGCCACGGGGAAGCGGTACAGCCAGAAGCCTCCCCTGTTTCATCTCCAGGTTCCCTCTCAGGCCCCTCATAGTTGTGATGTGTCTCAGGGGTAGAAAAAAGAGATTTCTTTAAAAGAACACATACAAAGAGGGGCCATAGATGCTGAGGAAGGGCGCCTTGCCTACTGATATCGTAGCGTAAGTGGAAAAGAGGTACCTGCCTGCTGTCCCAGTATGTCGAACGTGTCCGCATCAGGGGTTGCCTACTGTGAAGTTATTCCCTGGGTGCCCTCGATTTTGTGGCCAAGGACAGAAGGGGCCGTTGCGTGTCCGTGGGTAAAATGGAGGGCTCTGCGTAACCGGCCGGTTAGGCTGGACCTCTCCTATTGGCTGAGAGTTTGTGACCCGTCCCCGTCAGAAGTTCCGGCCAGCCTTGCGGTGGCTGTCTCCATGGTGATTGGGAAGGAAGCCTTAGGCCCCGCACTCAGCCTTCACCTGGCCCACCTGGCCTCTTTACCCTCATCTAGACCGCTGTGTAGATGAAAGAAAGGATGTCGGCCAGTGGCCACGCGTCCTCATTTCCTTTGAAGGATTAAGCTCCTTGCCTGGGCAGAAGACAGCCAAGGTCAGCCTGAGCCTAGACACCTAGTGACCTGTGACACTGCAGACAGTGATAGATGTTGATGTCCACGCTCAGGTATCCGCAGGTGGCGGATCGAGAGTTGTCGGAGGTGAAGTGTAACTAGAGGTGACACACTGACAAGGGCACGGGCCAAAGGTCGGGAAAAATAGCTGAGGTCGTGGAGCTCTAGCGGAGCCAGTCTAGGGCCGAGGCCTCCCTCCTGTACGTGGCAAAGAGGTGATCCGTATGCCACCATGCGCAGCCTCTGGACTGCTGGGGCCCTGGATGCCCGGATTTCGGCCTCGTCTTCGGAGAAGTGACGCACATGCAGTGTGCCACCGGAGGCTGTGGCCCAGCAGAGGGCAAAATCTTGAAAATGCGGGCTTCAGTTGACTTTGCCTGTGCTCTCCTTTGGCTGAGTGCCATCGTGTGTTTCCTAGCAGGAGAAGGCATTCGTGGAGAGAGGCGGATTCCCTGTGTGCAGGCAAAGTGTGTGCTGGATGATGAGTCGCTGGAGACCGGGGTGGACTCTTCAGACCCAGGATAGGCCTCTGGCAGGTATGTGTCGATGTTTTCTGCCCTTCGCACTCAGCCAGGTATTTGCATACAATGTTACCAGCGGAAGTAGTAGTCTCCGGAGAGGCTGCCGCACGTCAGCAGGCTTCACCTGGCCAGGGTCCGCCGGTGATGTAGCTACCCCATCAGTCACTACTCTCTAGACCTTCCAGATAAACTACCAGATCTTGTCTGCCCATGGGCAACCAGTAGAGCCAGAGGCCTTCCCCCTTTGCTCTTTGGTCTCTAGGCACTCTATCAGGCACTCCAAGCTGTGAAGTGACTCAGGGGGAGAAGGAAGAGATTTCAGAGAATGAACACATCCAGAGAGAGACAGAGAGAGGCAAGAGATGCTGAGTGGGGATGCCTTGCGTAGTGATATCCTCAGGAAAGTGGGAAAGAGGTACCTGGCCTGCTCTGCCAATGCCCTGAACCAGTCCGCACCAGGGGCTCCCCTGTGCCTGCGTAGGCTTTCCCAGGGTGTGCTCAAATCCTGTGGCCACTAGGTGTCATAGGTCATAATGGAGGGCCCTGTGTCATCTGCCTGGCGGGCCAGATCTCTGCCATTGGCTCAGTCTTGTCACCGGGCCCATCATACGCTCCGCCTACTCTTCCGGTGGTGGGACTGTCTCCATGGTGATGGCAAAGGAGCCTTAGTCCCGCCCACCTGGCCTTGACTTCACCTAGCTGGCCTGCTGACCCTCACTCAGACCTCTGTGTTGATAAAAATTAATGTCGGCCAGTGCCCAGGTGTCAGCATCTGGGATAAAGGATTCCGGACCTTGCCTGGGGCAGAAGGCAGCCTAGGTCAGCTGGTACCTGGAAGTCTAGTGACTCGTGGCACTGCTGCCAGTGACAGACAAATGGTGACTCCCACACTCACATATCCCCTGGTGGCAGAATGATAGTGATGGGTGGAGAAACATGGCTCCGGAGCACTCGCGCAATGGGGCACCGGCCAAAGGCCAGGGCCAGTAGTGGACGTCGCGGAGCTGAATGGCGAGCCAGTGAAGGGCCCAAGGATTCCTCTTGTATGTGGGAAACATGTCATCCGGGTCCCCACGTCCATAAACCACTGGATTGCTGGGGCCCAGGATGCCAGGATTTCGGCCTTGCCTTCGCAGCCCGGCCACATAGGCAGCCTTCCACCGGAGGCGGGGATATGTAGACAGCAAAAATGTGGAAAATGGCAGTGTCTCCTCGATTTCTCTGGCATCGGCCTTTTTGAGCGGCATGCTTTTTTCCTAGTAGGATGAGGCACCGACGGAGAAAGGCAGGATTATGTGTGCAGGAAAGGTATGTGCTGAGAAGGTGACAAGGTTGAGACCAGGTTGGGATCTTTAGTCCCAGGAAGGGCCCCTGGCAGGTGTGGGTCAATGTTCTGTGCCCATCCCACTTGGCGTGGGGAGGTTTACACCATACAAAGCAGCAGCGGAATTATTCTTCCCCCAGAGGTTGCATGTGCCCACAAGCTCCACCTGGCCAGGGTCCGCCCCTACCGTATTGCCCATGTCGATCAACAGAAGCTGAGAGCTTCCAGAGAGACTAACTGCTATTCTCTAGCCACGGGGAAGCGGTACAGCCAGAAGCCTCCCCTGTTTCATCTCCAGGTTCCCTCTCAGGCCCCTCATAGTTGTGATGTGTCTCAGGGGTAGAAAAAAGAGATTTCTTTAAAAGAACACATACAAAGAGGGGCCATAGATGTTGAGGAAGGGCGCCTTGCCTACTGATATCGTAGCGTAAGTGGAAAAGAGGTACCTGCCTGCTGTCCCAGTATGTCGAACGTGTCCACATCAGGGGTTGCCTACTGTGAAGTTATTCCCTGGGTGCCCTCGATTTTGTGGCCAAGGACAGAAGGGGCCGTTGCGTGTCCGTGGGTAAAATGGAGGGCTCTGCGGAACCGGCCGGTTAGGCTGGACCTCTCCTATTGGCTCAGAGTTTGTGACCCGTCCCCGTCAGAAGTTCCGGCCAGCCTTGCGGTGGCTGTCTCCATGGTGATTGGGAAGGAAGCCTTAGGCCCCGCACTCAGCCTTCACCTGGCCCACCTGGCTGTGTAGATGAAAGAAAGGATGTCGGCCAGTGACCACGCGTCCTCATTTCCTTTGAAGGATTAAGCTCCTTGCCTGGGCAGAAGACAGCCAAGGTCAGCCTGAGCCTAGACACCTAGTGACCTGTGACACTGCAGACAGTGATAGATGTTGATGTCCACGCTCAGGTATCCGCAGGTGGCGGATCGAGAGTGGTCGGAGGTGAAGTGTAACTAGAGGTGACACACTGACAAGGGCACGGGCCAAAGGTCGGGAAAAATAGCTGAGGTCGTGGAGCTCTAGCGGAGCCAGTCTAGGGCCGAGGCCTCCCTCCTGTACATGGCAAAGAGGTGATCCATATGCCGCCATGCGCAGACTCTGGACTGCTGGGGCCCTGGATGCCCGGATTTCGGCCTCGTCTTCGGAGAAGTGACGCACATGCAGTGTGCCACCGGAGGCTGTGGCCCAGCAGAGGGCAAAATCTTGAAAATGCGGGCTTCAGTTGACTTTGCCTGTGCTCTCCTTTGGCTGAGTGCCATCGTGTGTTTCCTAGCAGGAGAAGGCATTCGTGGAGAGAGGCGGATTCCCTGTGTGCAGGCAAAGTGTGTGCTGAGATGATGAGTCGCTGGAGTCCGCGGTGGACTCTTCAGACCCAGGATAGGCCTCTGGCAGGTATGTGTCAATGTTTTCTGCCCTTCGCACTCAGCCAGGTATTTGCATACAATGTTACCAGCGGAAGTAGTAGTCTCCGGAGAGGCTGCCACAAGTCAGCAAGCTTCACCTGGCCAGGGTCCGCCGGTGATGTAGCTACCCCATCAGTCACTACTCTCTAGACCTTCCAGATAAACTACCAGATCTTGTGTGCCCATGGGCAACCAGTAGAGCCAGAGGCCTTCCCCCTTTGCTCTTTGGTCTCTAGGCACTCTATCAGGCACTCCAAGCTGTGAAGTGACTCAGGGGGAGACGGAAGAGATTTCAGAGAATGAACACATCCAGAGAGAGACAGAGAGAGGCAAGAGATGCTGAGTGGGGATGCCTTGCGTAGTGATATCCTGAGGAAAGTGACAAGCTTCACCTGGCCAGATCGGCCCGTGATGTAGCTCCCCAATCAATGGCTACTCTCTAGACCTTCCAGATAGACTAGCAGATATTCTCTGCCCATGGGCAACCAGTAGAGCCGAGGCCTTCCCCCTTTGCTCTTTCGTCTCTATTCCCTCTGTCAGGCACTCCAAGGTGTGAAGTGACAAGGGGGAGAAGGAAGAGATTTCAGAGAACGAACACATCCAGAGAGAGACAGAGAGAGGCAAGAGATGCTGAGTGGGGATGCCTTGCGTAGTGATATCCTGAGGAAAGTGGGAAAGAGGTACCTGGCCTGCTCTGCCAATGCCCTGAAGCAGTCCGCACCAGGGGCTCCCTTGTGCCTGCGTAGCCTTTCCCAGGGTGTGCTCAAATCCTGTGACCACTAGGTGTCATAGGTCACACTGGAGGGCCCTGTGTCATCTGCCTGGCGGGCCGGATCTCTGCCATTGGCTCAAGTCTTGTCAGCAGGCCCATCACAAGCTCCGCCCACTCTTGCGGGGGGGGACTGTCTCTATGGTGATGGCAAAGGAGTCTTAGCCCCGCCCACCTGGCCTTGACTTCACCTACCTGGCCCGCTGAGCCTCACTGAGACCTCTGTGTTGCTCCAAATGAATGTCCGCCAGTGCCCGGGTGTCAGCATCTGGGATAAAGGATTCGGGACCTTGCCTGGGGCAGAAGGCAGCCTAGGTCAGCGGGTACCTGGAAGTCTACTGCCTTGTGACACTGCTGCCAGTGACAAATGGTGACTCCCACACTCACATATCGCCTGGTGGCAGAATGATAGTGATGGGCGGAGAAACATCGCTCCGGAGCACACGTTCCGTGGGGCACCAGCCAAAGCAAAGGCCAGGGCCGGTAGTGGACGTCGTGGAGCTGAATGGCGAGCCAGTGAAGGGCCCAAGGGTCCCTCCTGTATGTGGCGAACAGGTCATCCGTGTCCCCACGTCCATAAACCATGGGACTGCTGGGGCCCAGGCTGCCAGGATTTCGGCCTTGCCATCGGAGCCCGGCCACATACGTGGCCTTGCAGCGGAGGCGGGGACATGTAGACAGCCAAAATTTGGAAAATGGCAGTGTTTCCTCGAGTTCCCTGGCATCGGCCTTTTTGAGCGGCTTGCTTTTTTTCCTGGTAGGAGAGGGCCCTGACGGAGAAAGGCAGGATTACGTGTGCAGGAAAGGTGTCTGCTGAGAGGGTGACGACGTTGAGACCATGTTGGGATCTTTAGTCCCAGGAGAGGCCCCTGGCGGGTGTGGGTCAGTGTTCTCTACCCATCCCACTTGGCGGGGGGAGGCTTTCACCATACAAAGCAGCAGTGGAATTATCCGTCGCCGGAGGGGTTGCATCTGCCCACAAGCTCCACCTGGCCAGGGTCCGCCGCTACTGTATTGTCCATGTCAGTCAACAGAAGCTAAGACCTTCCAGAGAGACTCCCTGCTCTTCTCTACCCACGGGGAAGCAGTACAGCCAGAAGCCTCCCCCGTTCCATCTCTAGGCTCTCTCTCAGGCCCCTCATACTTGTGATGTGTCTCAGGGGTAGAAGGAAGAGATTTCTCCGAATGAACACATACACAGAGGGGCCATAGATGCTGAGGAAGGGCGCCTTGCCTACTGATATCCTAGCGTAAGTGGAAAAGTGGTACCTGCCTGCTGGCCCCGTGTGTGGAACGTGTCCACATCAGGGGCTGCCTACTGTGAGGTGATTCCCTGGGTGCCCTGGATTTTGTGGCCCAAAAGAGAAGGGGCCGTCGTGTGTCCATGGGTAAAATGGAGGGCACTGCGGAAGTGGCCGCTTAGGCTGGACCTCTCCTATTGGCTCGGTGTTTGTGACCCGTCCCCGTCAGAAGTTCCAGCCAGCCTTGCGGTGGCTGTCTCCATGGTGATTGGGAAAGAAGCCTTAGGCCCCGCACTCAGCCGTCACCTGGCCTACCTGGCCTCTTTAGCCTCATCTAGACCGCTGTGTGGATGAAAGAACGAATGTCGGCCAATGACCACATGTCCTCGTTGCCTTTGAAGGATTAGGCTCCTTGCCTGGGCAGAAGACAGCCAAGGTCAGCCTGAGCCTAGACACCTAGTGGCCTGTGACACTGCAGGCAGTGACAGATGTTCATTTTCATGCTCATGTATCCGCAGGTGGCGGATTCAGAGTGGTCGGACAAGAAGTGTAACTAGGGATGACACAGACACGAGGGCACGGGCCAAAGGTCAGGGAAAATAGCTGAGATCGTGGAGCTCTAGCGGAGCCAGTGTAGGGCCCAGGCCTCCCTCCTGTACGTGGCAAAGAGGTGATCCATATGCCGCCATGCGCAGACTCTGGACTGCTGGGGCCCTGGATGCCCGGATTGCGGCCTTGTCTTCGGAGAAGTGACACACATGCACTGTGCCAGCGGAGGCTGTGGTCCAGCAGAGGGCAAAATCTTGAAAATGGGGGCTTCAGTTGACTTTGCCTGTGCTCTCCTTTGGCTGAGTGCCATCGTGTGTTTCCTAGCAGGAGAAGGCATTCGTGGAGAGAGGCGGATTCCCTGTGTGCAGGCAAAGTGTGTGCTGAGATGATGAGTCGCTGGAGACCGGGGTGGACTCTTCAGACCCAGGATAGGCCTCTGGCAGGTATGTGTCAATGTTTCTGCCCATGGCACTCAGCCGGGTATTTGCATAGAATGTTCTCGGCGGAATTAGTAGTCTCCGGAGAGGCTGCTGCATGTCAGCAAGCTTCACCTGGCCAGGTCCGCCCGTGATGTAGCTCCCCAATCAATGGCTCCTCTCTAGACCTTCCAGATAGACTAGCAGATCTTCTCTGCCCATGGGCAACCAGTAGAGCCAGAGGCCTTCCCCCTTTGCTCTTTCGTCTCTAGGCCCTCTGTCAGGCACTCCAAGGTGTGAAGTGACAAGGGGGAGAAGGAAGAGATTTCAGAGAACGAACACATCCAGAGAGAGACAGAGAGAGGCAAGAGATGCTGAGTGGGGATGCCTTGCGTAGTGATATCCTGAGGAAAGTGGGAAAGAGGTACCTGGCCTGCTCTGCCAATGCCCTGAAGCAGTCCGCACCAGGGGCTCCCTTGTGCCTGCGTAGCCTTTCCCAGGGTGTGCTCAAATCCTGTGGCCACTAGGTGTCATAGGTCAGAATGGAGGGCCCTGTGTCATCTGCCTGGCGGGCCGGATCTCTGCCATTGGCTCAAGCCTTGTCAGCAGGCCCATCACAAGCTCCGCCCACTCTTGCGGGGGGGACTGTCTCTATGGTGATGGCAAAGGAGTCTTAGCCCCGCCCACCTGGCCTTGACTTCACCTACCTGGCCCGCTGACCCTCACTCAGACCTCTGTGTTGCTCCAAATGAATGTCCGCCAGTGCCCGGGTGTCAGCATCTGGGATAAAGGATTCGGGACCTTGCCTGGGGCAGAAGGCAGCCTAGGTCAGCGGGTACCTGGAAGTCTACTGCCTTGCGACACTGCTGCCAGTGACAAATGGTGACTCCCACACTCACATATCGCCTGGTGGCAGAATGATAGTGATGGGCGGAGAAACATCGCTCCGGAGCACCCGTTCCGTGGGGCACCAGCCAAAGCAAAGGCCAGGGCCGGTAGTGGACGTCGTGGAGCTGAATGGCGAGCCAGTGAAGGGCCCAAGGGTCCCTCCTGTATGTGGCGAACAGGTCATCCGTGTCCCCACGTCCATAAACCATGGGACTGCTGGGGCCCAGGCTGCCAGGATTTCGGCCTTGCCATCGGAGCCCGGCCACATACGTGGCCTTGCAGCGGAGGCGGGGACGTGTAGACAGCCAAAATTTGGAAAATGGCAGTGTTTCCTCGAGTTCCCTGGCATCGGCCTTTTTGAGCGGCTTGCTTTTTTTCCTGGTAGGAGAGGGCCCTGACGGAGAAAGGCAGGATTACGTGTGCAGGAAAGGTGTGTGCTGAGAGGATGACGACGTTGAGACCATGTTGGGATCTTTAGTCCCAGGAGAGGCCCCTGGCGGGTGTGGTCAGTGTTCTCTACCCATCCCACTTGGCGGGGGGACGTTTTCACCATACAAAGCAGCAGCGGAATTATCCGTCGCCGGAGGGGTTGCATCTGCCCACAAGCTCCACCTGGCCAGCGTCCGCCCCTACTGTATTGCGCATGTCAATCAACAGAAGCTAAGACCTTCCAGAGAGACTACCTGCTGTTCTCTACCCACTGGGAAGCGGTCCAGCCAGAAGCCTCCCCCGTTTCATCTCCAGGCTCTCTCTCAGGCCCCTCATACTTGTGATGTGTCTCAGGGGTAGAATGAAGAGATTCCTCTGAATGAACACATCCAGAGAGGCCACAGATGCAGAGGAAGGGCGCCTTGCCTACTGATATCCTAGCGTAGGTGGAAAAGAGGTACCTGCCTACTGTCCCAGTGTGTCGAAGGTGTTCACATCAGGGGTTGCCTACTGTGAAGTTATTCCCTGGGTGCCCTCGATTTTGTGGCCAAAGACGCAAGGGGCCATTGCTTGTCCATGAGTAAAATGGAGGACTCTGTGGAACTGGCCGGATAGGCTGGACCTCTCCTATTGGCTCAGTGTTTGTGACTCGTCCCCGTCAGAAGTTCCGCCCAGCCTTTCGGTGGTGTCTCCATGGTGATTGGGAAAGAAGCCTTAGCCCCCGCACTCAGCCTTCCTCTAGCCTACCTAGCCTCTTTACCCTCATCTAGACCGCTGTGTGGATGAAAGAAAGGATGTCGGCCAGTGAGCACGTGTCCTGATTTCCTTGGAAGGATTAGGCTCCTTGCCTGGGCAGAAGACAGCCAAGGTCAGCCTGAGCCTAGACACCTAGTGACCTGTGACGCTGCAGCCAGTGATAGATGTTGACTTCCACGCTCAGGTATCCGCAGGTGGCGCGATAGTGTGGTCGGAAGAGAAGTGTAACTAGAGATGACACGCTCACGAGGGCACGGGCCAAAGGTCAGGGAAAATAGCTGAGGTCGTGGAGCTGTAGCAGAGCCAGTCTAGGACCCAGGCCTCCCTGCCGTACGAGGCAAAGAGGTGATCCATATGCCGCCATCCGTAGACTGTGGAGGGCTGGGGCCCTGGATGCCCGGATTTGGGCCTTGTCTACCGAGAAGTGACGCACATGCAGTGTGCCACCGGAGGCTGTGGAGCAGCAGAGGGCAAAATCTTGAAAATGGGGCCTTCCGTTGACGTTGCCTGTGCTCTCCTTTGGCTGAGTGACATCGTGTGTTTCCTAGCAGGTGAAGGCATTCGTGGAGAGAGGCGGTTTCCATGCGTGCAGGCAAAGTGTGTGCTGAGATGATGAGTTGCTGGAGACCAGGGTGGACTCCTCAGACCCAGAATAGGCCTCTGGCAGGTATGTGTCAATGTTTTCTGTCCATGGTACTCAGCCGGCTATTTGCATAGAATGTTATCAGCGGGATTAGTATTCTCCAGAGAGGCTGCCACATGTCAGCAAGCTTCACCTGGCCAGGTCCGCCCGTGATGTAGCTCCCCAATCAATGGCTACTCTCTAGACCTTCCAGATAGACGAGCAGATCTTCTCTGCCCATGGGCAACCAGTAGAGCCAGAGGCCTTCCCCCTTTGCTCTTTTGTCTCTAGGCACTCTGTCAGGCACTCCAAGCTATGAATTGACTCAGGGGGAGAAGGAAAGAGATTTCAGAGAATGAAAACATCCCGAGAGAGACCGAGAGAGGGATGCAAGAGATGCTGAGTGGAGATGCCTTGCGTACTGATATCCTCAGGAAAGTGGGAAAGAGGTATCTGGACTGCTCTGCCACTGCCCTGAAGCAGTCCGCACCAGGGGCTCCCTTGTGCCTGCGTAGCCTTTCCCAGGGTGTGCTCCAACGCTGTGGCCACTAGGTGTCATAGGTCACAGTGGAGGGCCCTGTGTCATCTGCCTGGCGGGCCGGATCTCTGCCATTGGCTGAGTCTTGTCACCAGGCCCATCACAAGCTCCACCCACTCTTGCGGTGGGGGGACTGTCTCTATGGTGATGGCAAAGAATCCTCAGCCCCGCCCACCTGGCCTTGACTTCACCTACCTGGCCCGCTGACCCTCACTCAGACCTCTGTGTTGATAAAAATGAATGTCCACCAGTGCCTAGGTGTCAGCATCTGGGATAAAGGATTGGGGACCTTGCCTGGGGCAGAAGGCAGCCTAGGTCAGCGGGTACCTGGAAGTCTAGTGACTTGGGACACTGCTGCCAGTGACAAATGGTGACTCCCACACTCACATATCCCCTGGTGGCAGAATGATAGTGGTGGGTGGAGAAACATGGCTCCGGAGCACACGTTCAATGGGGCACCAGCCAAAGCAAAGGCCAGGGCCAGCAGTGGACGTCGTGGAGCTGAATGGCGAGCCAGTGAAGGGCCCAAGGGTCCCTCCTGTATGTGGCAAACAGGTCATCCGTGTCCCCATGTCCATAAACCATTGGTCTGCTGGGGCCCAGGCTGCCAGGATTTCGGCCTTGCCTTCGGAGCCCGGCCACATACGCGGCCTTGCACTGGAGGCGGGGACATGTAGACAGCAAAAATGTGGAGAATGGCAGTGTTTCCTCGATTTCCCTGGCATTGGCCTTTTTGAGCAGCTTGCTTTTTTTCCTGGTGGGATAGGGTCCTGACGGAGAAAGGCAGGATTCTGTGTGCAGGAAGAGTGTGTGCTGAGAGGGTGACGACGTTGAGACCATGTTGGGATCTTTAGTCCCAGGAAAGGTCCCTGGTGGGTGTGGGTCAATGTTCTCTACCCATCCCCCTTGGCGGGCAGAGGTTTTTGCCATACAAAGCAGCAGCGGAATTATTCGTGGCCAGAGAGGTTGCATCTGCCCACAAGCTCCACCTGGCCAGGGTCCGCCCCTACTGTATTGCGCATGTCAATCAACAGAAGCTAAGACCTTCCAGAGAGACTACCTGCTGTTCTCTACCCACTGGGAAGCGGTCCAGCCAGAAGCCTCCCCCGTTTCATCTCCAGGCTCTCTCTCAGGCCCCTCATACTTGTGATGTGTCTCAGGGGTAGAATGAAGAGATTCCTCTGAATGAACACATCCAGAGAGGCCACAGATGCAGAGGAAGGGCGCCTTGCCTACTGATATCCTAGCGTAGGTGGAAAAGAGGTACCTGCCTACTGTCCCAGTGTGTCGAAGGTGTTCACATCAGGGGTTGCCTACTGTGAAGTTATTCCCTGGATGCCCTCGATTTTGTGGCCAAAGACGCAAGGGGCCATTGCTTGTCCATGAGTAAAATGGAAGACTCTGTGGAACTGGCCGGATAGGCTGGACCTCTCCTATTGGCTCAGTGTTTGTGACTCGTCCCCGTCAGAAGTTCCGCCCAGCCTTTCGGTGGTGTCTCCATGGTGATTGGGAAAGAAGCCTTAGCCCCCGCACTCAGCCTTCCTCTAGCCTACCTAGCCTCTTTACCCTCATCTAGACCGCTGTGTGGATGAAAGAAAGGATGTCGGCCAGTGAGCACGTGTCCTGATTTCCTTGGAAGGATTAGGCTCCTTGCCTGGGCAGAAGACAGCCAAGGTCAGCCTGAGCCTAGACACCTAGTGACCTGTGACGCTGCAGCCAGTGATAGATGTTGACTTCCACGCTCAGGTATCCGCAGGTGGCGCGACAGTGTGGTCGGAAGAGAAGTGTAACTAGAGATGACACGCTCACGAGGGCACGGGCCAAAGGTCAGGGAAAATAGCTGAGGTCGTGGAGCTGTAGCGGAGCCAGTCTAGGACCCAGGCCTCCCTGCCGTACGAGGCAAAGAGGTGATCCATATGCCGCCATCCGTAGACTGTGGAGGGCTGGGGCCCTGGATGCCCGGATTTGGGCCTTGTCTACCGAGAAGTGACGCACATGCAGTGTGCCACCGGAGGCTGTGGAGCAGCAGAGGGCAAAATCTTGAAAATGGGGCCTTCCGTTGACTTTGCCTGTGCTCTCCTTTGGCTGAGTGACATCGTGTGTTTCCTAGCAGGTGAAGGCATTCGTGGAGAGAGGCGGTTTCCATGCGTGCAGGCAAAGTGTGTGCTGAGATGATGAGTTGCTGGAGACCAGGGTGGACTCCTCAGACCCAGAATAGGCCTCTGGCAGGTATGTGTCAATGTTTTCTGTCCATGGTACTCAGCCGGCTATTTGCATAGAATGTTATCAGCGGGATTAGTATTCTCCAGAGAGGCTGCCACATGTCAGCAAGCTTCACCTGGCCAGGTCCGCCCGTGATGTAGCTCCCCAATCAATGGCTACTCTCTAGACCTTCCAGATAGACGAGCAGATCTTCTCTGCCCATGGGCAACCAGTAGAGCCAGAGGCCTTCCCCCTTTGCTCTTTTGTCTCTAGGCACTCTGTCAGGCACTCCAAGCTATGAATTGACTCAGGGGGAGAAGGAAAGAGATTTCAGAGAATGAAAACATCCCGAGAGAGACCGAGAGAGGGATGCAAGAGATGCTGAGTGGAGATGCCTTGCGTACTGATATCCTCAGGAAAGTGGGAAAGAGGTATCTGGACTGCTCTGCCACTGCCCTGAAGCAGTCCGCACCAGGGGCTCCCTTGTGCCTGCGTAGCCTTTCCCAGGGTGTGCTCCAACGCTGTGGCCACTAGGTGTCATAGGTCACAGTGGAGGGCCCTGTGTCATCTGCCTGGCGGGCCGGATCTCTGCCATTGGCTGAGTCTTGTCACCAGGCCCATCACAAGCTCCACCCACTCTTGCGGTGGGGGGACTGTCTCTATGGTGATGGCAAAGAATCCTCAGCCCCGCCCACCTGGCCTTGACTTCACCTACCTGGCCCGCTGACCCTCACTCAGACCTCTGTGTTGATAAAAATGAATGTCCACCAGTGCCTAGGTGTCAGCATCTGGGATAAAGGATTGGGGACCTTGCCTGGGGCAGAAGGCAGCCTAGGTCAGCGGGTACCTGGAAGTCTAGTGACTTGGGACACTGCTGCCAGTGACAAATGGTGACTCCCACACTCACATATCCCCTGGTGGCAGAATGATAGTGGTGGGTGGAGAAACATGGCTCCGGAGCACACGTTCAATGGGGCACCAGCCAAAGCAAAGGCCAGGGCCAGCAGTGGACGTCGTGGAGCTGAATGGCGAGCCAGTGAAGGGCCCAAGGGTCCCTCCTGTATGTGGCAAACAGGTCATCCGTGTCCCCATGTCCATAAACCATTGGTCTGCTGGGGCCCAGGCTGCCAGGATTTCGGCCTTGCCTTCGGAGCCCGGCCACATACGCGGCCTTGCACTGGAGGCGGGGACATGTAGACAGCAAAAATGTGGAGAATGGCAGTGTTTCCTCGATTTCCCTGGCATTGGCCTTTTTGAGCAGCTTGCTTTTTTTCCTGGTGGGATAGGGTCCTGACGGAGAAAGGCAGGATTCTGTGTGCAGGAAGAGTGTGTGCTGAGAGGGTGACGACGTTGAGACCATGTTGGGATCTTTAGTCCCAGGAAAGGTCCCTGGTGGGTGTGGGTCAATGTTCTCTACCCATCCCCCTTGGCGGGCAGAGGTTTTTGCCATACAAAGCAGCAGCGGAATTATTCGTGGCCAGAGAGGTTGCATCTGCCCACAAGCTCCACCTGGCCAGGGTCCGCCCCTACTGTATTGCGCATGTCAATCAACAGAAGCTAAGACCTTCCAGAGAGACTACCTGCTGTTCTCTACCCACTGGGAAGCGGTCCAGCCAGAAGCCTCCCCCGTTTCATCTCCAGGCTCTCTCTCAGGCCCCTCATACTTGTGATGTGTCTCAGGGGTAGAATGAAGAGATTCCTCTGAATGAACACATCCAGAGAGGCCACAGATGCAGAGGAAGGGCGCCTTGCCTACTGATATCCTAGCGTAGGTGGAAAAGAGGTACCTGCCTACTGTCCCAGTGTGTCGAAGGTGTTCACATCAGGGGTTGCCTACTGTGAAGTTATTCCCTGGATGCCCTCGATTTTGTGGCCAAAGACGCAAGGGGCCATTGCTTGTCCATGAGTAAAATGGAAGACTCTGTGGAACTGGCCGGATAGGCTGGACCTCTCCTATTGGCTCAGTGTTTGTGACTCGTCCCCGTCAGAAGTTCCGCCCAGCCTTTCGGTGGTGTCTCCATGGTGATTGGGAAAGAAGCCTTAGCCCCCGCACTCAGCCTTCCTCTAGCCTACCTAGCCTCTTTACCCTCATCTAGACCGCTGTGTGGATGAAAGAAAGGATGTCGGCCAGTGAGCACGTGTCCTGATTTCCTTGGAAGGATTAGGCTCCTTGCCTGGGCAGAAGACAGCCAAGGTCAGCCTGAGCCTAGACACCTAGTGACCTGTGACGCTGCAGCCAGTGATAGATGTTGACTTCCACGCTCAGGTATCCGCAGGTGGCGCGACAGTGTGGTCGGAAGAGAAGTGTAACTAGAGATGACACGCTCACGAGGGCACGGGCCAAAGGTCAGGGAAAATAGCTGAGGTCGTGGAGCTGTAGCGGAGCCAGTCTAGGACCCAGGCCTCCCTGCCGTACGAGGCAAAGAGGTGATCCATATGCCGCCATCCGTAGACTGTGGAGGGCTGGGGCCCTGGATGCCCGGATTTGGGCCTTGTCTACCGAGAAGTGACGCACATGCAGTGTGCCACCGGAGGCTGTGGAGCAGCAGAGGGCAAAATCTTGAAAATGGGGCCTTCCGTTGACTTTGCCTGTGCTCTCCTTTGGCTGAGTGACATCGTGTGTTTCCTAGCAGGTGAAGGCATTCGTGGAGAGAGGCGGTTTCCATGCGTGCAGGCAAAGTGTGTGCTGAGATGATGAGTTGCTGGAGACCAGGGTGGACTCCTCAGACCCAGAATAGGCCTCTGGCAGGTATGTGTCAATGTTTTCTGTCCATGGTACTCAGCCGGCTATTTGCATAGAATGTTATCAGCGGGATTAGTATTCTCCAGAGAGGCTGCCACATGTCAGCAAGCTTCACCTGGCCAGGTCCGCCCGTGATGTAGCTCCCCAATCAATGGCTACTCTCTAGACCTTCCAGATAGACGAGCAGATCTTCTCTGCCCATGGGCAACCAGTAGAGCCAGAGGCCTTCCCCCTTTGCTCTTTTGTCTCTAGGCACTCTGTCAGGCACTCCAAGCTATGAATTGACTCAGGGGGAGAAGGAAAGAGATTTCAGAGAATGAAAACATCCCGAGAGAGACCGAGAGAGGGATGCAAGAGATGCTGAGTGGAGATGCCTTGCGTACTGATATCCTCAGGAAAGTGGGAAAGAGGTATCTGGACTGCTCTGCCACTGCCCTGAAGCAGTCCGCACCAGGGGCTCCCTTGTGCCTGCGTAGCCTTTCCCAGGGTGTGCTCCAACGCTGTGGCCACTAGGTGTCATAGGTCACAGTGGAGGGCCCTGTGTCATCTGCCTGGCGGGCCGGATCTCTGCCATTGGCTGAGTCTTGTCACCAGGCCCATCACAAGCTCCACCCACTCTTGCGGTGGGGGGACTGTCTCTATGGTGATGGCAAAGAATCCTCAGCCCCGCCCACCTGGCCTTGACTTCACCTACCTGGCCCGCTGACCCTCACTCAGACCTCTGTGTTGATAAAAATGAATGTCCACCAGTGCCTAGGTGTCAGCATCTGGGATAAAGGATTGGGGACCTTGCCTGGGGCAGAAGGCAGCCTAGGTCAGCGGGTACCTGGAAGTCTAGTGACTTGGGACACTGCTGCCAGTGACAAATGGTGACTCCCACACTCACATATCCCCTGGTGGCAGAATGATAGTGGTGGGTGGAGAAACATGGCTCCGGAGCACACGTTCAATGGGGCACCAGCCAAAGCAAAGGCCAGGGCCAGCAGTGGACGTCGTGGAGCTGAATGGCGAGCCAGTGAAGGGCCCAAGGATCCCTCCTGTATGTGGCAAACAGGTCATCCGTGTCCCCATGTCCATAAACCATTGGTCTGCTGGGGCCCAGGCTGCCAGGATTTCGGCCTTGCCTTCGGAGCCCGGCCACATACGCGGCCTTGCACTGGAGGCGGGGACATGTAGACAGCAAAAATGTGGAGAATGGCAGTGTTTCCTCGATTTCCCTGGCATTGGCCTTTTTGAGCAGCTTGCTTTTATTCCTGGTGGGATAGGGTCCTGACGGAGAAAGGCAGGATTCTGTGTGCAGGAAGGGTGTGTGCTGAGAGGGTGACGACGTTGAGACCATGTTGGGATCTTTAGTCCCAGGAAAGGTCCCTGGTGGGTGTGGGTCAATGTTCTCTACCCATCCCCCTTGGCGGGCAGAGGTTTTTGCCATACAAAGCAGCAGCGGAATTATTCGTGGCCAGAGAGGTTGCATCTGCCCACAAGCTCCACCTGGCCAGGGTCCGCCCCTACTGTATTGCGCATGTCAATCAACAGAAGCTAAGACCTTCCAGAGAGACTACCTGCTGTTCTCTACCCACTGGGAAGCGGTCCAGCCAGAAGCCTCCCCCGTTTCATCTCCAGGCTCTCTCTCAGGCCCCTCATACTTGTGATGTGTCTCAGGGGTAGAATGAAGAGATTCCTCTGAATGAACACATCCAGAGAGGCCACAGATGCAGAGGAAGGGCGCCTTGCCTACTGATATCCTAGCGTAGGTGGAAAAGAGGTACCTGCCTACTGTCCCAGTGTGTCGAAGGTGTTCACATCAGGGGTTGCCTACTGTGAAGTTATTCCCTGGGTGCCCTCGATTTTGTGGCCAAAGACGCAAGGGGCCATTGCTTGTCCATGAGTAAAATGGAGGACTCTGTGGAACTGGCCGGATAGGCTGGACCTCTCCTATTGGCTCAGTGTTTGTGACTCGTCCCCGTCAGAAGTTCCGCCCAGCCTTTCGGTGGTGTCTCCATGGTGATTGGGAAAGAAGCCTTAGCCCCCGCACTCAGCCTTCCTCTAGCCTACCTAGCCTCTTTACCCTCATCTAGACCGCTGTGTGGATGAAAGAAAGGATGTCGGCCAGTGAGCACGTGTCCTGATTTCCTTGGAAGGATTAGGCTCCTTGCCTGGGCAGAAGACAGCCAAGGTCAGCCTGAGCCTAGACACCTAGTGACCTGTGACGCTGCAGCCAGTGATAGATGTTGACTTCCACGCTCAGGTATCCGCAGGTGGCGCAACAGTGTGGTCGGAAGAGAAGTGTAACTAGAGATGACACGCTCACGAGGGCACGGGCCAAAGGTCAGGGAAAATAGCTGAGGTCGTGGAGCTGTAGCGGAGCCAGTCTAGGACCCAGGCCTCCCTGCCGTACGAGGCAAAGAGGTGATCCATATGCCGCCATCCGTAGACTGTGGAGGGCTGGGGCCCTGGATGCCCGAATTTGGGCCTTGTCTACCGATAAGTGACGCACATGCAGTGTGCCACCGGAGGCTGTGGAGCAGCAGAGGGCAAAATCTTGAAAATGGGGCCTTCCGTTGACTTTGCCTGTGCTCTCCTTTGGCTGAGTGACATCGTGTGTTTCCTAGCAGGTGAAGGCATTCGTGGAGAGAGGCGGTTTCCATGCGTGCAGGCAAAGTGTGTGCTGAGATGATGAGTTGCTGGAGACCAGGGTGGACTCCTCAGACCCAGAATAGGCCTCTGGCAGGTATGTGTCATTGTTTTCTGTCCATGGTACTCAGCCGGCTATTTGCATAGAATGTTATCAGCGGGATTAGTATTCTCCAGAGAGGCTGCCACATGTCAGCAAGCTTCACCTGGCCAGGTCCGCCCGTGATGTAGCTCCCCAATCAATGGCTACTCTCTAGACCTTCCAGATAGACGAGCAGATCTTCTCTGCCCATGGGCAACCAGTAGAGCCAGAGGCCTTCCCCCTTTGCTCTTTTGTCTCTAGGCACTCTGTCAGGCACTCCAAGCTATGAATTGACTCAGGGGGAGAAGGAAAGAGATTTCAGAGAATGAAAACATCCCGAGAGAGACCGAGAGAGGGATGCAAGAGATGCTGAGTGGAGATGCCTTGCGTACTGATATCCTCAGGAAAGTGGGAAAGAGGTATCTGGACTGCTCTGCCACTGCCCTGAAGCAGTCCGCACCAGGGGCTCCCTTGTGCCTGCGTAGCCTTTCCCAGGGTGTGCTCCAACGCTGTGGCCACTAGGTGTCATAGGTCACAGTGGAGGGCCCTGTGTCATCTGCCTGGCGGGCCGGATCTCTGCCATTGGCTGAGTCTTGTCACCAGGCCCATCACAAGCTCCACCCACTCTTGCGGTGGGGGGACTGTCTCTATGGTGATGGCAAAGAATCCTCAGCCCCGCCCACCTGGCCTTGACTTCACCTACCTGGCCCGCTGACCCTCACTCAGACCTCTGTGTTGATAAAAATGAATGTCCACCAGAGCCTAGGTGTCAGCATCTGGGATAAAGGATTGGGGACCTTGCCTGGGGCAGAAGGCAGCCTAGGTCAGCGGGTACCTGGAAGTCTAGTGACTTGGGACACTGCTGCCAGTGACAAATGGTGACTCCCACACTCACATATCCCCTGGTGGCAGAATGATAGTGGTGGGTGGAGAAACATGGCTCCGGAGCACACGTTCAATGGGGCACCAGCCAAAGCAAAGGCCAGGGCCAGCAGTGGACGTCGTGGAGCTGAATGGCGAGCCAGTGAAGGGCCCAAGGGTCCCTCCTGTATGTGGCAAACAGGTCATCCGTGTCCCCATGTCCATAAACCATTGGTCTGCTGGGGCCCAGGCTGCCAGGATTTCGGCCTTGCCTTCGGAGCCCGGCCACATACGCGGCCTTGCACTGGAGGCGGGGACATGTAGACAGCAAAAATGTGGAGAATGGCAGTGTTTCCTCGATTTCCCTGGCATTGGCCTTTTTGAGCAGCTTGCTTTTTTTCCTGGTGGGATAGGGTCCTGACGGAGAAAGGCAGGATTCTGTGTGCAGGAAGGGTGTGTGCTGAGAGGGTGACGACGTTGAGACCATGTTGGGATCTTTAGTCCCAGGAAAGGTCCCTGGTGGGTGTGGGTCAATGTTCTCTACCCATCCCCCTTGGCGGGCAGAGGTTTTTGCCATACAAAGCAGCAGCGGAATTATTCGTGGCCAGAGAGGTTGCATCTGCCCACAAGCTCCACCTGGCCAGGGTCCGCCCCTACTGTATTGCGCATGTCAATCAACAGAAGCTAAGACCTTCCAGAGAGACTACCTGCTGTTCTCTACCCACTGGGAAGCGGTCCAGCCAGAAGCCTCCCCCGTTTCATCTCCAGGCTCTCTCTCAGGCCCCTCATACTTGTGATGTGTCTCAGGGGTAGAATGAAGAGATTCCTCTGAATGAACACATCCAGAGAGGCCACAGATGCAGAGGAAGGGCGCCTTGCCTACTGATATCCTAGCGTAGGTGGAAAAGAGGTACCTGCCTACTGTCCCAGTGTGTCGAAGGTGTTCACATCAGGGGTTGCCTACTGTGAAGTTATTCCCTGGGTGCCCTCGATTTTGTGGCCAAAGACGCAAGGGGCCATTGCTTGTCCATGAGTAAAATGGAGGACTCTGTGGAACTGGCCGGATAGGCTGGACCTCTCCTATTGGCTCAGTGTTTGTGACTCGTCCCCGTCAGAAGTTCCGCCCAGCCTTTCGGTGGTGTCTCCATGGTGATTGGGAAAGAAGCCTTAGCCCCCGCACTCAGCCTTCCTCTAGCCTACCTAGCCTCTTTACCCTCATCTAGACCGCTGTGTGGATGAAAGAAAGGATGTCGGCCAGTGAGCACGTGTCCTGATTTCCTTGGAAGGATTAGGCTCCTTGCCTGGGCAGAAGACAGCCAAGGTCAGCCTGAGCCTAGACACCTAGTGACCTGTGACGCTGCAGCCAGTGATAGATGTTGACTTCCACGCTCAGGTATCCGCAGGTGGCGCGACAGTGTGGTCGGAAGAGAAGTGTAACTAGAGATGACACGCTCACGAGGGCACGGGCCAAAGGTCAGGGAAAATAGCTGAGGTCGTGGAGCTGTAGCAGAGCCAGTCTAGGACCCAGGCCTCCCTGCCGTACGAGGCAAAGAGGTGATCCATATGCCGCCATCCGTAGACTGTGGAGGGCTGGGGCCCTGGATGCCCGGATTTGGGCCTTGTCTACCGAGAAGTGACGCACATGCAGTGTGCCACCGGAGGCTGTGGAGCAGCAGAGGGCAAAATCTTGAAAATGGGGCCTTCCGTTGACTTTGCCTGTGCTCTCCTTTGGCTGAGTGACATCGTGTGTTTCCTAGCAGGTGAAGGCATTCGTGGAGAGAGGCGGTTTCCATGCGTGCAGGCAAAGTGTGTGCTGAGATGATGAGTTGCTGGAGACCAGGGTGGACTCCTCAGACCCAGAATAGGCCTCTGGCAGGTATGTGTCATTGTTTTCTGTCCATGGTACTCAGCCGGCTATTTGCATAGAATGTTATCAGCGGGATTAGTATTCTCCAGAGAGGCTGCCACATGTCAGCAAGCTTCACCTGGCCAGGTCCGCCCGTGATGTAGCTCCCCAATCAATGGCTACTCTCTAGACCTTCCAGATAGACGAGCAGATCTTCTCTGCCCATGGGCAACCAGTAGAGCCAGAGGCCTTCCCCCTTTGCTCTTTTGTCTCTAGGCACTCTGTCAGGCACTCCAAGCTATGAATTGACTCAGGGGGAGAAGGAAAGAGATTTCAGAGAATGAAAACATCCCGAGAGAGACCGAGAGAGGGATGCAAGAGATGCTGAGTGGAGATGCCTTGCGTACTGATATCCTCAGGAAAGTGGGAAAGAGGTATCTGGACTGCTCTGCCACTGCCCTGAAGCAGTCCGCACCAGGGGCTCCCTTGTGCCTGCGTAGCCTTTCCCAGGGTGTGCTCCAACGCTGTGGCCACTAGGTGTCATAGGTCACAGTGGAGGGCCCTGTGTCATCTGCCTGGCGGGCCGGATCTCTGCCATTGGCTGAGTCTTGTCACCAGGCCCATCACAAGCTCCACCCACTCTTGCGGTGGGGGGACTGTCTCTATGGTGATGGCAAAGAATCCTCAGCCCCGCCCACCTGGCCTTGACTTCACCTACCTGGCCCGCTGACCCTCACTCAGACCTCTGTGTTGATAAAAATGAATGTCCACCAGTGCCTAGGTGTCAGCATCTGGGATAAAGGATTGGGGACCTTGCCTGGGGCAGAAGGCAGCCTAGGTCAGCGGGTACCTGGAAGTCTAGTGACTTGGGACACTGCTGCCAGTGACAAATGGTGACTCCCACACTCACATATCCCCTGGTGGCAGAATGATAGTGGTGGGTGGGGAAACATGGCTCCGGAGCACACGTTCAATGGGGCACCAGCCAAAGCAAAGGCCAGGGCCAGCAGTGGACGTCGTGGAGCTGAATGGCGAGCCAGTGAAGGGCCCAAGGGTCCCTCCTGTATGTGGCAAACAGGTCATCCGTGTCCCCATGTCCATAAACCATTGGTCTGCTGGGGCCCAGGCTGCCAGGATTTCGGCCTTGCCTTCGGAGCCCGGCCACATACGCGGCCTTGCACTGGAGGCGGGGACATGTAGACAGCAAAAATGTGGAGAATGGCAGTGTTTCCTCGATTTCCCTGGCATTGGCCTTTTTGAGCAGCTTGCTTTTTTTCCTGGTGGGATAGGGTCCTGACGGAGAAAGGCAGGATTCTGTGTGCAGGAAGAGTGTGTGCTGAGAGGGTGACGACGTTGAGACCATGTTGGGATCTTTAGTCCCAGGAAAGGTCCCTGGTGGGTGTGGGTCAATGTTCTCTACCCATCCCCCTTGGCGGGCAGAGGTTTTTGCCATACAAAGCAGCAGCGGAATTATTCGTGGCCAGAGAGGTTGCATCTGCCCACAAGCTCCACCTGGCCAGGGTCCGCCCCTACTGTATTGCGCATGTCAATCAACAGAAGCTAAGACCTTCCAGAGAGACTACCTGCTGTTCTCTACCCACTGGGAAGCGGTCCAGCCAGAAGCCTCCCCCGTTTCATCTCCAGGCTCTCTCTCAGGCCCCTCATACTTGTGATGTGTCTCAGGGGTAGAATGAAGAGATTCCTCTGAATGAACACATCCAGAGAGGCCACAGATGCAGAGGAAGGGCGCCTTGCCTACTGATATCCTAGCGTAGGTGGAAAAGAGGTACCTGCCTACTGTCCCAGTGTGTCGAAGGTGTTCACATCAGGGGTTGCCTACTGTGAAGTTATTCCCTGGATGCCCTCGATTTTGTGGCCAAAGACGCAAGGGGCCATTGCTTGTCCATGAGTAAAATGGAAGACTCTGTGGAACTGGCCGGATAGGCTGGACCTCTCCTATTGGCTCAGTGTTTGTGACTCGTCCCCGTCAGAAGTTCCGCCCAGCCTTTCGGTGGTGTCTCCATGGTGATTGGGAAAGAAGCCTTAGCCCCCGCACTCAGCCTTCCTCTAGCCTACCTAGCCTCTTTACCCTCATCTAGACCGCTGTGTGGATGAAAGAAAGGATGTCGGCCAGTGAGCACGTGTCCTGATTTCCTTGGAAGGATTAGGCTCCTTGCCTGGGCAGAAGACAGCCAAGGTCAGCCTGAGCCTAGACACCTAGTGACCTGTGACGCTGCAGCCAGTGATAGATGTTGACTTCCACGCTCAGGTATCCGCAGGTGGCGCGACAGTGTGGTCGGAAGAGAAGTGTAACTAGAGATGACACGCTCACGAGGGCACGGGCCAAAGGTCAGGGAAAATAGCTGAGGTCGTGGAGCTGTAGCGGAGCCAGTCTAGGACCCAGGCCTCCCTGCCGTACGAGGCAAAGAGGTGATCCATATGCCGCCATCCGTAGACTGTGGAGGGCTGGGGCCCTGGATGCCCGGATTTGGGCCTTGTCTACCGAGAAGTGACGCACATGCAGTGTGCCACCGGAGGCTGTGGAGCAGCAGAGGGCAAAATCTTGAAAATGGGGCCTTCCGTTGACTTTGCCTGTGCTCTCCTTTGGCTGAGTGACATCGTGTGTTTCCTAGCAGGTGAAGGCATTCGTGGAGAGAGGCGGTTTCCATGCGTGCAGGCAAAGTGTGTGCTGAGATGATGAGTTGCTGGAGACCAGGGTGGACTCCTCAGACCCAGAATAGGCCTCTGGCAGGTATGTGTCAATGTTTTCTGTCCATGGTACTCAGCCGGCTATTTGCATAGAATGTTATCAGCGGGATTAGTATTCTCCAGAGAGGCTGCCACATGTCAGCAAGCTTCACCTGGCCAGGTCCGCCCGTGATGTAGCTCCCCAATCAATGGCTACTCTCTAGACCTTCCAGATAGACGAGCAGATCTTCTCTGCCCATGGGCAACCAGTAGAGCCAGAGGCCTTCCCCCTTTGCTCTTTTGTCTCTAGGCACTCTGTCAGGCACTCCAAGCTATGAATTGACTCAGGGGGAGAAGGAAAGAGATTTCAGAGAATGAAAACATCCCGAGAGAGACCGAGAGAGGGATGCAAGAGATGCTGAGTGGAGATGCCTTGTGTACTGATATCCTCAGGAAAGTGGGAAAGAGGTATCTGGACTGCTCTGCCACTGCCCTGAAGCAGTCCGCACCAGGGGCTCCCTTGTGCCTGCGTAGCCTTTCCCAGGGTGTGCTCCAACGCTGTGGCCACTAGGTGTCATAGGTCACAGTGGAGGGCCCTGTGTCATCTGCCTGGCGGGCCGGATCTCTGCCATTGGCTGAGTCTTGTCACCAGGCCCATCACAAGCTCCACCCACTCTTGCGGTGGGGGGACTGTCTCTATGGTGATGGCAAAGAATCCTCAGCCCCGCCCACCTGGCCTTGACTTCACCTACCTGGCCCGCTGACCCTCACTCAGACCTCTGTGTTGATAAAAATGAATGTCCACCAGTGCCTAGGTGTCAGCATCTGGGATAAAGGATTGGGGACCTTGCCTGGGGCAGAAGGCAGCCTAGGTCAGCGGGTACCTGGAAGTCTAGTGACTTGGGACACTGCTGCCAGTGACAAATGGTGACTCCCACACTCACATATCCCCTGGTGGCAGAATGATAGTGGTGGGTGGAGAAACATGGCTCCGGAGCACACGTTCAATGGGGCACCAGCCAAAGCAAAGGCCAGGGCCAGCAGTGGACGTCGTGGAGCTGAATGGCGAGCCAGTGAAGGGCCCAAGGATCCCTCCTGTATGTGGCAAACAGGTCATCCGTGTCCCCATGTCCATAAACCATTGGTCTGCTGGGGCCCAGGCTGCCAGGATTTCGGCCTTGCCTTCGGAGCCCGGCCACATACGCGGCCTTGCACTGGAGGCGGGGACATGTAGACAGCAAAAATGTGGAGAATGGCAGTGTTTCCTCGATTTCCCTGGCATTGGCCTTTTTGAGCAGCTTGCTTTTATTCCTGGTGGGATAGGGTCCTGACGGAGAAAGGCAGGATTCTGTGTGCAGGAAGGGTGTGTGCTGAGAGGGTGACGACGTTGAGACCATGTTGGGATCTTTAGTCCCAGGAAAGGTCCCTGGTGGGTGTGGGTCAATGTTCTCTACCCATCCCCCTTGGCGGGCAGAGGTTTTTGCCATACAAAGCAGCAGCGGAATTATTCGTGGCCAGAGAGGTTGCATCTGCCCACAAGCTCCACCTGGCCAGGGTCCGCCCCTACTGTATTGCGCATGTCAATCAACAGAAGCTAAGACCTTCCAGAGAGACTACCTGCTGTTCTCTACCCACTGGGAAGCGGTCCAGCCAGAAGCCTCCCCCGTTTCATCTCCAGGCTCTCTCTCAGGCCCCTCATACTTGTGATGTGTCTCAGGGGTAGAATGAAGAGATTCCTCTGAATGAACACATCCAGAGAGGCCACAGATGCAGAGGAAGGGCGCCTTGCCTACTGATATCCTAGCGTAGGTGGAAAAGAGGTACCTGCCTACTGTCCCAGTGTGTCGAAGGTGTTCACATCAGGGGTTGCCTACTGTGAAGTTATTCCCTGGGTGCCCTCGATTTTGTGGCCAAAGACGCAAGGGGCCATTGCTTGTCCATGAGTAAAATGGAGGACTCTGTGGAACTGGCCGGATAGGCTGGACCTCTCCTATTGGCTCAGTGTTTGTGACTCGTCCCCGTCAGAAGTTCCGCCCAGCCTTTCGGTGGTGTCTCCATGGTGATTGGGAAAGAAGCCTTAGCCCCCGCACTCAGCCTTCCTCTAGCCTACCTAGCCTCTTTACCCTCATCTAGACCGCTGTGTGGATGAAAGAAAGGATGTCGGCCAGTGAGCACGTGTCCTGATTTCCTTGGAAGGATTAGGCTCCTTGCCTGGGCAGAAGACAGCCAAGGTCAGCCTGAGCCTAGACACCTAGTGACCTGTGACGCTGCAGCCAGTGATAGATGTTGACTTCCACGCTCAGGTATCCGCAGGTGGCGCGACAGTGTGGTCGGAAGAGAAGTGTAACTAGAGATGACACGCTCACGAGGGCACGGGCCAAAGGTCAGGGAAAATAGCTGAGGTCGTGGAGCTGTAGCGGAGCCAGTCTAGGACCCAGGCCTCCCTGCCGTACGAGGCAAAGAGGTGATCCATATGCCGCCATCCGTAGACTGTGGAGGGCTGGGGCCCTGGATGCCCGGATTTGGGCCTTGTCTACCGAGAAGTGACGCACATGCAGTGTGCCACCGGAGGCTGTGGAGCAGCAGAGGGCAAAATCTTGAAAATGGGGCCTTCCGTTGACTTTGCCTGTGCTCTCCTTTGGCTGAGTGACATCGTGTGTTTCCTAGCAGGTGAAGGCATTCGTGGAGAGAGGCGGTTTCCATGCGTGCAGGCAAAGTGTGTGCTGAGATGATGAGTTGCTGGAGACCAGGGTGGACTCCTCAGACCCAGAATAGGCCTCTGGCAGGTATGTGTCATTGTTTTCTGTCCATGGTACTCAGCCGGCTATTTGCATAGAATGTTATCAGCGGGATTAGTATTCTCCAGAGAGGCTGCCACATGTCAGCAAGCTTCACCTGGCCAGGTCCGCCCGTGATGTAGCTCCCCAATCAATGGCTACTCTCTAGACCTTCCAGATAGACGAGCAGATCTTCTCTGCCCATGGGCAACCAGTAGAGCCAGAGGCCTTCCCCCTTTGCTCTTTTGTCTCTAGGCACTCTGTCAGGCACTCCAAGCTATGAATTGACTCAGGGGGAGAAGGAAAGAGATTTCAGAGAATGAAAACATCCCGAGAGAGACCGAGAGAGGGATGCAAGAGATGCTGAGTGGAGATGCCTTGCGTACTGATATCCTCAGGAAAGTGGGAAAGAGGTATCTGGACTGCTCTGCCACTGCCCTGAAGCAGTCCGCACCAGGGGCTCCCTTGTGCCTGCGTAGCCTTTCCCAGGGTGTGCTCCAACGCTGTGGCCACTAGGTGTCATAGGTCACAGTGGAGGGCCCTGTGTCATCTGCCTGGCGGGCCGGATCTCTGCCATTGGCTGAGTCTTGTCACCAGGCCCATCACAAGCTCCACCCACTCTTGCGGTGGGGGGACTGTCTCTATGGTGATGGCAAAGAATCCTCAGCCCCGCCCACCTGGCCTTGACTTCACCTACCTGGCCCGCTGACCCTCACTCAGACCTCTGTGTTGATAAAAATGAATGTCCACCAGTGCCTAGGTGTCAGCATCTGGGATAAAGGATTGGGGACCTTGCCTGGGGCAGAAGGCAGCCTAGGTCAGCGGGTACCTGGAAGTCTAGTGACTTGGGACACTGCTGCCAGTGACAAATGGTGACTCCCACACTCACATATCCCCTGGTGGCAGAATGATAGTGGTGGGTGGAGAAACATGGCTCCGGAGCACACGTTCAATGGGGCACCAGCCAAAGCAAAGGCCAGGGCCAGCAGTGGACGTCGTGGAGCTGAATGGCGAGCCAGTGAAGGGCCCAAGGGTCCCTCCTGTATGTGGCAAACAGGTCATCCGTGTCCCCATGTCCATAAACCATTGGTCTGCTGGGGCCCAGGCTGCCAGGATTTCGGCCTTGCCTTCGGAGCCCGGCCACATACGCGGCCTTGCACTGGAGGCGGGGACATGTAGACAGCAAAAATGTGGAGAATGGCAGTGTTTCCTCGATTTCCCTGGCATTGGCCTTTTTGAGCAGCTTGCTTTTTTTCCTGGTGGGATAGGGTCCTGACGGAGAAAGGCAGGATTCTGTGTGCAGGAAGGGTGTGTGCTGAGAGGGTGACGACGTTGAGACCATGTTGGGATCTTTAGTCCCAGGAAAGGTCCCTGGTGGGTGTGGGTCAATGTTCTCTACCCATCCCCCTTGGCGGGCAGAGGTTTTTGCCATACAAAGCAGCAGCGGAATTATTCGTGGCCAGAGAGGTTGCATCTGCCCACAAGCTCCACCTGGCCAGGGTCCGCCCCTACTGTATTGCGCATGTCAATCAACAGAAGCTAAGACCTTCCAGAGAGACTACCTGCTGTTCTCTACCCACTGGGAAGCGGTCCAGCCAGAAGCCTCCCCCGTTTCATCTCCAGGCTCTCTCTCAGGCCCCTCATACTTGTGATGTGTCTCAGGGGTAGAATGAAGAGATTCCTCTGAATGAACACATCCAGAGAGGCCACAGATGCAGAGGAAGGGCGCCTTGCCTACTGATATCCTAGCGTAGGTGGAAAAGAGGTACCTGCCTACTGTCCCAGTGTGTCGAAGGTGTTCACATCAGGGGTTGCCTACTGTGAAGTTATTCCCTGGGTGCCCTCGATTTTGTGGCCAAAGACGCAAGGGGCCATTGCTTGTCCATGAGTAAAATGGAGGACTCTGTGGAACTGGCCGGATAGGCTGGACCTCTCCTATTGGCTCAGTGTTTGTGACTCGTCCCCGTCAGAAGTTCCGCCCAGCCTTTCGGTGGTGTCTCCATGGTGATTGGGAAAGAAGCCTTAGCCCCCGCACTCAGCCTTCCTCTAGCCTACCTAGCCTCTTTACCCTCATCTAGACCGCTGTGTGGATGAAAGAAAGGATGTCGGCCAGTGAGCACGTGTCCTGATTTCCTTGGAAGGATTAGGCTCCTTGCCTGGGCAGAAGACAGCCAAGGTCAGCCTGAGCCTAGACACCTAGTGACCTGTGACGCTGCAGCCAGTGATAGATGTTGACTTCCACGCTCAGGTATCCGCAGGTGGCGCGACAGTGTGGTCAGAAGAGAAGTGTAACTAGAGATGACACGCTCACGAGGGCACGGGCCAAAGGTCAGGGAAAATAGCTGAGGTCGTGGAGCTGTAGCAGAGCCAGTCTAGGACCCAGGCCTCCCTGCCGTACGAGGCAAAGAGGTGATCCATATGCCGCCATCCGTAGACTGTGGAGGGCTGGGGCCCTGGATGCCCGGATTTGGGCCTTGTCTACCGAGAAGTGACGCACATGCAGTGTGCCACCGGAGGCTGTGGAGCAGCAGAGGGCAAAATCTTGAAAATGGGGCCTTCCGTTGACTTTGCCTGTGCTCTCCTTTGGCTGAGTGACATCGTGTGTTTCCTAGCAGGTGAAGGCATTCGTGGAGAGAGGCGGTTTCCATGCGTGCAGGCAAAGTGTGTGCTGAGATGATGAGTTGCTGGAGACCAGGGTGGACTCCTCAGACCCAGAATAGGCCTCTGGCAGGTATGTGTCATTGTTTTCTGTCCATGGTACTCAGCCGGCTATTTGCATAGAATGTTATCAGCGGGATTAGTATTCTCCAGAGAGGCTGCCACATGTCAGCAAGCTTCACCTGGCCAGGTCCGCCCGTGATGTAGCTCCCCAATCAATGGCTACTCTCTAGACCTTCCAGATAGACGAGCAGATCTTCTCTGCCCATGGGCAACCAGTAGAGCCAGAGGCCTTCCCCCTTTGCTCTTTTGTCTCTAGGCACTCTGTCAGGCACTCCAAGCTATGAATTGACTCAGGGGGAGAAGGAAAGAGATTTCAGAGAATGAAAACATCCCGAGAGAGACCGAGAGAGGGATGCAAGAGATGCTGAGTGGAGATGCCTTGCGTACTGATATCCTCAGGAAAGTGGGAAAGAGGTATCTGGACTGCTCTGCCACTGCCCTGAAGCAGTCCGCACCAGGGGCTCCCTTGTGCCTGCGTAGCCTTTCCCAGGGTGTGCTCCAACGCTGTGGCCACTAGGTGTCATAGGTCACAGTGGAGGGCCCTGTGTCATCTGCCTGGCGGGCCGGATCTCTGCCATTGGCTGAGTCTTGTCACCAGGCCCATCACAAGCTCCACCCACTCTTGCGGTGGGGGGACTGTCTCTATGGTGATGGCAAAGAATCCTCAGCCCCGCCCACCTGGCCTTGACTTCACCTACCTGGCCCGCTGACCCTCACTCAGACCTCTGTGTTGATAAAAATGAATGTCCACCAGTGCCTAGGTGTCAGCATCTGGGATAAAGGATTGGGGACCTTGCCTGGGGCAGAAGGCAGCCTAGGTCAGCGGGTACCTGGAAGTCTAGTGACTTGGGACACTGCTGCCAGTGACAAATGGTGACTCCCACACTCACATATCCCCTGGTGGCAGAATGATAGTGGTGGGTGGAGAAACATGGCTCCGGAGCACACGTTCAATGGGGCACCAGCCAAAGCAAAGGCCAGGGCCAGCAGTGGACGTCGTGGAGCTGAATGGCGAGCCAGTGAAGGGCCCAAGGGTCCCTCCTGTATGTGGCAAACAGGTCATCCGTGTCCCCATGTCCATAAACCATTGGTCTGCTGGGGCCCAGGCTGCCAGGATTTCGGCCTTGCCTTCGGAGCCCGGCCACATACGCGGCCTTGCACTGGAGGCGGGGACATGTAGACAGCAAAAATGTGGAGAATGGCAGTGTTTCCTCGATTTCCCTGGCATTGGCCTTTTTGAGCAGCTTGCTTTTTTTCCTGGTGGGATAGGGTCCTGACGGAGAAAGGCAGGATTCTGTGTGCAGGAAGGGTGTGTGCTGAGAGGGTGACGACGTTGAGACCATGTTGGGATCTTTAGTCCCAGGAAAGGTCCCTGGTGGGTGTGGGTCAATGTTCTCTACCCATCCCCCTTGGCGGGCAGAGGTTTTTGCCATACAAAGCAGCAGCGGAATTATTCGTGGCCAGAGAGGTTGCATCTGCCCACAAGCTCCACCTGGCCAGGGTCCGCCCCTACTGTATTGCGCATGTCAATCAACAGAAGCTAAGACCTTCCAGAGAGACTACCTGCTGTTCTCTACCCACTGGGAAGCGGTCCAGCCAGAAGCCTCCCCCGTTTCATCTCCAGGCTCTCTCTCAGGCCCCTCATACTTGTGATGTGTCTCAGGGGTAGAATGAAGAGATTCCTCTGAATGAACACATCCAGAGAGGCCACAGATGCAGAGGAAGGGCGCCTTGCCTACTGATATCCTAGCGTAGGTGGAAAAGAGGTACCTGCCTACTGTCCCAGTGTGTCGAAGGTGTTCACATCAGGGGTTGCCTACTGTGAAGTTATTCCCTGGGTGCCCTCGATTTTGTGGCCAAAGACGCAAGGGGCCATTGCTTGTCCATGAGTAAAATGGAGGACTCTGTGTAACTGGCCGGATAGGCTGGACCTCTCCTATTGGCTCAGTGTTTGTGACTCGTCCCCGTCAGAAGTTCCGCCCAGCCTTTCGGTGGTGTCTCCATGGTGATTGGGAAAGAAGCCTTAGCCCCCGCACTCAGCCTTCCTCTAGCCTACCTAGCCTCTTTACCCTCATCTAGACCGCTGTGTGGATGAAAGAAAGGATGTCGGCCAGTGAGCACGTGTCCTGATTTCCTTGGAAGGATTAGGCTCCTTGCCTGGGCAGAAGACAGCCAAGGTCAGCCTGAGCCTAGACACCTAGTGACCTGTGACGCTGCAGCCAGTGATAGATGTTGACTTCCACGCTCAGGTATCCGCAGGTGGCGCGACAGTGTGGTCGGAAGAGAAGTGTAACTAGAGATGACACGCTCACGAGGGCACGGGCCAAAGGTCAGGGAAAATAGCTGAGGTCGTGGAGCTGTAGCGGAGCCAGTCTAGGACCCAGGCCTCCCTGCCGTACGAGGCAAAGAGGTGATCCATATGCCGCCATCCGTAGACTGTGGAGGGCTGGGGCCCTGGATGCCCGGATTTGGGCCTTGTCTACCGAGAAGTGACGCACATGCAGTGTGCCACCGGAGGCTGTGGAGCAGCAGAGGGCAAAATCTTGAAAATGGGGCCTTCCGTTGACTTTGCCTGTGCTCTCCTTTGGCTGAGTGACATCGTGTGTTTCCTAGCAGGTGAAGGCATTCGTGGAGAGAGGCGGTTTCCATGCGTGCAGGCAAAGTGTGTGCTGAGATGATGAGTTGCTGGAGACCAGGGTGGACTCCTCAGACCCAGAATAGGCCTCTGGCAGGTATGTGTCATTGTTTTCTGTCCATGGTACTCAGCCGGCTATTTGCATAGAATGTTATCAGCGGGATTAGTATTCTCCAGAGAGGCTGCCACATGTCAGCAAGCTTCACCTGGCCAGGTCCGCCCGTGATGTAGCTCCCCAATCAATGGCTACTCTCTAGACCTTCCAGATAGACGAGCAGATCTTCTCTGCCCATGGGCAACCAGTAGAGCCAGAGGCCTTCCCCCTTTGCTCTTTTGTCTCTAGGCACTCTGTCAGGCACTCCAAGCTATGAATTGACTCAGGGGGAGAAGGAAAGAGATTTCAGAGAATGAAAACATCCCGAGAGAGACCGAGAGAGGGATGCAAGAGATGCTGAGTGGAGATGCCTTGCGTACTGATATCCTCAGGAAAGTGGGAAAGAGGTATCTGGACTGCTCTGCCACTGCCCTGAAGCAGTCCGCACCAGGGGCTCCCTTGTGCCTGCGTAGCCTTTCCCAGGGTGTGCTCCAACGCTGTGGCCACTAGGTGTCATAGGTCACAGTGGAGGGCCCTGTGTCATCTGCCTGGCGGGCCGGATCTCTGCCATTGGCTGAGTCTTGTCACCAGGCCCATCACAAGCTCCACCCACTCTTGCGGTGGGGGGACTGTCTCTATGGTGATGGCAAAGAATCCTCAGCCCCGCCCACCTGGCCTTGACTTCACCTACCTGGCCCGCTGACCCTCACTCAGACCTCTGTGTTGATAAAAATGAATGTCCACCAGTGCCTAGGTGTCAGCATCTGGGATAAAGGATTGGGGACCTTGCCTGGGGCAGAAGGCAGCCTAGGTCAGCGGGTACCTGGAAGTCTAGTGACTTGGGACACTGCTGCCAGTGACAAATGGTGACTCCCACACTCACATATCCCCTGGTGGCAGAATGATAGTGGTGGGTGGAGAAACATGGCTCCGGAGCACACGTTCAATGGGGCACCAGCCAAAGCAAAGGCCAGGGCCAGCAGTGGACGTCGTGGAGCTGAATGGCGAGCCAGTGAAGGGCCCAAGGGTCCCTCCTGTATGTGGCAAACAGGTCATCCGTGTCCCCATGTCCATAAACCATTGGTCTGCTGGGGCCCAGGCTGCCAGGATTTCGGCCTTGCCTTCGGAGCCCGGCCACATACGCGGCCTTGCACTGGAGGCGGGGACATGTAGACAGCAAAAATGTGGAGAATGGCAGTGTTTCCTCGATTTCCCTGGCATTGGCCTTTTTGAGCAGCTTGCTTTTTTTCCTGGTGGGATAGGGTCCTGACGGAGAAAGGCAGGATTCTGTGTGCAGGAAGGGTGTGTGCTGAGAGGGTGACGACGTTGAGACCATGTTGGGATCTTTAGTCCCAGGAAAGGTCCCTGGTGGGTGTGGGTCAATGTTCTCTACCCATCCCCCTTGGCGGGCAGAGGTTTTTGCCATACAAAGCAGCAGCGGAATTATTCGTGGCCAGAGAGGTTGCATCTGCCCACAAGCTCCACCTGGCCAGGGTCCGCCCCTACTGTATTGCGCATGTCAATCAACAGAAGCTAAGACCTTCCAGAGAGACTACCTGCTGTTCTCTACCCACTGGGAAGCGGTCCAGCCAGAAGCCTCCCCCGTTTCATCTCCAGGCTCTCTCTCAGGCCCCTCATACTTGTGATGTGTCTCAGGGGTAGAATGAAGAGATTCCTCTGAATGAACACATCCAGAGAGGCCACAGATGCAGAGGAAGGGCGCCTTGCCTACTGATATCCTAGCGTAGGTGGAAAAGAGGTACCTGCCTACTGTCCCAGTGTGTCGAAGGTGTTCACATCAGGGGTTGCCTACTGTGAAGTTATTCCCTGGGTGCCCTCGATTTTGTGGCCAAAGACGCAAGGGGCCATTGCTTGTCCATGAGTAAAATGGAGGACTCTGTGGAACTGGCCGGATAGGCTGGACCTCTCCTATTGGCTCAGTGTTTGTGACTCGTCCCCGTCAGAAGTTCCGCCCAGCCTTTCGGTGGTGTCTCCATGGTGATTGGGAAAGAAGCCTTAGCCCCCGCACTCAGCCTTCCTCTAGCCTACCTAGCCTCTTTACCCTCATCTAGACCGCTGTGTGGATGAAAGAAAGGATGTCGGCCAGTGAGCACGTGTCCTGATTTCCTTGGAAGGATTAGGCTCCTTGCCTGGGCAGAAGACAGCCAAGGTCAGCCTGAGCCTAGACACCTAGTGACCTGTGACGCTGCAGCCAGTGATAGATGTTGACTTCCACGCTCAGGTATCCGCAGGTGGCGCGACAGTGTGGTCAGAAGAGAAGTGTAACTAGAGATGACACGCTCACGAGGGCACGGGCCAAAGGTCAGGGAAAATAGCTGAGGTCGTGGAGCTGTAGCAGAGCCAGTCTAGGACCCAGGCCTCCCTGCCGTACGAGGCAAAGAGGTGATCCATATGCCGCCATCCGTAGACTGTGGAGGGCTGGGGCCCTGGATGCCCGGATTTGGGCCTTGTCTACCGAGAAGTGACGCACATGCAGTGTGCCACCGGAGGCTGTGGAGCAGCAGAGGGCAAAATCTTGAAAATGGGGCCTTCCGTTGACTTTGCCTGTGCTCTCCTTTGGCTGAGTGACATCGTGTGTTTCCTAGCAGGTGAAGGCATTCGTGGAGAGAGGCGGTTTCCATGCGTGCAGGCAAAGTGTGTGCTGAGATGATGAGTTGCTGGAGACCAGGGTGGACTCCTCAGACCCAGAATAGGCCTCTGGCAGGTATGTGTCATTGTTTTCTGTCCATGGTACTCAGCCGGCTATTTGCATAGAATGTTATCAGCGGGATTAGTATTCTCCAGAGAGGCTGCCACATGTCAGCAAGCTTCACCTGGCCAGGTCCGCCCGTGATGTAGCTCCCCAATCAATGGCTACTCTCTAGACCTTCCAGATAGACGAGCAGATCTTCTCTGCCCATGGGCAACCAGTAGAGCCAGAGGCCTTCCCCCTTTGCTCTTTTGTCTCTAGGCACTCTGTCAGGCACTCCAAGCTATGAATTGACTCAGGGGGAGAAGGAAAGAGATTTCAGAGAATGAAAACATCCCGAGAGAGACCGAGAGAGGGATGCAAGAGATGCTGAGTGGAGATGCCTTGCGTACTGATATCCTCAGGAAAGTGGGAAAGAGGTATCTGGACTGCTCTGCCACTGCCCTGAAGCAGTCCGCACCAGGGGCTCCCTTGTGCCTGCGTAGCCTTTCCCAGGGTGTGCTCCAACGCTGTGGCCACTAGGTGTCATAGGTCACAGTGGAGGGCCCTGTGTCATCTGCCTGGCGGGCCGGATCTCTGCCATTGGCTGAGTCTTGTCACCAGGCCCATCACAAGCTCCACCCACTCTTGCGGTGGGGGGACTGTCTCTATGGTGATGGCAAAGAATCCTCAGCCCCGCCCACCTGGCCTTGACTTCACCTACCTGGCCCGCTGACCCTCACTCAGACCTCTGTGTTGATAAAAATGAATGTCCACCAGTGCCTAGGTGTCAGCATCTGGGATAAAGGATTGGGGACCTTGCCTGGGGCAGAAGGCAGCCTAGGTCAGCGGGTACCTGGAAGTCTAGTGACTTGGGACACTGCTGCCAGTGACAAATGGTGACTCCCACACTCACATATCCCCTGGTGGCAGAATGATAGTGGTGGGTGGAGAAACATGGCTCCGGAGCACACGTTCAATGGGGCACCAGCCAAAGCAAAGGCCAGGGCCAGCAGTGGACGTCGTGGAGCTGAATGGCGAGCCAGTGAAGGGCCCAAGGGTCCCTCCTGTATGTGGCAAACAGGTCATCCGTGTCCCCATGTCCATAAACCATTGGTCTGCTGGGGCCCAGGCTGCCAGGATTTCGGCCTTGCCTTCGGAGCCCGGCCACATACGCGGCCTTGCACTGGAGGCGGGGACATGTAGACAGCAAAAATGTGGAGAATGGCAGTGTTTCCTCGATTTCCCTGGCATTGGCCTTTTTGAGCAGCTTGCTTTTTTTCCTGGTGGGATAGGGTCCTGACGGAGAAAGGCAGGATTCTGTGTGCAGGAAGAGTGTGTGCTGAGAGGGTGACGACGTTGAGACCATGTTGGGATCTTTAGTCCCAGGAAAGGTCCCTGGTGGGTGTGGGTCAATGTTCTCTACCCATCCCCCTTGGCGGGCAGAGGTTTTTGCCATACAAAGCAGCAGCGGAATTATTCGTGGCCAGAGAGGTTGCATCTGCCCACAAGCTCCACCTGGCCAGGGTCCGCCCCTACTGTATTGCGCATGTCAATCAACAGAAGCTAAGACCTTCCAGAGAGACTACCTGCTGTTCTCTACCCACTGGGAAGCGGTCCAGCCAGAAGCCTCCCCCGTTTCATCTCCAGGCTCTCTCTCAGGCCCCTCATACTTGTGATGTGTCTCAGGGGTAGAATGAAGAGATTCCTCTGAATGAACACATCCAGAGAGGCCACAGATGCAGAGGAAGGGCGCCTTGCCTACTGATATCCTAGCGTAGGTGGAAAAGAGGTACCTGCCTACTGTCCCAGTGTGTCGAAGGTGTTCACATCAGGGGTTGCCTACTGTGAAGTTATTCCCTGGATGCCCTCGATTTTGTGGCCAAAGACGCAAGGGGCCATTGCTTGTCCATGAGTAAAATGGAAGACTCTGTGGAACTGGCCGGATAGGCTGGACCTCTCCTATTGGCTCAGTGTTTGTGACTCGTCCCCGTCAGAAGTTCCGCCCAGCCTTTCGGTGGTGTCTCCATGGTGATTGGGAAAGAAGCCTTAGCCCCCGCACTCAGCCTTCCTCTAGCCTACCTAGCCTCTTTACCCTCATCTAGACCGCTGTGTGGATGAAAGAAAGGATGTCGGCCAGTGAGCACGTGTCCTGATTTCCTTGGAAGGATTAGGCTCCTTGCCTGGGCAGAAGACAGCCAAGGTCAGCCTGAGCCTAGACACCTAGTGACCTGTGACGCTGCAGCCAGTGATAGATGTTGACTTCCACGCTCAGGTATCCGCAGGTGGCGCAACAGTGTGGTCGGAAGAGAAGTGTAACTAGAGATGACACGCTCACGAGGGCACGGGCCAAAGGTCAGGGAAAATAGCTGAGGTCGTGGAGCTGTAGCGGAGCCAGTCTAGGACCCAGGCCTCCCTGCCGTACGAGGCAAAGAGGTGATCCATATGCCGCCATCCGTAGACTGTGGAGGGCTGGGGCCCTGGATGCCCGGATTTGGGCCTTGTCTACCGAGAAGTGACGCACATGCAGTGTGCCACCGGAGGCTGTGGAGCAGCAGAGGGCAAAATCTTGAAAATGGGGCCTTCCGTTGACTTTGCCTGTGCTCTCCTTTGGCTGAGTGACATCGTGTGTTTCCTAGCAGGTGAAGGCATTCGTGGAGAGAGGCGGTTTCCATGCGTGCAGGCAAAGTGTGTGCTGAGATGATGAGTTGCTGGAGACCAGGGTGGACTCCTCAGACCCAGAATAGGCCTCTGGCAGGTATGTGTCAATGTTTTCTGTCCATGGTACTCAGCCGGCTATTTGCATAGAATGTTATCAGCGGGATTAGTATTCTCCAGAGAGGCTGCCACATGTCAGCAAGCTTCACCTGGCCAGGTCCGCCCGTGATGTAGCTCCCCAATCAATGGCTACTCTCTAGACCTTCCAGATAGACGAGCAGATCTTCTCTGCCCATGGGCAACCAGTAGAGCCAGAGGCCTTCCCCCTTTGCTCTTTTGTCTCTAGGCACTCTGTCAGGCACTCCAAGCTATGAATTGACACAGGGGGAGAAGGAAAGAGATTTCAGAGAATGAAAACATCCCGAGAGAGACCGAGAGAGGGATGCAAGAGATGCTGAGTGGAGATGCCTTGCGTACTGATATCCTCAGGAAAGTGGGAAAGAGGTATCTGGACTGCTCTGCCACTGCCCTGAAGCAGTCCGCACCAGGGGCTCCCTTGTGCCTGCGTAGCCTTTCCCAGGGTGTGCTCCAACGCTGTGGCCACTAGGTGTCATAGGTCACAGTGGAGGGCCCTGTGTCATCTGCCTGGCGGGCCGGATCTCTGCCATTGGCTGAGTCTTGTCACCAGGCCCATCACAAGCTCCACCCACTCTTGCGGTGGGGGGACTGTCTCTATGGTGATGGCAAAGAATCCTCAGCCCCGCCCACCTGGCCTTGACTTCACCTACCTGGCCCGCTGACCCTCACTCAGACCTCTGTGTTGATAAAAATGAATGTCCACCAGTGCCTAGGTGTCAGCATCTGGGATAAAGGATTGGGGACCTTGCCTGGGGCAGAAGGCAGCCTAGGTCAGCGGGTACCTGGAAGTCTAGTGACTTGGGACACTGCTGCCAGTGACAAATGGTGACTCCCACACTCACATATCCCCTGGTGGCAGAATGATAGTGGTGGGTGGAGAAACATGGCTCCGGAGCACACGTTCAATGGGGCACCAGCCAAAGCAAAGGCCAGGGCCAGCAGTGGACGTCGTGGAGCTGAATGGCGAGCCAGTGAAGGGCCCAAGGATCCCTCCTGTATGTGGCAAACAGGTCATCCGTGTCCCCATGTCCATAAACCATTGGTCTGCTGGGGCCCAGGCTGCCAGGATTTCGGCCTTGCCTTCGGAGCCCGGCCACATACGCGGCCTTGCACTGGAGGCGGGAACATGTAGACAGCAAAAATGTGGAGAATGGCAGTGTTTCCTCGATTTCCCTGGCATTGGCCTTTTTGAGCAGCTTGCTTTTTTTCCTGGTGGGATAGGGTCCTGACGGAGAAAGGCAGGATTCTGTGTGCAGGAAGGGTGTGTGCTGAGAGGGTGACGACGTTGAGACCATGTTGGGATCTTTAGTCCCAGGAAAGGTCCCTGGTGGGTGTGGGTCAATGTTCTCTACCCATCCCCCTTGGCGGGCAGAGGTTTTTGCCATACAAAGCAGCAGCGGAATTATTCGTGGCCAGAGAGGTTGCATCTGCCCACAAGCTCCACCTGGCCAGGGTCCGCCCCTACTGTATTGCGCATGTCAATCAACAGAAGCTAAGACCTTCCAGAGAGACTACCTGCTGTTCTCTACCCACTGGGAAGCGGTCCAGCCAGAAGCCTCCCCCGTTTCATCTCCAGGCTCTCTCTCAGGCCCCTCATACTTGTGATGTGTCTCAGGGGTAGAATGAAGAGATTCCTCTGAATGAACACATCCAGAGAGGCCACAGATGCAGAGGAAGGGCGCCTTGCCTACTGATATCCTAGCGTAGGTGGAAAAGAGGTACCTGCCTACTGTCCCAGTGTGTCGAAGGTGTTCACATCAGGGGTTGCCTACTGTGAAGTTATTCCCTGGGTGCCCTCGATTTTGTGGCCAAAGACGCAAGGGGCCATTGCTTGTCCATGAGTAAAATGGAGGACTCTGTGGAACTGGCCGGATAGGCTGGACCTCTCCTATTGGCTCAGTGTTTGTGACTCGTCCCCGTCAGAAGTTCCGCCCAGCCTTTCGGTGGTGTCTCCATGGTGATTGGGAAAGAAGCCTTAGCCCCCGCACTCAGCCTTCCTCTAGCCTACCTAGCCTCTTTACCCTCATCTAGACCGCTGTGTGGATGAAAGAAAGGATGTCGGCCAGTGAGCACGTGTCCTGATTTCCTTGGAAGGATTAGGCTCCTTGCCTGGGCAGAAGACAGCCAAGGTCAGCCTGAGCCTAGACACCTAGTGACCTGTGACGCTGCAGCCAGTGATAGATGTTGACTTCCACGCTCAGGTATCCGCAGGTGGCGCGACAGTGTGGTCGGAAGAGAAGTGTAACTAGAGATGACACGCTCACGAGGGCACGGGCCAAAGGTCAGGGAAAATAGCTGAGGTCGTGGAGCTGTAGCGGAGCCAGTCTAGGACCCAGGCCTCCCTGCCGTACGAGGCAAAGAGGTGATCCATATGCCGCCATCCGTAGACTGTGGAGGGCTGGCGCCCTGGATGCCCGGATTTGGGCCTTGTCTACCGAGAAGTGACGCACATGCAGTGTGCCACCGGAGGCTGTGGAGCAGCAGAGGGCAAAATCTTGAAAATGGGGCCTTCCGTTGACTTTGCCTGTGCTCTCCTTTGGCTGAGTGACATCGTGTGTTTCCTAGCAGGTGAAGGCATTCGTGGAGAGAGGCGGTTTCCATGCGTGCAGGCAAAGTGTGTGCTGAGATGATGAGTTGCTGGAGACCAGGGTGGACTCCTCAGACCCAGAATAGGCCTCTGGCAGGTATGTGTCATTGTTTTCTGTCCATGGTACTCAGCCGGCTATTTGCATAGAATGTTATCAGCGGGATTAGTATTCTCCAGAGAGGCTGCCACATGTCAGCAAGCTTCACCTGGCCAGGTCCGCCCGTGATGTAGCTCCCCAATCAATGGCTACTCTCTAGACCTTCCAGATAGACGAGCAGATCTTCTCTGCCCATGGGCAACCAGTAGAGCCAGAGGCCTTCCCCCTTTGCTCTTTTGTCTCTAGGCACTCTGTCAGGCACTCCAAGCTATGAATTGACTCAGGGGGAGAAGGAAAGAGATTTCAGAGAATGAAAACATCCCGAGAGAGACCGAGAGAGGGATGCAAGAGATGCTGAGTGGAGATGCCTTGCGTACTGATATCCTCAGGAAAGTGGGAAAGAGGTATCTGGACTGCTCTGCCACTGCCCTGAAGCAGTCCGCACCAGGGGCTCCCTTGTGCCTGCGTAGCCTTTCCCAGGGTGTGCTCCAACGCTGTGGCCACTAGGTGTCATAGGTCACAGTGGAGGGCCCTGTGTCATCTGCCTGGCGGGCCGGATCTCTGCCATTGGCTGAGTCTTGTCACCAGGCCCATCACAAGCTCCACCCACTCTTGCGGTGGGGGGACTGTCTCTATGGTGATGGCAAAGAATCCTCAGCCCCGCCCACCTGGCCTTGACTTCACCTACCTGGCCCGCTGACCCTCACTCAGACCTCTGTGTTGATAAAAATGAATGTCCACCAGTGCCTAGGTGTCAGCATCTGGGATAAAGGATTGGGGACCTTGCCTGGGGCAGAAGGCAGCCTAGGTCAGCGGGTACCTGGAAGTCTAGTGACTTGGGACACTGCTGCCAGTGACAAATGGTGACTCCCACACTCACATATCCCCTGGTGGCAGAATGATAGTGGTGGGTGGAGAAACATGGCTCCGGAGCACACGTTCAATGGGGCACCAGCCAAAGCAGAGGCCAGGGCCAGCAGTGGACGTCGTGGAGCTGAATGGCGAGCCAGTGAAGGGCCCAAGGATCCCTCCTGTATGTGGCAAACAGGTCATCCGTGTCCCCATGTCCATAAACCATTGGTCTGCTGGGGCCCAGGCTGCCAGGATTTCGGCCTTGCCTTCGGAGCCCGGCCACATACGCGGCCTTGCACTGGAGGCGGGGACATGTAGACAGCAAAAATGTGGAGAATGGCAGTGTTTCCTCGATTTCCCTGGCATTGGCCTTTTTGAGCAGCTTGCTTTTTTTCCTGGTGGGATAGGGTCCTGACGGAGAAAGGCAGGATTCTGTGTGCAGGAAGGGTGTGTGCTGAGAGGGTGACGACGTTGAGACCATGTTGGGATCTTTAGTCCCAGGAAAGGTCCCTGGTGGGTGTGGGTCAATGTTCTCTACCCATCCCCCTTGGCGGGCAGAGGTTTTTGCCATACAAAGCAGCAGCGGAATTATTCGTGGCCAGAGAGGTTGCATCTGCCCACAAGCTCCACCTGGCCAGGGTCCGCCCCTACTGTATTGCGCATGTCAATCAACAGAAGCTAAGACCTTCCAGAGAGACTACCTGCTGTTCTCTACCCACTGGGAAGCGGTCCAGCCAGAAGCCTCCCCCGTTTCATCTCCAGGCTCTCTCTCAGGCCCCTCATACTTGTGATGTGTCTCAGGGGTAGAATGAAGAGATTCCTCTGAATGAACACATCCAGAGAGGCCACAGATGCAGAGGAAGGGCGCCTTGCCTACTGATATCCTAGCGTAGGTGGAAAAGAGGTACCTGCCTACTGTCCCAGTGTGTCGAAGGTGTTCACATCAGGGGTTGCCTACTGTGAAGTTATTCCCTGGGTGCCCTCGATTTTGTGGCCAAAGACGCAAGGGGCCATTGCTTGTCCATGAGTAAAATGGAGGACTCTGTGGAACTGGCCGGATAGGCTGGACCTCTCCTATTGGCTCAGTGTTTGTGACTCGTCCCCGTCAGAAGTTCCGCCCAGCCTTTCGGTGGTGTCTCCATGGTGATTGGGAAAGAAGCCTTAGCCCCCGCACTCAGCCTTCCTCTAGCCTACCTAGCCTCTTTACCCTCATCTAGACCGCTGTGTGGATGAAAGAAAGGATGTCGGCCAGTGAGCACGTGTCCTGATTTCCTTGGAAGGATTAGGCTCCTTGCCTGGGCAGAAGACAGCCAAGGTCAGCCTGAGCCTAGACACCTAGTGACCTGTGACGCTGCAGCCAGTGATAGATGTTGACTTCCACGCTCAGGTATCCGCAGGTGGCGCGACAGTGTGGTCGGAAGAGAAGTGTAACTAGAGATGACACGCTCACGAGGGCACGGGCCAAAGGTCAGGGAAAATAGCTGAGGTCGTGGAGCTGTAGCAGAGCCAGTCTAGGACCCAGGCCTCCCTGCCGTACGAGGCAAAGAGGTGATCCATATGCCGCCATCCGTAGACTGTGGAGGGCTGGCGCCCTGGATGCCCGGATTTGGGCCTTGTCTACCGAGAAGTGACGCACATGCAGTGTGCCACCGGAGGCTGTGGAGCAGCAGAGGGCAAAATCTTGAAAATGGGGCCTTCCGTTGACTTTGCCTGTGCTCTCCTTTGGCTGAGTGACATCGTGTGTTTCCTAGCAGGTGAAGGCATTCGTGGAGAGAGGCGGTTTCCATGCGTGCAGGCAAAGTGTGTGCTGAGATGATGAGTTGCTGGAGACCAGGGTGGACTCCTCAGACCCAGAATAGGCCTCTGGCAGGTATGTGTCAATGTTTTCTGTCCATGGTACTCAGCCGGCTATTTGCATAGAATGTTATCAGCGGGATTAGTATTCTCCAGAGAGGCTGCCACATGTCAGCAAGCTTCACCTGGCCAGGTCCGCCCGTGATGTAGCTCCCCAATCAATGGCTACTCTCTAGACCTTCCAGATAGACGAGCAGATCTTCTCTGCCCATGGGCAACCAGTAGAGCCAGAGGCCTTCCCCCTTTGCTCTTTTGTCTCTAGGCACTCTGTCAGGCACTCCAAGCTATGAATTGACTCAGGGGGAGAAGGAAAGAGATTTCAGAGAATGAAAACATCCCGAGAGAGACCGAGAGAGGGATGCAAGAGATGCTGAGTGGAGATGCCTTGCGTACTGATATCCTCAGGAAAGTGGGAAAGAGGTATCTGGACTGCTCTGCCACTGCCCTGAAGCAGTCCGCACCAGGGGCTCCCTTGTGCCTGCGTAGCCTTTCCCAGGGTGTGCTCCAACGCTGTGGCCACTAGGTGTCATAGGTCACAGTGGAGGGCCCTGTGTCATCTGCCTGGCGGGCCGGATCTCTGCCATTGGCTGAGTCTTGTCACCAGGCCCATCACAAGCTCCACCCACTCTTGCGGTGGGGGGACTGTCTCTATGGTGATGGCAAAGAATCCTGAGCCCCGCCCACCTGGCCTTGACTTCACCTACCTGGCCCGCTGACCCTCACTCAGACCTCTGTGTTGCTCCAAATGAATGTCCGCCACTGCCCGGGTGTCAGCATCTGGGATAAAGAATTCGGGACCTTGCCTGGGGCAGAAGGCAGCCTAGGTCAGCGGGTACCTGGAAGTCTACTGCCTTGTGACACTGCTGCCAGTGACAAATGGTGACTCCCACACTCACATATCCCCTGGTGGCAGAATGATAGTGATGGGCGGAGAAACATGGCTCCGGACCACACGTTCCGTGGGGCACCAGCCAAAACAAAGGCCAGGGCCGGTAGTGGACGTCGTGGAGCTGAATGGCGAGCCAGTGAAGGGCCCAAGGGTCCCTCCTGTATGTGGCCAACAGGTCATCCGTGTCCCCACGTCCATAAAGCATTGGACTCCTGGGGCCCAGGCTGCCGGGATTTCGGCCTTGCCTTCGGAGCCCGGCCACTTACGCAGCCTTGCACCCGAGGCGGGGACACGTAGACAGCAAAAATGTGGAAAATGGCAGTGTTCCCTCGATTTCCCTGGCATCGGCCTTTTTGAGCGGCTTGCTTTTTTTCCTGGTAGGATAGGGCCCTGACGGAGAAAGGCAGGATTATGTGTGCAGGAAGGGTGTGTGCTGAGAGGGTGACGACGTTGAGACCATGTTGGGATCTTTAGTCCCAGGAAAGGCCCCTGGCGGGTGTGGGTCAATGTTCTCTACCCATCCCACTTGGCGGGGGGAGGTTTTCACCATACAAAGCAGCAGCGGAATTATTCGTCGCCGGAGAGGTTGCATCTGCCCACAAGCTCCACCTGGCCGGGGTCCGCCCCTCCCGTATTGCGCATGTCAATCAACAGAAGCTAAGACCTTCCAGAGAGACTACCTGCTATTCTGTCCCCACGGGGAAGCAGTACAGCCAGAAGCCTCCCCCGTTACATCTCTAGGCTCTCTCTCAGGTCCCTCATACCAGTCATGTGTCTCAGGGGTAGAATGAAGAGATTCCTCTGAATGAACACATCCAGAGAGGCCATAGATGCTGAGGAAGGGCGCCTTGCCTGCTGATATCCTAGCGTAAGTGGAAAAGAGGTACCTGCCTGCTGGCCCAGTGTGTCGAACGTGTCCACATCAGGGGTTGCCGACTGTGAAGTTATTCCCTGGGTGCCCCGGATTTTGTGGCCAAAGACGCAAGGGGCCGTTGTCTGTCCATGAGTAAAATGGAGGGGTCTGCGGAACTGGCCGGTTAGGCTGGACCTCTCCTATTGGCTCAGTGTTTGTGACTCGTCCCCGTCAGAAGTTCCGGCCAGCCTTGTCGTGGCTGTCTCCATGGTGATTGGGAAAGGAGCCTTAGGCCCCGCACTCAGCCTTCACCTGGCCTCCGTTGCCTCTTTACCCTCAGGTAGACTGCTGTGTGGATAAAAGAAAGGATGTTGGCCAGTGAGCACGTGTCCTGATTTCCTTGGAAGGATTAGGCTCTTTGCCTGGGCAGAAGACAGCCAAGGTCAGCCTGAGCCTAGACACCTAGTGACCTGTGACACTGCAGCCAGTGATAGATGTTCATTTTCATGCTCAGGTGTCCGCAGGTGGCGGATTCAGAGCGGTCGGAGAAGAATTGTAACTCGGGATCACACACTCACGAGGGCACGGGCCAAAGGTCAGGGAAAATAGCTGAGGTCGTGGAGCTCTAGCGGAGACAGTGTAGGGCCCGGGCCTCCCTCCCGTACGTGGCAAAGAGGTGATCCATATGCCGCCATGCGCAGACTCTGGACGGCTGGGGCCCTGGATGCCCGGATTTGGGCCTTGTCTACCGAGAAGTGACGCACATGCAGTGTGCCACCGGAAGCTGTGGAGCAGCAGAAGGCAAAATCTTGAAAATGGGGGCTTCAGTTGACTTTGCCTGTGCTCTCCTTTGGCTGAGTGACATCGTGTGTTTCCTAGCGAGTGAAGACATTCGTGGAGAGAGGCGGTTTCCATGCGTGCAGGCAAAGTGTGTGCTGAGATGATGAGTTGCTGGAGACCAGGGTGGACTCCTCAGACCCAGAATAGGCCTCTGGCAGGTATGTGTCAAGGTTTTCTGCCCATGGCACTCACCCGGGTATTTGCATAGAATGTTATCAGCAGAATTAGTAGTCTCCAGAGAGGCTGCCACATGTCAGCAAGCTTCACGTGGCCAGGGTCCGCCCGTGATGTTGCTCCCCAATCAATCACTACTCTCTAGACCTTCCAGATAGACTACCAGAACTTCTCTGCCCATGGGCAACCAGTAGAGCCAGAGGCCTTCCCCCTTTGCTCTTTGGTCTCTAGGCCCTCTGTCAGGCACTCCAAGCTGTGAAGTGACTCAGGGGGAGAAGGAAAGAGATTTCAGAGAAGGAACACATCCAGAGAGAGACAGAGAGAGAGAGAGGCAAGAGATGCTGAGTGGGGATGCCTTGCGTACTGATATCCTCAGGAAAGTGGGAAAGAGGTACCTGGCCTGCTCTGCCACTGCCCTGAAGCAGTCCGCACCAGGGGCTCCCTTGTGCCTGCGTAGCCTTTCCCAGGGTGTGCTCCAACCCTGTGGCCACTAGGTGTCATAGGTCAGAATGGAGGGCCCTGTGTCATCTGCCTGGCGGGCTGGACGTCTGCAATTGGCTCAGTCTAGTCACCAGGCCCGGTGTAAGCTCCGCCCACTCTTCCGGTCGGGGAACTCTCTCTATGGTGATGGCAAAGAAGCCTTAATCCCGCCCACCTGGCCTTGACTTCACCTACCCGGCCCGCTGACCCTCGCTCCGACCTCTGTGTTGATAAAAATGAATGTCCGCCAGTGGCCAGGTGTCAGCATGTGGGATAAAGGATTGGGGACCTTGCCTGGGGCAGAAGGCAGCCTAGGTCAGCGGGTACCTGGAAGTCTAGTGACTTGTGACACTGCTGCCAGTGAGAAATGGTGACTCCCACACTCACGTATCCCCTGGTGGCAGAATGATAGTGGCGGGTGGAGAAACATGGCTCCGGAGCACACGTTCAACGGGGCAGCAGCCAAAGCAAAGGCCAGGGCCAGTAGTGGACGTCGTGGAGCTGAATGGCGAGCCAGTGAAGGGCCCAAGGATCCCTCCTGTATGTGGCCAACAGGTCATCCGTGTCCCCACGTCCATAAAGCATTGGACTCCTGGGGCCCAGGCTGCCGGGATTTCGGCCTTGCCTTCGGAGCCCGGCCACTTACGCAGCCTTGCACCCGAGGCGGGGACACGTAGACAGCAAAAATGTGGAAAATGGCAGTGTTCCCTCGATTTCCCTGGCATCGGCCTTTTTGAGCGGCTTGCTTTTTTTCCTGGTAGGATAGGGCCCTGACGGAGAAAGGCAGGATTATGTGTGCAGGAAAGGTGTGTGCTGAGAGGGTGACGACGTTGAGACCGTGTTGGGATCTTTAGTCCCAGGAAAGGCCCCTGGCGGGTGTGGGTCAATGTTCTCTACCCATCCCACTTGGCGGGGGGAGGTTTTCACCATACAAAGCAGCAGCGGAATTATTCGTCGCCGGAGAGGTTGCATCTGCCCACAAGCTCCACCTGGCCGGGGTCCGCCCCTCCCGTATTGCGCATGTCAATCAACAGAAGCTAAGACCTTCCAGAGAGACTACCTGCTATTCTGTCCCCACGGGGAAGCAGTACAGCCAGAAGCCTCCCCCGTTCCATCTCTAGGCTCTCTCTCAGGTCCCTCATACCTGTCATGTGTCTCAGGGGTAGAATGAAGAGATTCCTCTGAATGAACACATCCAGAGAGGCCATAGATGCTGAGGAAGGGCGCCTTGCCTGCTGATATCCTAGCGTAAGTGGAAAAGAGGTACCTGCCTGCTGGCCCAGTGTGTCGAACGTGTCCACATCAGGGGTTGCCGACTGTGAAGTTATTCCCTGGGTGCCCCGGATTTTGTGGCCAAAGACGCAAGGGGCCGTTGTCTGTCCATGAGTAAAATGGAGGGGTCTGCGGAACTGGCCGGTTAGGCTGGACCTCTCCTATTGGCTCAGTGTTTGTGACTCGTCCCCGTCAGAAGTTCCGGCCAGCCTTGCGGTGGCTGTCTCCATGGTGATTGGGAAAGAAGCCTTAGGCCCCGCACTCAGCCTTCACCTGGCCTCCCTGGCCTCTTTACCCTCACGTAGACTGCTGTGTGGATAAAAGAAAGGATGTTGGCCAGTGAGCACGTGTCCTGATTTCCTTGGAAGGATTAGGCTCTTTGCCTGGGCAGAAGACAGCCAAGGTCAGCCTGAGCCTAGACACCTAGTGACCTGTGACACTGCAGCCAGTGATAGATGTTCATTTTCATGCTCAGGTATCCGCAGGTGGCGGATTCAGAGTGGTCGGAGAAGAATTGTAACTCGGGATCACACACTCACGAGGGCACGGGCCAAAGGTCAGGGAAAATAGCTGAGGTCGTGGAGCTCTAGCGGAGACAGTGTAGGGCCCGGGCCTCCCTCCCGTACGTGGCAAAGAGGTGATCCATATGCCGCCATGCGCAGACTCTGGACGGCTGGGGCCCTGGATGCCCGGATCTCGGCCTCGTCTACCGAGAAGTGACGCACATGCAGTGTGCCACCGGAGGCTGTGGAGCAGCAGAAGGCAAAATCTTGAAAATGGGGGCTTCAGTTGACTTTGCCTGTGCTCTCCTTTGGCTGAGTGACATCGTGTGTTTCCTAGCGGGTGAAGGCATTCGTGGAGAGAGGCGGTTTCCACGCGTGCAGGCAAAGTGTGTGCTGAGATGATGAGTTGCTGGAGACCAGGGTGGACTCCTCAGACCCAGAATAGGCCTCTGGCAGGTATGTGTCAAGGTTTTCTGCCCATGGCACTCACCCGGGTATTTGCATAGAATGTTATCAGCAGAATTAGTAGTCTCCAGAGAGGCTGCCACATGTCAGCAAGCTTCACGTGGCCAGGGTCCGCCCGTGATGTTGCTCCCCAATCAATCACTACTCTCTAGACCTTCCAGATAGACTACCAGAACTTCTCTGCCCATGGGCAACCAGTAGAGCCAGAGGCCTTCCCCCTTTGCTCTTTGGTCTCTAGGCCCTCTGTCAGGCACTCCAAGCTGTGAAGTGACTCAGGGGGAGAAGGAAAGAGATTTCAGAGAAGGAACACATCCAGAGAGAGACAGAGAGAGAGAGGCAAGAGATGCTGAGTGGGGATGCCTTGCGTACTGATATCCTCAGGAAAGTGGGAAAGAGGTACCTGGCCTGCTCTGCCACTGCCCTGAAGCAGTCCGCACCAGGGGCTCCCTTGTGCCTGCGTAGCCTTTCCCAGGGTGTGCTCCAACCCTGTGGCCACTCGGTGTCATAGGTCACAATGGAGGGCCCTGTGTCATCTGCCTGGCGGGCTGGACCTCTGCCATTGGCTCAGTCTAGTCACCAGGCCCGGTGTAAGCTCCGCCCACTCTTCCGGTCAGGGAAGTCTCTCTATGGTGATGGCAAAGAAGCCTTAATCCCGCCCACCTGGCCTTGACTTCACCTACCCGGCCCGCTGACCCTCGCTCCGACCTCTGTGTTGATAAAAATGAATGTCCGCCAGTGGCCAGGTGTCAGCATGTGGGATAAAGGATTGGGGACCTTGCCTGGGGCAGAAGGCAGCCTAGGTCAGCGGGTACCTGGAAGTCTAGTGACTTGTGACACTGCTGCCAGTGAGAAATGGTGACTCCCACACTCACGTATCCCCTGGTGGCAGAATGATAGTGGCGGGTGGAGAAACATGGCTCCGGAGCACACGTTCAACGGGGCAGCAGCCAAAGCAAAGGCCAGGGCCAGTAGTGGACGTCGTGGAGCTGAATGGCGAGCCAGTGAAGGGCCCAAGGATCCCTCCGGTATGTGGCCAACAGGTCATCCGTGTCCCCACGTCCATAAAGCATTGGACTCCTGGGGCCCAGGCTGCCGGGATTTCGGCCTTGCCTTCGGAGCCCGGCCACTTACGCAGCCTTGCACCCGAGGCGGGGACACGTAGACAGCAAAAATGTGGAAAATGGCAGTGTTCCCTCGATTTCCCTGGCATCGGCCTTTTTGAGCGGCTTGCTTTTTTTCCTGGTAGGATAGGGCCCTGACGGAGAAAGGCAGGATTATGTGTGCAGGAAAGGTGTGTGCTGAGAGGGTGACGACGTTGAGACCATGTTGAGATCTTTAGTCCCAGGAAAGGCCCCTGGCGGGTGTGGGTCAATGTTCTCTACCCATCCCACTTGGCGGGGGGAGGTTTTCACCATACAAAGCAGCAGCGGAATTATTCGTCGCCGGAGAGGTTGCATCTGCCCACAAGCTCCACCTGGCCGGGGTCCGCCCCTCCCGTATTGCGCATGTCAATCAACAGAAGCTAAGACCTTCCAGAGAGACTACCTGCTATTCTGTCCCCACGGGGAAGCAGTACAGCCAGAAGCCTCCCCCGTTCCATCTCTAGGCTCTCTCTCAGGTCCCTCATACCTGTCATGTGTCTCAGGGGTAGAATGAAGAGATTCCTCTGAATGAACACATCCAGAGAGGCCATAGATGCTGAGGAAGGGCGCCTTGCCTGCTGATATCCTAGCGTAAGTGGAAAAGAGGTACCTGCCTGCTGGCCCAGTGTGTCGAACGTGTCCACATCAGGGGTTGCCGACTGTGAAGTTATTCCCTGGGTGCCCCGGATTTTGTGGCCAAAGACGCAAGGGGCCGTTGTCTGTCCATGAGTAAAATGGAGGGGTCTGCGGAACTGGCCGGTTAGGCTGGACCTCTCCTATTGGCTCAGTGTTTGTGACTCGTCCCCGTCAGAAGTTCCGACCAGCCTTGCGGTGGCTGTCTCCATGGTGATTGGGAAAGAAGCCTTAGGCCCCGCACTCAGCCTTCACCTGGCCTCCCTGGCCTCTTTACCCTCACGTAGACTGCTGTGTGGATAAAAGAAAGGATGTTGGCCAGTGAGCACGTGTCCTGATTTCCTTGGAAGGATTAGGCTCTTTGCCTGGGCAGAAGACAGCCAAGGTCAGCCTGAGCCTAGACACCTAGTGACCTGTGACACTGCAGCCAGTGATAGATGTTCATTTTCATGCTCAGGTATCCGCAGGTGGCGGATTCAGAGTGGTCGGAGAAGAATTGTAACTCGGGATCACACACTCACGAGGGCACGGGCCAAAGGTCAGGGAAAATAGCTGAGGTCGTGGAGCTCTAGCGGAGACAGTGTAGGGCCCGGGCCTCCCTCCCGTACGTGGCAAAGAGGTGATCCATATGCCGCCATGCGCAGACTCTGGATGGCTGGGGCCCTGGATGCCCGGATCTCGGCCTCGTCTACCGAGAAGTGATGCACATGCAGTGTGCCACCGGAGGCTGTGGAGCAGCAGAAGGCAAAATCTTGAAAATGGGGGCTTCAGTTGACTTTGCCTGTGCTCTCCTTTGGCTGAGTGACATCGTGTGTTTCCTAGCAGGTGAAGGCATTCGTGGAGAGAGGCCGTTTCCACGCGTGCAGGCAAAGTGTGTGCTGAGATGATGAGTTGCTGGAGACCAGGGTGGACTCCTCAGACCCAGAATAGGCCTCTGGCAGGTATGTGTCAAGGTTTTCTGCCCATGGCACTCACCCGGGTATTTGCATAGAATGTTATCAGCAGAATTAGTAGTCTCCAGAGAGGCTGCCACATGTCAGCAAGCTTCACGTGGCCAGGGTCCGCCCGTGATGTTGCTCCCCAATCAATCACTACTCTCTAGACCTTCCAGATAGACTACCAGAACTTCTCTGCCCATGGGCAACCAGTAGAGCCAGAGGCCTTCCCCCTTTGCTCTTTGGTCTCTAGGCCCTCTGTCAGGCACTCCAAGCTGTGAAGTGACTCAGGGGGAGAAGGAAAGAGATTTCAGAGAAGGAACACATCCAGAGAGAGACAGAGAGAGAGAGGCAAAAGATGCTGAGTGGGGATGCCTTGCGTACTGATATCCTCAGGAAAGTGGGAAAGAGGTACCTGGCCTGCTCTGCCACTGCCCTGAAGCAGTCCGCACCAGGGGCTCCCTTGTGCCTGCGTAGCCTTTCCCAGGGTGTGCTCCAACCCTGTGGCCACTCGGTGTCATAGGTCACAATGGAGGGCCCTGTGTCATCTGCCTGGCGGGCTGGACCTCTGCCATTGGCTCAGTCTAGTCACCAGGCCCGGTGTAAGCTCCGCCCACTCTTCCGGTCAGGGAAGTCTCTCTATGGTGATGGCAAAGAAGCCTTAATCCCGCCCACCTGGCCTTGACTTCACCTACCCGGCCCGCTGACCCTCGCTCCGACCTCTGTGTTGATAAAAATGAATGTCCGCCAGTGGCCAGGTGTCAGCATGTGGGATAAAGGATTGGGGACCTTGCCTGGGGCAGAAGGCAGCCTAGGTCAGCGGGTACCTGGAAGTCTAGTGACTTGTGACACTGCTGCCAGTGAGAAATGGTGACTCCCACACTCACGTATCCCCTGGTGGCAGAATGATAGTGGCGGGTGGAGAAACATGGCTCCGGAGCACACGTTCAACGGGGCAGCAGCCAAAGCAAAGGCCAGGGCCAGTAGTGGACGTCGTGGAGCTGAATGGCGAGCCAGTGAAGGGCCCAAGGATCCCTCCTGTATGTGGCCAACAGGTCATCCGTGTCCCCACGTCCATAAAGCATTGGACTCCTGGGGCCCAGGCTGCCGGGATTTCGGCCTTGCCTTCGGAGCCCGGCCACTTACGCAGCCTTGCACCCGAGGCGGGGACACGTAGACAGCAAAAATGTGGAAAATGGCAGTGTTCCCTCGATTTCCCTGGCATCGGCCTTTTTGAGCGGCTTGCTTTTTTTCCTGGTAGGATAGGGCCCTGACGGAGAAAGGCAGGATTATGTGTGCAGGAAAGGTGTGTGCTGAGAGGGTGACGACGTTGAGACCATGTTGGGATCTTTAGTCCCAGGAAAGGCCCCTGGCGGGTGTGGGTCAATGTTCTCTACCCATCCCACTTGGCGGGGGGAGGTTTTCACCATACAAAGCAGCAGCGGAATTATTCGTCGCCGGAGAGGTTGCATCTGCCCACAAGCTCCACCTGGCCGGGGTCCGCCCCTCCCGTATTGCGCATGTCAATCAACAGAAGCTAAGACCTTCCAGAGAGACTACCTGCTATTCTGTCCCCACGGGGAAGCAGTACAGCCAGAAGCCTCCCCCGTTCCATCTCTAGGCTCTCTCTCAGGTCCCTCATACCTGTCATGTGTCTCAGGGGTAGAATGAAGAGATTCCTCTGAATGAACACATCCAGAGAGGCCATAGATGCTGAGGAAGGGCGCCTTGCCTGCTGATATCCTAGCGTAAGTGGAAAAGAGGTACCTGCCTGCTGGCCCAGTGTGTCGAACGTGTCCACATCAGGGGTTGCCGACTGTGAAGTTATTCCCTGGGTGCCCCGGATTTTGTGGCCAAAGACGCAAGGGGCCGTTGTCTGTCCATGAGTAAAATGGAGGGGTCTGCGGAACTGGCCGGTTAGGCTGGACCTCTCCTATTGGCTCAGTGTTTGTGACTCGTCCCCGTCAGAAGTTCCGGCCAGCCTTGCGGTGGCTGTCTCCATGGTGATTGGGAAAGAAGCCTTAGGCCCCGCACTCAGCCTTCACCTGGCCTCCCTGGCCTCTTTACCCTCACGTAGACTGCTGTGTGGATAAAAGAAAGGATGTTGGCCAGTGAGCACGTGTCCTGATTTCCTTGGAAGGATTAGGCTCTTTGCCTGGGCAGAAGACAGCCAAGGTCAGCCTGAGCCTAGACACCTAGTGACCTGTGACACTGCAGCCAGTGATAGATGTTCATTTTCATGCTCAGGTATCCGCAGGTGGCGGATTCAGAGTGGTCGGAGAAGAATTGTAACTCGGGATCACACACTCACGAGGGCACGGGCCAAAGGTCAGGGAAAATAGCTGAGGTCGTGGAGCTCTAGCGGAGACAGTGTAGGGCCCGGGCCTCCCTCCCGTACGTGGCAAAGAGGTGATCCATATGCCGCCATGCGCAGACTCTGGACGGCTGGGGCCCTGGATGCCCGGACCTCGGCCTCGTCTACCGAGAAGTGACGCACATGCAGTGTGCCACCGGAGGCTGTGGAGCAGCAGAAGGCAAAATCTTGAAAATGGGGGCTTCAGTTGACTTTGCCTGTGCTCTCCTTTGGCTGAGTGACATCGTGTGTTTCCTAGCGGGTGAAGGCATTCGTGGAGAGAGGCGGTTTCCACGCGTGCAGGCAAAGTGTGTGCTGAGATGATGAGTTGCTGGAGACCAGGGTGGACTCCTCAGACCCAGAATAGGCCTCTGGCAGGTATGTGTCAAGGTTTTCTGCCCATGGCACTCACCCGGGTATTTGCATAGAATGTTATCAGCAGAATTAGTAGTCTCCAGAGAGGCTGCCACATGTCAGCAAGCTTCACGTGGCCAGGGTCCGCCCGTGATGTTGCTCCCCAATCAATCACTACTCTCTAGACCTTCCAGATAGACTACCAGAACTTCTCTGCCCATGGGCAACCAGTAGAGCCAGAGGCCTTCCCCCTTTGCTCTTTGGTCTCTAGGCCCTCTGTCAGGCACTCCAAGCTGTGAAGTGACTCAGGGGGAGAAGGAAAGAGATTTCAGAGAAGGAACACATCCAGAGAGAGACAGAGAGAGAGAGGCAAGAGATGCTGAGTGGGGATGCCTTGCGTACTGATATCCTCAGGAAAGTGGGAAAGAGGTACCTGGCCTGCTCTGCCACTGCCCTGAAGCAGTCCGCACCAGGGGCTCCCTTGTGCCTGCGTAGCCTTTCCCAGGGTGTGCTCCAACCCTGTGGCCACTCGGTGTCATAGGTCACAATGGAGGGCCCTGTGTCATCTGCCTGGCGGGCTGGACCTCTGCCATTGGCTCAGTCTAGTCACCAGGCCCGGTGTAAGCTCCGCCCACTCTTCCGGTCAGGGAAGTCTCTCTATGGTGATGGCAAAGAAGCCTTAATCCCGCCCACCTGGCCTTGACTTCACCTACCCGGCCCGCTGACCCTCGCTCCGACCTCTGTGTTGATAAAAATGAATGTCCGCCAGTGGCCAGGTGTCAGCATGTGGGATAAAGGATTGGGGACCTTGCCTGGGGCAGAAGGCAGCCTAGGTCAGCGGGTACCTGGAAGTCTAGTGACTTGTGACACTGCTGCCAGTGAGAAATGGTGACTCCCACACTCACGTATCCCCTGGTGGCAGAATGATAGTGGCGGGTGGAGAAACATGGCTCCGGAGCACACGTTCAACGGGGCAGCAGCCAAAGCAAAGGCCAGGGCCAGTAGTGGACGTCGTGGAGCTGAATGGCGAGCCAGTGAAGGGCCCAAGGATCCCTCCTGTATGTGGCCAACAGGTCATCCGTGTCCCCACGTCCATAAAGCATTGGACTCCTGGGGCCCAGGCTGCCGGGATTTCGGCCTTGCCTTCGGAGCCCGGCCACTTACGCAGCCTTGCACCCGAGGCGGGGACACGTAGACAGCAAAAATGTGGAAAATGGCAGTGTTCCCTCGATTTCCCTGGCATCGGCCTTTTTGAGCGGCTTGCTTTTTTTCCTGGTAGGATAGGGCCCTGACGGAGAAAGGCAGGATTATGTGTGCAGGAAAGGTGTGTGCTGAGAGGGTGACGACGTTGAGACCATGTTGGGATCTTTAGTCCCAGGAAAGGCCCCTGGCGGGTGTGGGTCAATGTTCTCTACCCATCCCACTTGGCGGGGGGAGGTTTTCACCATACAAAGCAGCAGCGGAATTATTCGTCGCCGGAGAGGTTGCATCTGCCCACAAGCTCCACCTGGCCGGGGTCCGCCCCTCCCGTATTGCGCATGTCAATCAACAGAAGCTAAGACCTTCCAGAGAGACTACCTGCTATTCTGTCCCCACGGGGAAGCAGTACAGCCAGAAGCCTCCCCCGTTCCATCTCTAGGCTCTCTCTCAGGTCCCTCATACCTGTCATGTGTCTCAGGGGTAGAATGAAGAGATTCCTCTGAATGAACACATCCAGAGAGGCCATAGATGCTGAGGAAGGGCGCCTTGCCTGCTGATATCCTAGCGTAAGTGGAAAAGAGGTACCTGCCTGCTGGCCCAGTGTGTCGAACGTGTCCACATCAGGGGTTGCCGACTGTGAAGTTATTCCCTGGGTGCCCCGGATTTTGTGGCCAAAGACGCAAGGGGCCGTTGTCTGTCCATGAGTAAAATGGAGGGGTCTGCGGAACTGGCCGGTTAGGCTGGACCTCTCCTATTGGCTCAGTGTTTGTGACTCGTCCCCGTCAGAAGTTCCGGCCAGCCTTGCGGTGGCTGTCTCCATGGTGATTGGGAAAGAAGCCTTAGGCCCCGCACTCAGCCTTCACCTGGCCTCCCTGGCCTCTTTACCCTCACGTAGACTGCTGTGTGGATAAAAGAAAGGATGTTGGCCAGTGAGCACGTGTCCTGATTTCCTTGGAAGGATTAGGCTCTTTGCCTGGGCAGAAGACAGCCAAGGTCAGCCTGAGCCTAGACACCTAGTGACCTGTGACACTGCAGCCAGTGATAGATGTTCATTTTCATGCTCAGGTATCCGCAGGTGGCGGATTCAGAGTGGTCGGAGAAGAATTGTAACTCGGGATCACACACTCACGAGGGCACGGGCCAAAGGTCAGGGAAAATAGCTGAGGTCGTGGAGCTCTAGCGGAGACAGTGTAGGGCCCGGGCCTCCCTCCCGTACGTGGCAAAGAGGTGATCCATATGCCGCCATGCGCAGACTCTGGACGGCTGGGGCCCTGGATGCCCGGACCTCGGCCTCGTCTACCGAGAAGTGACGCACATGCAGTGTGCCACCGGAGGCTGTGGAGCAGCAGAAGGCAAAATCTTGAAAATGGGGGCTTCAGTTGACTTTGCCTGTGCTCTCCTTTGGCTGAGTGACATCGTGTGTTTCCTAGCGGGTGAAGGCATTCGTGGAGAGAGGCGGTTTCCACGCGTGCAGGCAAAGTGTGTGCTGAGATGATGAGTTGCTGGAGACCAGGGTGGACTCCTCAGACCCAGAATAGGCCTCTGGCAGGTATGTGTCAAGGTTTTCTGCCCATGGCACTCACCCGGGTATTTGCATAGAATGTTATCAGCAGAATTAGTAGTCTCCAGAGAGGCTGCCACATGTCAGCAAGCTTCACGTGGCCAGGGTCCGCCCGTGATGTTGCTCCCCAATCAATCACTACTCTCTAGACCTTCCAGATAGACTACCAGAACTTCTCTGCCCATGGGCAACCAGTAGAGCCAGAGGCCTTCCCCCTTTGCTCTTTGGTCTCTAGGCCCTCTGTCAGGCACTCCAAGCTGTGAAGTGACTCAGGGGGAGAAGGAAAGAGATTTCAGAGAAGGAACACATCCAGAGAGAGACAGAGAGAGAGAGGCAAGAGATGCTGAGTGGGGATGCCTTGCGTACTGATATCCTCAGGAAAGTGGGAAAGAGGTACCTGGCCTGCTCTGCCACTGCCCTGAAGCAGTCCGCACCAGGGGCTCCCTTGTGCCTGCGTAGCCTTTCCCAGGGTGTGCTCCAACCCTGTGGCCACTCGGTGTCATAGGTCACAATGGAGGGCCCTGTGTCATCTGCCTGGCGGGCTGGACCTCTGCCATTGGCTCAGTCTAGTCACCAGGCCCGGTGTAAGCTCCGCCCACTCTTCCGGTCAGGGAAGTCTCTCTATGGTGATGGCAAAGAAGCCTTAATCCCGCCCACCTCATAGAGAGATAGTATTCCCGGCCCGCTGACCCTCGCTCCGACCTCTGTGTTGATAAAAATGAATGTCCGCCAGTGGCCAGGTGTCAGCATGTGGGATAAAGGATTGGGGACCTTGCCTGGGGCAGAAGGCAGCCTAGGTCAGCGGGTACCTGGAAGTCTAGTGACTTGTGACACTGCTGCCAGTGAGAAATGGTGACTCCCACACTCACGTATCCCCTGGTGGCAGAATGATAGTGGCGGGTGGAGAAACATGGCTCCGGAGCACACGTTCAACGGGGCAGCAGCCAAAGCAAAGGCCAGGGCCAGTAGTGGACGTCGTGGAGCTGAATGGCGAGCCAGTGAAGGGCCCAAGGATCCCTCCTGTATGTGGCCAACAGGTCATCCGTGTCCCCACGTCCATAAAGCATTGGACTCCTGGGGCCCAGGCTGCCGGGATTTCGGCCTTGCCTTCGGAGCCCGGCCACTTACGCAGCCTTGCACCCGAGGCGGGGACACGTAGACAGCAAAAATGTGGAAAATGGCAGTGTTCCCTCGATTTCCCTGGCATCGGCCTTTTTGAGCGGCTTGCTTTTTTTCCTGGTAGGATAGGGCCCTGACGGAGAAAGGCAGGATTATGTGTGCAGGAAAGGTGTGTGCTGAGAGGGTGACGACGTTGAGACCATGTTGAGATCTTTAGTCCCAGGAAAGGCCCCTGGCGGGTGTGGGTCAATGTTCTCTACCCATCCCACTTGGCGGGGGGAGGTTTTCACCATACAAAGCAGCAGCGGAATTATTCGTCGCCGGAGAGGTTGCATCTGCCCACAAGCTCCACCTGGCCGGGGTCCGCCCCTCCCGTATTGCGCATGTCAATCAACAGAAGCTAAGACCTTCCAGAGAGACTACCTGCTATTCTGTCCCCACGGGGAAGCAGTACAGCCAGAAGCCTCCCCCGTTCCATCTCTAGGCTCTCTCTCAGGTCCCTCATACCTGTCATGTGTCTCAGGGGTAGAATGAAGAGATTCCTCTGAATGAACACATCCAGAGAGGCCATAGATGCTGAGGAAGGGCGCCTTGCCTGCTGATATCCTAGCGTAAGTGGAAAAGAGGTACCTGCCTGCTGGCCCAGTGTGTCGAACGTGTCCACATCAGGGGTTGCCGACTGTGAAGTTATTCCCTGGGTGCCCCGGATTTTGTGGCCAAAGACGCAAGGGGCCGTTGTCTGTCCATGAGTAAAATGGAGGGGTCTGCGGAACTGGCCGGTTAGGCTGGACCTCTCCTATTGGCTCAGTGTTTGTGACTCGTCCCCGTCAGAAGTTCCGGCCAGCCTTGCGGTGGCTGTCTCCATGGTGATTGGGAAAGAAGCCTTAGGCCCCGCACTCAGCCTTCACCTGGCCTCCCTGGCCTCTTTACCCTCACGTAGACTGCTGTGTGGATAAAAGAAAGGATGTTGGCCAGTGAGCACGTGTCCTGATTTCCTTGGAAGGATTAGGCTCTTTGCCTGGGCAGAAGACAGCCAAGGTCAGCCTGAGCCTAGACACCTAGTGACCTGTGACACTGCAGCCAGTGATAGATGTTCATTTTCATGCTCAGGTATCCGCAGGTGGCGGATTCAGAGTGGTCGGAGAAGAATTGTAACTCGGGATCACACACTCACGAGGGCACGGGCCAAAGGTCAGGGAAAATAGCTGAGGTCGTGGAGCTCTAGCGGAGACAGTGTAGGGCCCGGGCCTCCCTCCCGTACGTGGCAAAGAGGTGATCCATATGCCGCCATGCGCAGACTCTGGACGGCTGGGGCCCTGGATGCCCGGACCTCGGCCTCGTCTACCGAGAAGTGACGCACATGCAGTGTGCCACCGGAGGCTGTGGAGCAGCAGAAGGCAAAATCTTGAAAATGGGGGCTTCAGTTGACTTTGCCTGTGCTCTCCTTTGGCTGAGTGACATCGTGTGTTTCCTAGCGGGTGAAGGCATTCGTGGAGAGAGGCGGTTTCCACGCGTGCAGGCAAAGTGTGTGCTGAGATGATGAGTTGCTGGAGACCAGGGTGGACTCCTCAGACCCAGAATAGGCCTCTGGCAGGTATGTGTCAAGGTTTTCTGCCCATGGCACTCACCCGGGTATTTGCATAGAATGTTATCAGCAGAATTAGTAGTCTCCAGAGAGGCTGCCACATGTCAGCAAGCTTCACGTGGCCAGGGTCCGCCCGTGATGTTGCTCCCCAATCAATCACTACTCTCTAGACCTTCCAGATAGACTACCAGAACTTCTCTGCCCATGGGCAACCAGTAGAGCCAGAGGCCTTCCCCCTTTGCTCTTTGGTCTCTAGGCCCTCTGTCAGGCACTCCAAGCTGTGAAGTGACTCAGGGGGAGAAGGAAAGAGATTTCAGAGAAGGAACACATCCAGAGAGAGACAGAGAGAGAGAGGCAAGAGATGCTGAGTGGGGATGCCTTGCGTACTGATATCCTCAGGAAAGTGGGAAAGAGGTACCTGGCCTGCTCTGCCACTGCCCTGAAGCAGTCCGCACCAGGGGCTCCCTTGTGCCTGCGTAGCCTTTCCCAGGGTGTGCTCCAACCCTGTGGCCACTCGGTGTCATAGGTCACAATGGAGGGCCCTGTGTCATCTGCCTGGCGGGCTGGACCTCTGCCATTGGCTCAGTCTAGTCACCAGGCCCGGTGTAAGCTCCGCCCACTCTTCCGGTCAGGGAAGTCTCTCTATGGTGATGGCAAAGAAGCCTTAATCCCGCCCACCTGGCCTTGACTTCACCTACCCGGCCCGCTGACCCTCGCTCCGACCTCTGTGTTGATAAAAATGAATGTCCGCCAGTGGCCAGGTGTCAGCATGTGGGATAAAGGATTGGGGACCTTGCCTGGGGCAGAAGGCAGCCTAGGTCAGCGGGTACCTGGAAGTCTAGTGACTTGTGACACTGCTGCCAGTGAGAAATGGTGACTCCCACACTCACGTATCCCCTGGTGGCAGAATGATAGTGGCGGGTGGAGAAACATGGCTCCGGAGCACACGTTCAACGGGGCAGCAGCCAAAGCAAAGGCCAGGGCCAGTAGTGGACGTCGTGGAGCTGAATGGCGAGCCAGTGAAGGGCCCAAGGATCCCTCCTGTATGTGGCCAACAGGTCATCCGTGTCCCCACGTCCATAAAGCATTGGACTCCTGGGGCCCAGGCTGCCGGGATTTCGGCCTTGCCTTCGGAGCCCGGCCACTTACGCAGCCTTGCACCCGAGGCGGGGACACGTAGACAGCAAAAATGTGGAAAATGGCAGTGTTCCCTCGATTTCCCTGGCATCGGCCTTTTTGAGCGGCTTGCTTTTTTTCCTGGTAGGATAGGGCCCTGACGGAGAAAGGCAGGATTATGTGTGCAGGAAAGGTGTGTGCTGAGAGGGTGACGACGTTGAGACCATGTTGGGATCTTTAGTCCCAGGAAAGGCCCCTGGCGGGTGTGGGTCAATGTTCTCTACCCATCCCACTTGGCGGGGGGAGGTTTTCACCATACAAAGCAGCAGCGGAGTTATTCGTCGCCGGAGAGGTTGCATCTGCCCACAAGCTCCACCTGGCCGGGGTCCGCCCCTCCCGTATTGCGCATGTCAATCAACAGAAGCTAAGACCTTCCAGAGAGACTACCTGCTATTCTGTCCCCACGGGGAAGCAGTACAGCCAGAAGCCTCCCCCGTTCCATCTCTAGGCTCTCTCTCAGGTCCCTCATACCTGTCATGTGTCTCAGGGGTAGAATGAAGAGATTCCTCTGAATGAACACATCCAGAGAGGCCATAGATGCTGAGGAAGGGCGCCTTGCCTGCTGATATCCTAGCGTAAGTGGAAAAGAGGTACCTGCCTGCTGGCCCAGTGTGTCGAACGTGTCCACATCAGGGGTTGCCGACTGTGAAGTTATTCCCTGGGTGCCCCGGATTTTGTGGCCAAAGACGCAAGGGGCCGTTGTCTGTCCATGAGTAAAATGGAGGGGTCTGCGGAACTGGCCGGTTAGGCTGGACCTCTCCTATTGGCTCAGTGTTTGTGACTCGTCCCCGTCAGAAGTTCCGGCCAGCCTTGCGGTGGCTGTCTCCATGGTGATTGGGAAAGAAGCCTTAGGCCCCGCACTCAGCCTTCACCTGGCCTCCCTGGCCTCTTTACCCTCACGTAGACTGCTGTGTGGATAAAAGAAAGGATGTTGGCCAGTGAGCACGTGTCCTGATTTCCTTGGAAGGATTAGGCTCTTTGCCTGGGCAGAAGACAGCCAAGGTCAGCCTGAGCCTAGACACCTAGTGACCTGTGACACTGCAGCCAGTGATAGATGTTCATTTTCATGCTCAGGTATCCGCAGGTGGCGGATTCAGAGTGGTCGGAGAAGAATTGTAACTCGGGATCACACACTCACGAGGGCACGGGCCAAAGGTCAGGGAAAATAGCTGAGGTCGTGGAGCTCTAGCGGAGACAGTGTAGGGCCCGGGCCTCCCTCCCGTACGTGGCAAAGAGGTGATCCATATGCCGCCATGCGCAGACTCTGGACGGCTGGGGCCCTGGATGCCCGGACCTCGGCCTCGTCTACCGAGAAGTGACGCACATGCAGTGTGCCACCGGAGGCTGTGGAGCAGCAGAAGGCAAAATCTTGAAAATGGGGGCTTCAGTTGACTTTGCCTGTGCTCTCCTTTGGCTGAGTGACATCGTGTGTTTCCTAGCGGGTGAAGGCATTCGTGGAGAGAGGCGGTTTCCACGCGTGCAGGCAAAGTGTGTGCTGAGATGATGAGTTGCTGGAGACCAGGGTGGACTCCTCAGACCCAGAATAGGCCTCTGGCAGGTATGTGTCAAGGTTTTCTGCCCATGGCACTCACCCGGGTATTTGCATAGAATGTTATCAGCAGAATTAGTAGTCTCCAGAGAGGCTGCCACATGTCAGCAAGCTTCACGTGGCCAGGGTCCGCCCGTGATGTTGCTCCCCAATCAATCACTACTCTCTAGACCTTCCAGATAGACTACCAGAACTTCTCTGCCCATGGGCAACCAGTAGAGCCAGAGGCCTTCCCCCTTTGCTCTTTGGTCTCTAGGCCCTCTGTCAGGCACTCCAAGCTGTGAAGTGACTCAGGGGGAGAAGGAAAGAGATTTCAGAGAAGGAACACATCCAGAGAGAGACAGAGAGAGAGAGGCAAGAGATGCTGAGTGGGGATGCCTTGCGTACTGATATCCTCAGGAAAGTGGGAAAGAGGTACCTGGCCTGCTCTGCCACTGCCCTGAAGCAGTCCGCACCAGGGGCTCCCTTGTGCCTGCGTAGCCTTTCCCAGGGTGTGCTCCAACCCTGTGGCCACTCGGTGTCATAGGTCACAATGGAGGGCCCTGTGTCATCTGCCTGGCGGGCTGGACCTCTGCCATTGGCTCAGTCTAGTCACCAGGCCCGGTGTAAGCTCCGCCCACTCTTCCGGTCAGGGAAGTCTCTCTATGGTGATGGCAAAGAAGCCTTAATCCCGCCCACCTGGCCTTGACTTCACCTACCCGGCCCGCTGACCCTCGCTCCGACCTCTGTGTTGATAAAAATGAATGTCCGCCAGTGGCCAGGTGTCAGCATGTGGGATAAAGGATTGGGGACCTTGCCTGGGGCAGAAGGCAGCCTAGGTCAGCGGGTACCTGGAAGTCTAGTGACTTGTGACACTGCTGCCAGTGAGAAATGGTGACTCCCACACTCACGTATCCCCTGGTGGCAGAATGATAGTGGCGGGTGGAGAAACATGGCTCCGGAGCACACGTTCAACGGGGCAGCAGCCAAAGCAAAGGCCAGGGCCAGTAGTGGACGTCGTGGAGCTGAATGGCGAGCCAGTGAAGGGCCCAAGGATCCCTCCTGTATGTGGCCAACAGGTCATCCGTGTCCCCACGTCCATAAAGCATTGGACTCCTGGGGCCCAGGCTGCCGGGATTTCGGCCTTGCCTTCGGAGCCCGGCCACTTACGCAGCCTTGCACCCGAGGCGGGGACACGTAGACAGCAAAAATGTGGAAAATGGCAGTGTTCCCTCGATTTCCCTGGCATCGGCCTTTTTGAGCGGCTTGCTTTTTTTCCTGGTAGGATAGGGCCCTGACGGAGAAAGGCAGGATTATGTGTGCAGGAAAGGTGTGTGCTGAGAGGGTGACGACGTTGAGACCATGTTGGGATCTTTAGTCCCAGGAAAGGCCCCTGGCGGGTGTGGGTCAATGTTCTCTACCCATCCCACTTGGCGGGGGGAGGTTTTCACCATACAAAGCAGCAGCGGAATTATTCGTCGCCGGAGAGGTTGCATCTGCCCACAAGCTCCACCTGGCCGGGGTCCGCCCCTCCCGTATTGCGCATGTCAATCAACAGAAGCTAAGACCTTCCAGAGAGACTACCTGCTATTCTGTCCCCACGGGGAAGCAGTACAGCCAGAAGCCTCCCCCGTTCCATCTCTAGGCTCTCTCTCAGGTCCCTCATACCTGTCATGTGTCTCAGGGGTAGAATGAAGAGATTCCTCTGAATGAACACATCCAGAGAGGCCATAGATGCTGAGGAAGGGCGCCTTGCCTGCTGATATCCTAGCGTAAGTGGAAAAGAGGTACCTGCCTGCTGGCCCAGTGTGTCGAACGTGTCCACATCAGGGGTTGCCGACTGTGAAGTTATTCCCTGGGTGCCCCGGATTTTGTGGCCAAAGACGCAAGGGGCCGTTGTCTGTCCATGAGTAAAATGGAGGGGTCTGCGGAACTGGCCGGTTAGGCTGGACCTCTCCTATTGGCTCAGTGTTTGTGACTCGTCCCCGTCAGAAGTTCCGGCCAGCCTTGCGGTGGCTGTCTCCATGGTGATTGGGAAAGAAGCCTTAGGCCCCGCACTCAGCCTTCACCTGGCCTCCCTGGCCTCTTTACCCTCACGTAGACTGCTGTGTGGATAAAAGAAAGGATGTTGGCCAGTGAGCACGTGTCCTGATTTCCTTGGAAGGATTAGGCTCTTTGCCTGGGCAGAAGACAGCCAAGGTCAGCCTGAGCCTAGACACCTAGTGACCTGTGACACTGCAGCCAGTGATAGATGTTCATTTTCATGCTCAGGTATCCGCAGGTGGCGGATTCAGAGTGGTCGGAGAAGAATTGTAACTCGGGATCACACACTCACGAGGGCACGGGCCAAAGGTCAGGGAAAATAGCTGAGGTCGTGGAGCTCTAGCGGAGACAGTGTAGGGCCCGGGCCTCCCTCCCGTACGTGGCAAAGAGGTGATCCATATGCCGCCATGCGCAGACTCTGGACGGCTGGGGCCCTGGATGCCCGGACCTCGGCCTCGTCTACCGAGAAGTGACGCACATGCAGTGTGCCACCGGAGGCTGTGGAGCAGCAGAAGGCAAAATCTTGAAAATGGGGGCTTCAGTTGACTTTGCCTGTGCTCTCCTTTGGCTGAGTGACATCGTGTGTTTCCTAGCGGGTGAAGGCATTCGTGGAGAGAGGCGGTTTCCACGCGTGCAGGCAAAGTGTGTGCTGAGATGATGAGTTGCTGGAGACCAGGGTGGACTCCTCAGACCCAGAATAGGCCTCTGGCAGGTATGTGTCAAGGTTTTCTGCCCATGGCACTCACCCGGGTATTTGCATAGAATGTTATCAGCAGAATTAGTAGTCTCCAGAGAGGCTGCCACATGTCAGCAAGCTTCACGTGGCCAGGGTCCGCCCGTGATGTTGCTCCCCAATCAATCACTACTCTCTAGACCTTCCAGATAGACTACCAGAACTTCTCTGCCCATGGGCAACCAGTAGAGCCAGAGGCCTTCCCCCTTTGCTCTTTGGTCTCTAGGCCCTCTGTCAGGCACTCCAAGCTGTGAAGTGACTCAGGGGGAGAAGGAAAGAGATTTCAGAGAAGGAACACATCCAGAGAGAGACAGAGAGAGAGAGGCAAGAGATGCTGAGTGGGGATGCCTTGCGTACTGATATCCTCAGGAAAGTGGGAAAGAGGTACCTGGCCTGCTCTGCCACTGCCCTGAAGCAGTCCGCACCAGGGGCTCCCTTGTGCCTGCGTAGCCTTTCCCAGGGTGTGCTCCAACCCTGTGGCCACTCGGTGTCATAGGTCACAATGGAGGGCCCTGTGTCATCTGCCTGGCGGGCTGGACCTCTGCCATTGGCTCAGTCTAGTCACCAGGCCCGGTGTAAGCTCCGCCCACTCTTCCGGTCAGGGAAGTCTCTCTATGGTGATGGCAAAGAAGCCTTAATCCCGCCCACCTGGCCTTGACTTCACCTACCCGGCCCGCTGACCCTCGCTCCGACCTCTGTGTTGATAAAAATGAATGTCCGCCAGTGGCCAGGTGTCAGCATGTGGGATAAAGGATTGGGGACCTTGCCTGGGGCAGAAGGCAGCCTAGGTCAGCGGGTACCTGGAAGTCTAGTGACTTGTGACACTGCTGCCAGTGAGAAATGGTGACTCCCACACTCACGTATCCCCTGGTGGCAGAATGATAGTGGCGGGTGGAGAAACATGGCTCCGGAGCACACGTTCAACGGGGCAGCAGCCAAAGCAAAGGCCAGGGCCAGTAGTGGACGTCGTGGAGCTGAATGGCGAGCCAGTGAAGGGCCCAAGGATCCCTCCTGTATGTGGCCAACAGGTCATCCGTGTCCCCACGTCCATAAAGCATTGGACTCCTGGGGCCCAGGCTGCCGGGATTTCGGCCTTGCCTTCGGAGCCCGGCCACTTACGCAGCCTTGCACCCGAGGCGGGGACACGTAGACAGCAAAAATGTGGAAAATGGCAGTGTTCCCTCGATTTCCCTGGCATCGGCCTTTTTGAGCGGCTTGCTTTTTTTCCTGGTAGGATAGGGCCCTGACGGAGAAAGGCAGGATTATGTGTGCAGGAAAGGTGTGTGCTGAGAGGGTGACGACGTTGAGACCGTGTTGGGATCTTTAGTCCCAGGAAAGGCCCCTGGCGGGTGTGGGTCAATGTTCTCTACCCATCCCACTTGGCGGGGGGAGGTTTTCACCATACAAAGCAGCAGCGGAATTATTCGTCGCCGGAGAGGTTGCATCTGCCCACAAGCTCCACCTGGCCGGGGTCCGCCCCTCCCGTATTGCGCATGTCAATCAACAGAAGCTAAGACCTTCCAGAGAGACTACCTGCTATTCTGTCCCCACGGGGAAGCAGTACAGCCAGAAGCCTCCCCCGTTCCATCTCTAGGCTCTCTCTCAGGTCCCTCATACCTGTCATGTGTCTCAGGGGTAGAATGAAGAGATTCCTCTGAATGAACACATCCAGAGAGGCCATAGATGCTGAGGAAGGGCGCCTTGCCTGCTGATATCCTAGCGTAAGTGGAAAAGAGGTACCTGCCTGCTGGCCCAGTGTGTCGAACGTGTCCACATCAGGGGTTGCCGACTGTGAAGTTATTCCCTGGGTGCCCCGGATTTTGTGGCCAAAGACGCAAGGGGCCGTTGTCTGTCCATGAGTAAAATGGAGGGGTCTGCGGAACTGGCCGGTTAGGCTGGACCTCTCCTATTGGCTCAGTGTTTGTGACTCGTCCCCGTCAGAAGTTCCGGCCAGCCTTGCGGTGGCTGTCTCCATGGTGATTGGGAAAGAAGCCTTAGGCCCCGCACTCAGCCTTCACCTGGCCTCCCTGGCCTCTTTACCCTCACGTAGACTGCTGTGTGGATAAAAGAAAGGATGTTGGCCAGTGAGCACGTGTCCTGATTTCCTTGGAAGGATTAGGCTCTTTGCCTGGGCAGAAGACAGCCAAGGTCAGCCTGAGCCTAGACACCTAGTGACCTGTGACACTGCAGCCAGTGATAGATGTTCATTTTCATGCTCAGGTATCCGCAGGTGGCGGATTCAGAGTGGTCGGAGAAGAATTGTAACTCGGGATCACACACTCACGAGGGCACGGGCCAAAGGTCAGGGAAAATAGCTGAGGTCGTGGAGCTCTAGCGGAGACAGTGTAGGGCCCGGGCCTCCCTCCCGTACGTGGCAAAGAGGTGATCCATATGCCGCCATGCGCAGACTCTGGACGGCTGGGGCCCTGGATGCCCGGACCTCGGCCTCGTCTACCGAGAAGTGACGCACATGCAGTGTGCCACCGGAGGCTGTGGAGCAGCAGAAGGCAAAATCTTGAAAATGGGGGCTTCAGTTGACTTTGCCTGTGCTCTCCTTTGGCTGAGTGACATCGTGTGTTTCCTAGCGGGTGAAGGCATTCGTGGAGAGAGGCGGTTTCCACGCGTGCAGGCAAAGTGTGTGCTGAGATGATGAGTTGCTGGAGACCAGGGTGGACTCCTCAGACCCAGAATAGGCCTCTGGCAGGTATGTGTCAAGGTTTTCTGCCCATGGCACTCACCCGGGTATTTGCATAGAATGTTATCAGCAGAATTAGTAGTCTCCAGAGAGGCTGCCACATGTCAGCAAGCTTCACGTGGCCAGGGTCCGCCCGTGATGTTGCTCCCCAATCAATCACTACTCTCTAGACCTTCCAGATAGACTACCAGAACTTCTCTGCCCATGGGCAACCAGTAGAGCCAGAGGCCTTCCCCCTTTGCTCTTTGGTCTCTAGGCCCTCTGTCAGGCACTCCAAGCTGTGAAGTGACTCAGGGGGAGAAGGAAAGAGATTTCAGAGAAGGAACACATCCAGAGAGAGACAGAGAGAGAGAGGCAAGAGATGCTGAGTGGGGATGCCTTGCGTACTGATATCCTCAGGAAAGTGGGAAAGAGGTACCTGGCCTGCTCTGCCACTGCCCTGAAGCAGTCCGCACCAGGGGCTCCCTTGTGCCTGCGTAGCCTTTCCCAGGGTGTGCTCCAACCCTGTGGCCACTCGGTGTCATAGGTCACAATGGAGGGCCCTGTGTCATCTGCCTGGCGGGCTGGACCTCTGCCATTGGCTCAGTCTAGTCACCAGGCCCGGTGTAAGCTCCGCCCACTCTTCCGGTCAGGGAAGTCTCTCTATGGTGATGGCAAAGAAGCCTTAATCCCGCCCACCTGGCCTTGACTTCACCTACCCGGCCCGCTGACCCTCGCTCCGACCTCTGTGTTGATAAAAATGAATGTCCGCCAGTGGCCAGGTGTCAGCATGTGGGATAAAGGATTGGGGACCTTGCCTGGGGCAGAAGGCAGCCTAGGTCAGCGGGTACCTGGAAGTCTAGTGACTTGTGACACTGCTGCCAGTGAGAAATGGTGACTCCCACACTCACGTATCCCCTGGTGGCAGAATGATAGTGGCGGGTGGAGAAACATGGCTCCGGAGCACACGTTCAACGGGGCAGCAGCCAAAGCAAAGGCCAGGGCCAGTAGTGGACGTCGTGGAGCTGAATGGCGAGCCAGTGAAGGGCCCAAGGATCCCTCCTGTATGTGGCCAACAGGTCATCCGTGTCCCCACGTCCATAAAGCATTGGACTCCTGGGGCCCAGGCTGCCGGGATTTCGGCCTTGCCTTCGGAGCCCGGCCACTTACGCAGCCTTGCACCCGAGGCGGGGACACGTAGACAGCAAAAATGTGGAAAATGGCAGTGTTCCCTCGATTTCCCTGGCATCGGCCTTTTTGAGCGGCTTGCTTTTTTTCCTGGTAGGATAGGGCCCTGACGGAGAAAGGCAGGATTATGTGTGCAGGAAAGGTGTGTGCTGAGAGGGTGACGACGTTGAGACCGTGTTGGGATCTTTAGTCCCAGGAAAGGCCCCTGGCGGGTGTGGGTCAATGTTCTCTACCCATCCCACTTGGCGGGGGGAGGTTTTCACCATACAAAGCAGCAGCGGAATTATTCGTCGCCGGAGAGGTTGCATCTGCCCACAAGCTCCACCTGGCCGGGGTCCGCCCCTCCCGTATTGCGCATGTCAATCAACAGAAGCTAAGACCTTCCAGAGAGACTACCTGCTATTCTGTCCCCACGGGGAAGCAGTACAGCCAGAAGCCTCCCCCGTTCCATCTCTAGGCTCTCTCTCAGGTCCCTCATACCTGTCATGTGTCTCAGGGGTAGAATGAAGAGATTCCTCTGAATGAACACATCCAGAGAGGCCATAGATGCTGAGGAAGGGCGCCTTGCCTGCTGATATCCTAGCGTAAGTGGAAAAGAGGTACCTGCCTGCTGGCCCAGTGTGTCGAACGTGTCCACATCAGGGGTTGCCGACTGTGAAGTTATTCCCTGGGTGCCCCGGATTTTGTGGCCAAAGACGCAAGGGGCCGTTGTCTGTCCATGAGTAAAATGGAGGGGTCTGCGGAACTGGCCGGTTAGGCTGGACCTCTCCTATTGGCTCAGTGTTTGTGACTCGTCCCCGTCAGAAGTTCCGGCCAGCCTTGCGGTGGCTGTCTCCATGGTGATTGGGAAAGAAGCCTTAGGCCCCGCACTCAGCCTTCACCTGGCCTCCCTGGCCTCTTTACCCTCACGTAGACTGCTGTGTGGATAAAAGAAAGGATGTTGGCCAGTGAGCACGTGTCCTGATTTCCTTGGAAGGATTAGGCTCTTTGCCTGGGCAGAAGACAGCCAAGGTCAGCCTGAGCCTAGACACCTAGTGACCTGTGACACTGCAGCCAGTGATAGATGTTCATTTTCATGCTCAGGTATCCGCAGGTGGCGGATTCAGAGTGGTCGGAGAAGAATTGTAACTCGGGATCACACACTCACGAGGGCACGGGCCAAAGGTCAGGGAAAATAGCTGAGGTCGTGGAGCTCTAGCGGAGACAGTGTAGGGCCCGGGCCTCCCTCCCGTACGTGGCAAAGAGGTGATCCATATGCCGCCATGCGCAGACTCTGGACGGCTGGGGCCCTGGATGCCCGGACCTCGGCCTCGTCTACCGAGAAGTGACGCACATGCAGTGTGCCACCGGAGGCTGTGGAGCAGCAGAAGGCAAAATCTTGAAAATGGGGGCTTCAGTTGACTTTGCCTGTGCTCTCCTTTGGCTGAGTGACATCGTGTGTTTCCTAGCGGGTGAAGGCATTCGTGGAGAGAGGCGGTTTCCACGCGTGCAGGCAAAGTGTGTGCTGAGATGATGAGTTGCTGGAGACCAGGGTGGACTCCTCAGACCCAGAATAGGCCTCTGGCAGGTATGTGTCAAGGTTTTCTGCCCATGGCACTCACCCGGGTATTTGCATAGAATGTTATCAGCAGAATTAGTAGTCTCCAGAGAGGCTGCCACATGTCAGCAAGCTTCACGTGGCCAGGGTCCGCCCGTGATGTTGCTCCCCAATCAATCACTACTCTCTAGACCTTCCAGATAGACTACCAGAACTTCTCTGCCCATGGGCAACCAGTAGAGCCAGAGGCCTTCCCCCTTTGCTCTTTGGTCTCTAGGCCCTCTGTCAGGCACTCCAAGCTGTGAAGTGACTCAGGGGGAGAAGGAAAGAGATTTCAGAGAAGGAACACATCCAGAGAGAGACAGAGAGAGAGAGGCAAGAGATGCTGAGTGGGGATGCCTTGCGTACTGATATCCTCAGGAAAGTGGGAAAGAGGTACCTGGCCTGCTCTGCCACTGCCCTGAAGCAGTCCGCACCAGGGGCTCCCTTGTGCCTGCGTAGCCTTTCCCAGGGTGTGCTCCAACCCTGTGGCCACTCGGTGTCATAGGTCACAATGGAGGGCCCTGTGTCATCTGCCTGGCGGGCTGGACCTCTGCCATTGGCTCAGTCTAGTCACCAGGCCCGGTGTAAGCTCCGCCCACTCTTCCGGTCAGGGAAGTCTCTCTATGGTGATGGCAAAGAAGCCTTAATCCCGCCCACCTGGCCTTGACTTCACCTACCCGGCCCGCTGACCCTCGCTCCGACCTCTGTGTTGATAAAAATGAATGTCCGCCAGTGGCCAGGTGTCAGCATGTGGGATAAAGGATTGGGGACCTTGCCTGGGGCAGAAGGCAGCCTAGGTCAGCGGGTACCTGGAAGTCTAGTGACTTGTGACACTGCTGCCAGTGAGAAATGGTGACTCCCACACTCACGTATCCCCTGGTGGCAGAATGATAGTGGCGGGTGGAGAAACATGGCTCCGGAGCACACGTTCAACGGGGCAGCAGCCAAAGCAAAGGCCAGGGCCAGTAGTGGACGTCGTGGAGCTGAATGGCGAGCCAGTGAAGGGCCCAAGGATCCCTCCTGTATGTGGCCAACAGGTCATCCGTGTCCCCACGTCCATAAAGCATTGGACTCCTGGGGCCCAGGCTGCCGGGATTTCGGCCTTGCCTTCGGAGCCCGGCCACTTACGCAGCCTTGCACCCGAGGCGGGGACACGTAGACAGCAAAAATGTGGAAAATGGCAGTGTTCCCTCGATTTCCCTGGCATCGGCCTTTTTGAGCGGCTTGCTTTTTTTCCTGGTAGGATAGGGCCCTGACGGAGAAAGGCAGGATTATGTGTGCAGGAAAGGTGTGTGCTGAGAGGGTGACGACGTTGAGACCGTGTTGGGATCTTTAGTCCCAGGAAAGGCCCCTGGCGGGTGTGGGTCAATGTTCTCTACCCATCCCACTTGGCGGGGGGAGGTTTTCACCATACAAAGCAGCAGCGGAATTATTCGTCGCCGGAGAGGTTGCATCTGCCCACAAGCTCCACCTGGCCGGGGTCCGCCCCTCCCGTATTGCGCATGTCAATCAACAGAAGCTAAGACCTTCCAGAGAGACTACCTGCTATTCTGTCCCCACGGGGAAGCAGTACAGCCAGAAGCCTCCCCCGTTCCATCTCTAGGCTCTCTCTCAGGTCCCTCATACCTGTCATGTGTCTCAGGGGTAGAATGAAGAGATTCCTCTGAATGAACACATCCAGAGAGGCCATAGATGCTGAGGAAGGGCGCCTTGCCTGCTGATATCCTAGCGTAAGTGGAAAAGAGGTACCTGCCTGCTGGCCCAGTGTGTCGAACGTGTCCACATCAGGGGTTGCCGACTGTGAAGTTATTCCCTGGGTGCCCCGGATTTTGTGGCCAAAGACGCAAGGGGCCGTTGTCTGTCCATGAGTAAAATGGAGGGGTCTGCGGAACTGGCCGGTTAGGCTGGACCTCTCCTATTGGCTCAGTGTTTGTGACTCGTCCCCGTCAGAAGTTCCGGCCAGCCTTGCGGTGGCTGTCTCCATGGTGATTGGGAAAGAAGCCTTAGGCCCCGCACTCAGCCTTCACCTGGCCTCCCTGGCCTCTTTACCCTCACGTAGACTGCTGTGTGGATAAAAGAAAGGATGTTGGCCAGTGAGCACGTGTCCTGATTTCCTTGGAAGGATTAGGCTCTTTGCCTGGGCAGAAGACAGCCAAGGTCAGCCTGAGCCTAGACACCTAGTGACCTGTGACACTGCAGCCAGTGATAGATGTTCATTTTCATGCTCAGGTATCCGCAGGTGGCGGATTCAGAGTGGTCGGAGAAGAATTGTAACTCGGGATCACACACTCACGAGGGCACGGGCCAAAGGTCAGGGAAAATAGCTGAGGTCGTGGAGCTCTAGCGGAGACAGTGTAGGGCCCGGGCCTCCCTCCCGTACGTGGCAAAGAGGTGATCCATATGCCGCCATGCGCAGACTCTGGACGGCTGGGGCCCTGGATGCCCGGACCTCGGCCTCGTCTACCGAGAAGTGACGCACATGCAGTGTGCCACCGGAGGCTGTGGAGCAGCAGAAGGCAAAATCTTGAAAATGGGGGCTTCAGTTGACTTTGCCTGTGCTCTCCTTTGGCTGAGTGACATCGTGTGTTTCCTAGCGGGTGAAGGCATTCGTGGAGAGAGGCGGTTTCCACGCGTGCAGGCAAAGTGTGTGCTGAGATGATGAGTTGCTGGAGACCAGGGTGGACTCCTCAGACCCAGAATAGGCCTCTGGCAGGTATGTGTCAAGGTTTTCTGCCCATGGCACTCACCCGGGTATTTGCATAGAATGTTATCAGCAGAATTAGTAGTCTCCAGAGAGGCTGCCACATGTCAGCAAGCTTCACGTGGCCAGGGTCCGCCCGTGATGTTGCTCCCCAATCAATCACTACTCTCTAGACCTTCCAGATAGACTACCAGAACTTCTCTGCCCATGGGCAACCAGTAGAGCCAGAGGCCTTCCCCCTTTGCTCTTTGGTCTCTAGGCCCTCTGTCAGGCACTCCAAGCTGTGAAGTGACTCAGGGGGAGAAGGAAAGAGATTTCAGAGAAGGAACACATCCAGAGAGAGACAGAGAGAGAGAGGCAAGAGATGCTGAGTGGGGATGCCTTGCGTACTGATATCCTCAGGAAAGTGGGAAAGAGGTACCTGGCCTGCTCTGCCACTGCCCTGAAGCAGTCCGCACCAGGGGCTCCCTTGTGCCTGCGTAGCCTTTCCCAGGGTGTGCTCCAACCCTGTGGCCACTCGGTGTCATAGGTCACAATGGAGGGCCCTGTGTCATCTGCCTGGCGGGCTGGACCTCTGCCATTGGCTCAGTCTAGTCACCAGGCCCGGTGTAAGCTCCGCCCACTCTTCCGGTCAGGGAAGTCTCTCTATGGTGATGGCAAAGAAGCCTTAATCCCGCCCACCTGGCCTTGACTTCACCTACCCGGCCCGCTGACCCTCGCTCCGACCTCTGTGTTGATAAAAATGAATGTCCGCCAGTGGCCAGGTGTCAGCATGTGGGATAAAGGATTGGGGACCTTGCCTGGGGCAGAAGGCAGCCTAGGTCAGCGGGTACCTGGAAGTCTAGTGACTTGTGACACTGCTGCCAGTGAGAAATGGTGACTCCCACACTCACGTATCCCCTGGTGGCAGAATGATAGTGGCGGGTGGAGAAACATGGCTCCGGAGCACACGTTCAACGGGGCAGCAGCCAAAGCAAAGGCCAGGGCCAGTAGTGGACGTCGTGGAGCTGAATGGCGAGCCAGTGAAGGGCCCAAGGATCCCTCCTGTATGTGGCCAACAGGTCATCCGTGTCCCCACGTCCATAAAGCATTGGACTCCTGGGGCCCAGGCTGCCGGGATTTCGGCCTTGCCTTCGGAGCCCGGCCACTTACGCAGCCTTGCACCCGAGGCGGGGACACGTAGACAGCAAAAATGTGGAAAATGGCAGTGTTCCCTCGATTTCCCTGGCATCGGCCTTTTTGAGCGGCTTGCTTTTTTTCCTGGTAGGATAGGGCCCTGACGGAGAAAGGCAGGATTATGTGTGCAGGAAAGGTGTGTGCTGAGAGGGTGACGACGTTGAGACCGTGTTGGGATCTTTAGTCCCAGGAAAGGCCCCTGGCGGGTGTGGGTCAATGTTCTCTACCCATCCCACTTGGCGGGGGGAGGTTTTCACCATACAAAGCAGCAGCGGAATTATTCGTCGCCGGAGAGGTTGCATCTGCCCACAAGCTCCACCTGGCCGGGGTCCGCCCCTCCCGTATTGCGCATGTCAATCAACAGAAGCTAAGACCTTCCAGAGAGACTACCTGCTATTCTGTCCCCACGGGGAAGCAGTACAGCCAGAAGCCTCCCCCGTTCCATCTCTAGGCTCTCTCTCAGGTCCCTCATACCTGTCATGTGTCTCAGGGGTAGAATGAAGAGATTCCTCTGAATGAACACATCCAGAGAGGCCATAGATGCTGAGGAAGGGCGCCTTGCCTGCTGATATCCTAGCGTAAGTGGAAAAGAGGTACCTGCCTGCTGGCCCAGTGTGTCGAACGTGTCCACATCAGGGGTTGCCGACTGTGAAGTTATTCCCTGGGTGCCCCGGATTTTGTGGCCAAAGACGCAAGGGGCCGTTGTCTGTCCATGAGTAAAATGGAGGGGTCTGCGGAACTGGCCGGTTAGGCTGGACCTCTCCTATTGGCTCAGTGTTTGTGACTCGTCCCCGTCAGAAGTTCCGGCCAGCCTTGCGGTGGCTGTCTCCATGGTGATTGGGAAAGAAGCCTTAGGCCCCGCACTCAGCCTTCACCTGGCCTCCCTGGCCTCTTTACCCTCACGTAGACTGCTGTGTGGATAAAAGAAAGGATGTTGGCCAGTGAGCACGTGTCCTGATTTCCTTGGAAGGATTAGGCTCTTTGCCTGGGCAGAAGACAGCCAAGGTCAGCCTGAGCCTAGACACCTAGTGACCTGTGACACTGCAGCCAGTGATAGATGTTCATTTTCATGCTCAGGTATCCGCAGGTGGCGGATTCAGAGTGGTCGGAGAAGAATTGTAACTCGGGATCACACACTCACGAGGGCACGGGCCAAAGGTCAGGGAAAATAGCTGAGGTCGTGGAGCTCTAGCGGAGACAGTGTAGGGCCCGGGCCTCCCTCCCGTACGTGGCAAAGAGGTGATCCATATGCCGCCATGCGCAGACTCTGGACGGCTGGGGCCCTGGATGCCCGGACCTCGGCCTCGTCTACCGAGAAGTGACGCACATGCAGTGTGCCACCGGAGGCTGTGGAGCAGCAGAAGGCAAAATCTTGAAAATGGGGGCTTCAGTTGACTTTGCCTGTGCTCTCCTTTGGCTGAGTGACATCGTGTGTTTCCTAGCGGGTGAAGGCATTCGTGGAGAGAGGCGGTTTCCACGCGTGCAGGCAAAGTGTGTGCTGAGATGATGAGTTGCTGGAGACCAGGGTGGACTCCTCAGACCCAGAATAGGCCTCTGGCAGGTATGTGTCAAGGTTTTCTGCCCATGGCACTCACCCGGGTATTTGCATAGAATGTTATCAGCAGAATTAGTAGTCTCCAGAGAGGCTGCCACATGTCAGCAAGCTTCACGTGGCCAGGGTCCGCCCGTGATGTTGCTCCCCAATCAATCACTACTCTCTAGACCTTCCAGATAGACTACCAGAACTTCTCTGCCCATGGGCAACCAGTAGAGCCAGAGGCCTTCCCCCTTTGCTCTTTGGTCTCTAGGCCCTCTGTCAGGCACTCCAAGCTGTGAAGTGACTCAGGGGGAGAAGGAAAGAGATTTCAGAGAAGGAACACATCCAGAGAGAGACAGAGAGAGAGAGGCAAGAGATGCTGAGTGGGGATGCCTTGCGTACTGATATCCTCAGGAAAGTGGGAAAGAGGTACCTGGCCTGCTCTGCCACTGCCCTGAAGCAGTCCGCACCAGGGGCTCCCTTGTGCCTGCGTAGCCTTTCCCAGGGTGTGCTCCAACCCTGTGGCCACTCGGTGTCATAGGTCACAATGGAGGGCCCTGTGTCATCTGCCTGGCGGGCTGGACCTCTGCCATTGGCTCAGTCTAGTCACCAGGCCCGGTGTAAGCTCCGCCCACTCTTCCGGTCAGGGAAGTCTCTCTATGGTGATGGCAAAGAAGCCTTAATCCCGCCCACCTGGCCTTGACTTCACCTACCCGGCCCGCTGACCCTCGCTCCGACCTCTGTGTTGATAAAAATGAATGTCCGCCAGTGGCCAGGTGTCAGCATGTGGGATAAAGGATTGGGGACCTTGCCTGGGGCAGAAGGCAGCCTAGGTCAGCGGGTACCTGGAAGTCTAGTGACTTGTGACACTGCTGCCAGTGAGAAATGGTGACTCCCACACTCACGTATCCCCTGGTGGCAGAATGATAGTGGCGGGTGGAGAAACATGGCTCCGGAGCACACGTTCAACGGGGCAGCAGCCAAAGCAAAGGCCAGGGCCAGTAGTGGACGTCGTGGAGCTGAATGGCGAGCCAGTGAAGGGCCCAAGGATCCCTCCTGTATGTGGCCAACAGGTCATCCGTGTCCCCACGTCCATAAAGCATTGGACTCCTGGGGCCCAGGCTGCCGGGATTTCGGCCTTGCCTTCGGAGCCCGGCCACTTACGCAGCCTTGCACCCGAGGCGGGGACACGTAGACAGCAAAAATGTGGAAAATGGCAGTGTTCCCTCGATTTCCCTGGCATCGGCCTTTTTGAGCGGCTTGCTTTTTTTCCTGGTAGGATAGGGCCCTGACGGAGAAAGGCAGGATTATGTGTGCAGGAAAGGTGTGTGCTGAGAGGGTGACGACGTTGAGACCGTGTTGGGATCTTTAGTCCCAGGAAAGGCCCCTGGCGGGTGTGGGTCAATGTTCTCTACCCATCCCACTTGGCGGGGGGAGGTTTTCACCATACAAAGCAGCAGCGGAATTATTCGTCGCCGGAGAGGTTGCATCTGCCCACAAGCTCCACCTGGCCGGGGTCCGCCCCTCCCGTATTGCGCATGTCAATCAACAGAAGCTAAGACCTTCCAGAGAGACTACCTGCTATTCTGTCCCCACGGGGAAGCAGTACAGCCAGAAGCCTCCCCCGTTCCATCTCTAGGCTCTCTCTCAGGTCCCTCATACCTGTCATGTGTCTCAGGGGTAGAATGAAGAGATTCCTCTGAATGAACACATCCAGAGAGGCCATAGATGCTGAGGAAGGGCGCCTTGCCTGCTGATATCCTAGCGTAAGTGGAAAAGAGGTACCTGCCTGCTGGCCCAGTGTGTCGAACGTGTCCACATCAGGGGTTGCCGACTGTGAAGTTATTCCCTGGGTGCCCCGGATTTTGTGGCCAAAGACGCAAGGGGCCGTTGTCTGTCCATGAGTAAAATGGAGGGGTCTGCGGAACTGGCCGGTTAGGCTGGACCTCTCCTATTGGCTCAGTGTTTGTGACTCGTCCCCGTCAGAAGTTCCGGCCAGCCTTGCGGTGGCTGTCTCCATGGTGATTGGGAAAGAAGCCTTAGGCCCCGCACTCAGCCTTCACCTGGCCTCCCTGGCCTCTTTACCCTCACGTAGACTGCTGTGTGGATAAAAGAAAGGATGTTGGCCAGTGAGCACGTGTCCTGATTTCCTTGGAAGGATTAGGCTCTTTGCCTGGGCAGAAGACAGCCAAGGTCAGCCTGAGCCTAGACACCTAGTGACCTGTGACACTGCAGCCAGTGATAGATGTTCATTTTCATGCTCAGGTATCCGCAGGTGGCGGATTCAGAGTGGTCGGAGAAGAATTGTAACTCGGGATCACACACTCACGAGGGCACGGGCCAAAGGTCAGGGAAAATAGCTGAGGTCGTGGAGCTCTAGCGGAGACAGTGTAGGGCCCGGGCCTCCCTCCCGTACGTGGCAAAGAGGTGATCCATATGCCGCCATGCGCAGACTCTGGACGGCTGGGGCCCTGGATGCCCGGACCTCGGCCTCGTCTACCGAGAAGTGACGCACATGCAGTGTGCCACCGGAGGCTGTGGAGCAGCAGAAGGCAAAATCTTGAAAATGGGGGCTTCAGTTGACTTTGCCTGTGCTCTCCTTTGGCTGAGTGACATCGTGTGTTTCCTAGCGGGTGAAGGCATTCGTGGAGAGAGGCGGTTTCCACGCGTGCAGGCAAAGTGTGTGCTGAGATGATGAGTTGCTGGAGACCAGGGTGGACTCCTCAGACCCAGAATAGGCCTCTGGCAGGTATGTGTCAAGGTTTTCTGCCCATGGCACTCACCCGGGTATTTGCATAGAATGTTATCAGCAGAATTAGTAGTCTCCAGAGAGGCTGCCACATGTCAGCAAGCTTCACGTGGCCAGGGTCCGCCCGTGATGTTGCTCCCCAATCAATCACTACTCTCTAGACCTTCCAGATAGACTACCAGAACTTCTCTGCCCATGGGCAACCAGTAGAGCCAGAGGCCTTCCCCCTTTGCTCTTTGGTCTCTAGGCCCTCTGTCAGGCACTCCAAGCTGTGAAGTGACTCAGGGGGAGAAGGAAAGAGATTTCAGAGAAGGAACACATCCAGAGAGAGACAGAGAGAGAGAGGCAAGAGATGCTGAGTGGGGATGCCTTGCGTACTGATATCCTCAGGAAAGTGGGAAAGAGGTACCTGGCCTGCTCTGCCACTGCCCTGAAGCAGTCCGCACCAGGGGCTCCCTTGTGCCTGCGTAGCCTTTCCCAGGGTGTGCTCCAACCCTGTGGCCACTCGGTGTCATAGGTCACAATGGAGGGCCCTGTGTCATCTGCCTGGCGGGCTGGACCTCTGCCATTGGCTCAGTCTAGTCACCAGGCCCGGTGTAAGCTCCGCCCACTCTTCCGGTCAGGGAAGTCTCTCTATGGTGATGGCAAAGAAGCCTTAATCCCGCCCACCTGGCCTTGACTTCACCTACCCGGCCCGCTGACCCTCGCTCCGACCTCTGTGTTGATAAAAATGAATGTCCGCCAGTGGCCAGGTGTCAGCATGTGGGATAAAGGATTGGGGACCTTGCCTGGGGCAGAAGGCAGCCTAGGTCAGCGGGTACCTGGAAGTCTAGTGACTTGTGACACTGCTGCCAGTGAGAAATGGTGACTCCCACACTCACGTATCCCCTGGTGGCAGAATGATAGTGGCGGGTGGAGAAACATGGCTCCGGAGCACACGTTCAACGGGGCAGCAGCCAAAGCAAAGGCCAGGGCCAGTAGTGGACGTCGTGGAGCTGAATGGCGAGCCAGTGAAGGGCCCAAGGATCCCTCCTGTATGTGGCCAACAGGTCATCCGTGTCCCCACGTCCATAAAGCATTGGACTCCTGGGGCCCAGGCTGCCGGGATTTCGGCCTTGCCTTCGGAGCCCGGCCACTTACGCAGCCTTGCACCCGAGGCGGGGACACGTAGACAGCAAAAATGTGGAAAATGGCAGTGTTCCCTCGATTTCCCTGGCATCGGCCTTTTTGAGCGGCTTGCTTTTTTTCCTGGTAGGATAGGGCCCTGACGGAGAAAGGCAGGATTATGTGTGCAGGAAAGGTGTGTGCTGAGAGGGTGACGACGTTGAGACCGTGTTGGGATCTTTAGTCCCAGGAAAGGCCCCTGGCGGGTGTGGGTCAATGTTCTCTACCCATCCCACTTGGCGGGGGGAGGTTTTCACCATACAAAGCAGCAGCGGAATTATTCGTCGCCGGAGAGGTTGCATCTGCCCACAAGCTCCACCTGGCCGGGGTCCGCCCCTCCCGTATTGCGCATGTCAATCAACAGAAGCTAAGACCTTCCAGAGAGACTACCTGCTATTCTGTCCCCACGGGGAAGCAGTACAGCCAGAAGCCTCCCCCGTTCCATCTCTAGGCTCTCTCTCAGGTCCCTCATACCTGTCATGTGTCTCAGGGGTAGAATGAAGAGATTCCTCTGAATGAACACATCCAGAGAGGCCATAGATGCTGAGGAAGGGCGCCTTGCCTGCTGATATCCTAGCGTAAGTGGAAAAGAGGTACCTGCCTGCTGGCCCAGTGTGTCGAACGTGTCCACATCAGGGGTTGCCGACTGTGAAGTTATTCCCTGGGTGCCCCGGATTTTGTGGCCAAAGACGCAAGGGGCCGTTGTCTGTCCATGAGTAAAATGGAGGGGTCTGCGGAACTGGCCGGTTAGGCTGGACCTCTCCTATTGGCTCAGTGTTTGTGACTCGTCCCCGTCAGAAGTTCCGGCCAGCCTTGCGGTGGCTGTCTCCATGGTGATTGGGAAAGAAGCCTTAGGCCCCGCACTCAGCCTTCACCTGGCCTCCCTGGCCTCTTTACCCTCACGTAGACTGCTGTGTGGATAAAAGAAAGGATGTTGGCCAGTGAGCACGTGTCCTGATTTCCTTGGAAGGATTAGGCTCTTTGCCTGGGCAGAAGACAGCCAAGGTCAGCCTGAGCCTAGACACCTAGTGACCTGTGACACTGCAGCCAGTGATAGATGTTCATTTTCATGCTCAGGTATCCGCAGGTGGCGGATTCAGAGTGGTCGGAGAAGAATTGTAACTCGGGATCACACACTCACGAGGGCACGGGCCAAAGGTCAGGGAAAATAGCTGAGGTCGTGGAGCTCTAGCGGAGACAGTGTAGGGCCCGGGCCTCCCTCCCGTACGTGGCAAAGAGGTGATCCATATGCCGCCATGCGCAGACTCTGGACGGCTGGGGCCCTGGATGCCCGGATCTCGGCCTCGTCTACCGAGAAGTGACGCACATGCAGTGTGCCACCGGAGGCTGTGGAGCAGCAGAAGGCAAAATCTTGAAAATGGGGGCTTCAGTTGACTTTGCCTGTGCTCTCCTTTGGCTGAGTGACATCGTGTGTTTCCTAGCGGGTGAAGGCATTCGTGGAGAGAGGCGGTTTCCACGCGTGCAGGCAAAGTGTGTGCTGAGATGATGAGTTGCTGGAGACCAGGGTGGACTCCTCAGACCCAGAATAGGCCTCTGGCAGGTATGTGTCAAGGTTTTCTGCCCATGGCACTCACCCGGGTATTTGCATAGAATGTTATCAGCAGAATTAGTAGTCTCCAGAGAGGCTGCCACATGTCAGCAAGCTTCACGTGGCCAGGGTCCGCCCGTGATGTTGCTCCCCAATCAATCACTACTCTCTAGACCTTCCAGATAGACTACCAGAACTTCTCTGCCCATGGGCAACCAGTAGAGCCAGAGGCCTTCCCCCTTTGCTCTTTGGTCTCTAGGCCCTCTGTCAGGCACTCCAAGCTGTGAAGTGACTCAGGGGGAGAAGGAAAGAGATTTCAGAGAAGGAACACATCCAGAGAGAGACAGAGAGAGAGAGGCAAGAGATGCTGAGTGGGGATGCCTTGCGTACTGATATCCTCAGGAAAGTGGGAAAGAGGTACCTGGCCTGCTCTGCCACTGCCCTGAAGCAGTCCGCACCAGGGGCTCCCTTGTGCCTGCGTAGCCTTTCCCAGGGTGTGCTCCAACCCTGTGGCCACTCGGTGTCATAGGTCACAATGGAGGGCCCTGTGTCATCTGCCTGGCGGGCTGGACCTCTGCCATTGGCTCAGTCTAGTCACCAGGCCCGGTGTAAGCTCCGCCCACTCTTCCGGTCAGGGAAGTCTCTCTATGGTGATGGCAAAGAAGCCTTAATCCCGCCCACCTGGCCTTGACTTCACCTACCCGGCCCGCTGACCCTCGCTCCGACCTCTGTGTTGATAAAAATGAATGTCCGCCAGTGGCCAGGTGTCAGCATGTGGGATAAAGGATTGGGGACCTTGCCTGGGGCAGAAGGCAGCCTAGGTCAGCGGGTACCTGGAAGTCTAGTGACTTGTGACACTGCTGCCAGTGAGAAATGGTGACTCCCACACTCACGTATCCCCTGGTGGCAGAATGATAGTGGCGGGTGGAGAAACATGGCTCCGGAGCACACGTTCAACGGGGCAGCAGCCAAAGCAAAGGCCAGGGCCAGTAGTGGACGTCGTGGAGCTGAATGGCGAGCCAGTGAAGGGCCCAAGGATCCCTCCTGTATGTGGCCAACAGGTCATCCGTGTCCCCACGTCCATAAAGCATTGGACTCCTGGGGCCCAGGCTGCCGGGATTTCGGCCTTGCCTTCGGAGCCCGGCCACTTACGCAGCCTTGCACCCGGGGCGGGGACACGTAGACAGCAAAAATGTGGAAAATGGCAGTGTTCCCTCGATTTCCCTGGCATCGGCCTTTTTGAGCGGCTTGCTTTTTTTCCTGGTAGGATAGGGCCCTGACGGAGAAAGGCAGGATTATGTGTGCAGGAAAGGTGTGTGCTGAGAGGGTGACGACGTTGAGACCGTGTTGGGATCTTTAGTCCCAGGAAAGGCCCCTGGCGGGTGTGGGTCAATGTTCTCTACCCATCCCACTTGGCGGGGGGAGGTTTTCACCATACAAAGCAGCAGCGGAATTATTCGTCGCCGGAGAGGTTGCATCTGCCCACAAGCTCCACCTGGCCGGGGTCCGCCCCTCCCGTATTGCGCATGTCAATCAACAGAAGCTAAGACCTTCCAGAGAGACTACCTGCTATTCTGTCCCCACGGGGAAGCAGTACAGCCAGAAGCCTCCCCCGTTCCATCTCTAGGCTCTCTCTCAGGTCCCTCATACCTGTCATGTGTCTCAGGGGTAGAATGAAGAGATTCCTCTGAATGAACACATCCAGAGAGGCCATAGATGCTGAGGAAGGGCGCCTTGCCTGCTGATATCCTAGCGTAAGTGGAAAAGAGGTACCTGCCTGCTGGCCCAGTGTGTCGAACGTGTCCACATCAGGGGTTGCCGACTGTGAAGTTATTCCCTGGGTGCCCCGGATTTTGTGGCCAAAGACGCAAGGGGCCGTTGTCTGTCCATGAGTAAAATGGAGGGGTCTGCGGAACTGGCCGGTTAGGCTGGACCTCTCCTATTGGCTCAGTGTTTGTGACTCGTCCCCGTCAGAAGTTCCGGCCAGCCTTGCGGTGGCTGTCTCCATGGTGATTGGGAAAGAAGCCTTAGGCCCCGCACTCAGCCTTCACCTGGCCTCCCTGGCCTCTTTACCCTCACGTAGACTGCTGTGTGGATAAAAGAAAGGATGTTGGCCAGTGAGCACGTGTCCTGATTTCCTTGGAAGGATTAGGCTCTTTGCCTGGGCAGAAGACAGCCAAGGTCAGCCTGAGCCTAGACACCTAGTGACCTGTGACACTGCAGCCAGTGATAGATGTTCATTTTCATGCTCAGGTATCCGCAGGTGGCGGATTCAGAGTGGTCGGAGAAGAATTGTAACTCGGGATCACACACTCACGAGGGCACGGGCCAAAGGTCAGGGAAAATAGCTGAGGTCGTGGAGCTCTAGCGGAGACAGTGTAGGGCCCGGGCCTCCCTCCCGTACGTGGCAAAGAGGTGATCCATATGCCGCCATGCGCAGACTCTGGACGGCTGGGGCCCTGGATGCCCGGACCTCGGCCTCGTCTACCGAGAAGTGACGCACATGCAGTGTGCCACCGGAGGCTGTGGAGCAGCAGAAGGCAAAATCTTGAAAATGGGGGCTTCAGTTGACTTTGCCTGTGCTCTCCTTTGGCTGAGTGACATCGTGTGTTTCCTAGCGGGTGAAGGCATTCGTGGAGAGAGGCGGTTTCCACGCGTGCAGGCAAAGTGTGTGCTGAGATGATGAGTTGCTGGAGACCAGGGTGGACTCCTCAGACCCAGAATAGGCCTCTGGCAGGTATGTGTCAAGGTTTTCTGCCCATGGCACTCACCCGGGTATTTGCATAGAATGTTATCAGCAGAATTAGTAGTCTCCAGAGAGGCTGCCACATGTCAGCAAGCTTCACGTGGCCAGGGTCCGCCCGTGATGTTGCTCCCCAATCAATCACTACTCTCTAGACCTTCCAGATAGACTACCAGAACTTCTCTGCCCATGGGCAACCAGTAGAGCCAGAGGCCTTCCCCCTTTGCTCTTTGGTCTCTAGGCCCTCTGTCAGGCACTCCAAGCTGTGAAGTGACTCAGGGGGAGAAGGAAAGAGATTTCAGAGAAGGAACACATCCAGAGAGAGACAGAGAGAGAGAGGCAAGAGATGCTGAGTGGGGATGCCTTGCGTACTGATATCCTCAGGAAAGTGGGAAAGAGGTACCTGGCCTGCTCTGCCACTGCCCTGAAGCAGTCCGCACCAGGGGCTCCCTTGTGCCTGCGTAGCCTTTCCCAGGGTGTGCTCCAACCCTGTGGCCACTCGGTGTCATAGGTCACAATGGAGGGCCCTGTGTCATCTGCCTGGCGGGCTGGACCTCTGCCATTGGCTCAGTCTAGTCACCAGGCCCGGTGTAAGCTCCGCCCACTCTTCCGGTCAGGGAAGTCTCTCTATGGTGATGGCAAAGAAGCCTTAATCCCGCCCACCTGGCCTTGACTTCACCTACCCGGCCCGCTGACCCTCGCTCCGACCTCTGTGTTGATAAAAATGAATGTCCGCCAGTGGCCAGGTGTCAGCATGTGGGATAAAGGATTGGGGACCTTGCCTGGGGCAGAAGGCAGCCTAGGTCAGCGGGTACCTGGAAGTCTAGTGACTTGTGACACTGCTGCCAGTGAGAAATGGTGACTCCCACACTCACGTATCCCCTGGTGGCAGAATGATAGTGGCGGGTGGAGAAACATGGCTCCGGAGCACACGTTCAACGGGGCAGCAGCCAAAGCAAAGGCCAGGGCCAGTAGTGGACGTCGTGGAGCTGAATGGCGAGCCAGTGAAGGGCCCAAGGATCCCTCCTGTATGTGGCCAACAGGTCATCCGTGTCCCCACGTCCATAAAGCATTGGACTCCTGGGGCCCAGGCTGCCGGGATTTCGGCCTTGCCTTCGGAGCCCGGCCACTTACGCAGCCTTGCACCCGGGGCGGGGACACGTAGACAGCAAAAATGTGGAAAATGGCAGTGTTCCCTCGATTTCCCTGGCATCGGCCTTTTTGAGCGGCTTGCTTTTTTTCCTGGTAGGATAGGGCCCTGACGGAGAAAGGCAGGATTATGTGTGCAGGAAAGGTGTGTGCTGAGAGGGTGACGACGTTGAGACCGTGTTGGGATCTTTAGTCCCAGGAAAGGCCCCTGGCGGGTGTGGGTCAATGTTCTCTACCCATCCCACTTGGCGGGGGGAGGTTTTCACCATACAAAGCAGCAGCGGAATTATTCGTCGCCGGAGAGGTTGCATCTGCCCACAAGCTCCACCTGGCCGGGGTCCGCCCCTCCCGTATTGCGCATGTCAATCAACAGAAGCTAAGACCTTCCAGAGAGACTACCTGCTATTCTGTCCCCACGGGGAAGCAGTACAGCCAGAAGCCTCCCCCGTTCCATCTCTAGGCTCTCTCTCAGGTCCCTCATACCTGTCATGTGTCTCAGGGGTAGAATGAAGAGATTCCTCTGAATGAACACATCCAGAGAGGCCATAGATGCTGAGGAAGGGCGCCTTGCCTGCTGATATCCTAGCGTAAGTGGAAAAGAGGTACCTGCCTGCTGGCCCAGTGTGTCGAACGTGTCCACATCAGGGGTTGCCGACTGTGAAGTTATTCCCTGGGTGCCCCGGATTTTGTGGCCAAAGACGCAAGGGGCCGTTGTCTGTCCATGAGTAAAATGGAGGGGTCTGCGGAACTGGCCGGTTAGGCTGGACCTCTCCTATTGGCTCAGTGTTTGTGACTCGTCCCCGTCAGAAGTTCCGGCCAGCCTTGCGGTGGCTGTCTCCATGGTGATTGGGAAAGAAGCCTTAGGCCCCGCACTCAGCCTTCACCTGGCCTCCCTGGCCTCTTTACCCTCACGTAGACTGCTGTGTGGATAAAAGAAAGGATGTTGGCCAGTGAGCACGTGTCCTGATTTCCTTGGAAGGATTAGGCTCTTTGCCTGGGCAGAAGACAGCCAAGGTCAGCCTGAGCCTAGACACCTAGTGACCTGTGACACTGCAGCCAGTGATAGATGTTCATTTTCATGCTCAGGTATCCGCAGGTGGCGGATTCAGAGTGGTCGGAGAAGAATTGTAACTCGGGATCACACACTCACGAGGGCACGGGCCAAAGGTCAGGGAAAATAGCTGAGGTCGTGGAGCTCTAGCGGAGACAGTGTAGGGCCCGGGCCTCCCTCCCGTACGTGGCAAAGAGGTGATCCATATGCCGCCATGCGCAGACTCTGGACGGCTGGGGCCCTGGATGCCCGGACCTCGGCCTCGTCTACCGAGAAGTGACGCACATGCAGTGTGCCACCGGAGGCTGTGGAGCAGCAGAAGGCAAAATCTTGAAAATGGGGGCTTCAGTTGACTTTGCCTGTGCTCTCCTTTGGCTGAGTGACATCGTGTGTTTCCTAGCGGGTGAAGGCATTCGTGGAGAGAGGCGGTTTCCACGCGTGCAGGCAAAGTGTGTGCTGAGATGATGAGTTGCTGGAGACCAGGGTGGACTCCTCAGACCCAGAATAGGCCTCTGGCAGGTATGTGTCAAGGTTTTCTGCCCATGGCACTCACCCGGGTATTTGCATAGAATGTTATCAGCAGAATTAGTAGTCTCCAGAGAGGCTGCCACATGTCAGCAAGCTTCACGTGGCCAGGGTCCGCCCGTGATGTTGCTCCCCAATCAATCACTACTCTCTAGACCTTCCAGATAGACTACCAGAACTTCTCTGCCCATGGGCAACCAGTAGAGCCAGAGGCCTTCCCCCTTTGCTCTTTGGTCTCTAGGCCCTCTGTCAGGCACTCCAAGCTGTGAAGTGACTCAGGGGGAGAAGGAAAGAGATTTCAGAGAAGGAACACATCCAGAGAGAGACAGAGAGAGAGAGGCAAGAGATGCTGAGTGGGGATGCCTTGCGTACTGATATCCTCAGGAAAGTGGGAAAGAGGTACCTGGCCTGCTCTGCCACTGCCCTGAAGCAGTCCGCACCAGGGGCTCCCTTGTGCCTGCGTAGCCTTTCCCAGGGTGTGCTCCAACCCTGTGGCCACTCGGTGTCATAGGTCACAATGGAGGGCCCTGTGTCATCTGCCTGGCGGGCTGGACCTCTGCCATTGGCTCAGTCTAGTCACCAGGCCCGGTGTAAGCTCCGCCCACTCTTCCGGTCAGGGAAGTCTCTCTATGGTGATGGCAAAGAAGCCTTAATCCCGCCCACCTGGCCTTGACTTCACCTACCCGGCCCGCTGACCCTCGCTCCGACCTCTGTGTTGATAAAAATGAATGTCCGCCAGTGGCCAGGTGTCAGCATGTGGGATAAAGGATTGGGGACCTTGCCTGGGGCAGAAGGCAGCCTAGGTCAGCGGGTACCTGGAAGTCTAGTGACTTGTGACACTGCTGCCAGTGAGAAATGGTGACTCCCACACTCACGTATCCCCTGGTGGCAGAATGATAGTGGCGGGTGGAGAAACATGGCTCCGGAGCACACGTTCAACGGGGCAGCAGCCAAAGCAAAGGCCAGGGCCAGTAGTGGACGTCGTGGAGCTGAATGGCGAGCCAGTGAAGGGCCCAAGGATCCCTCCTGTATGTGGCCAACAGGTCATCCGTGTCCCCACGTCCATAAAGCATTGGACTCCTGGGGCCCAGGCTGCCGGGATTTCGGCCTTGCCTTCGGAGCCCGGCCACTTACGCAGCCTTGCACCCGGGGCGGGGACACGTAGACAGCAAAAATGTGGAAAATGGCAGTGTTCCCTCGATTTCCCTGGCATCGGCCTTTTTGAGCGGCTTGCTTTTTTTCCTGGTAGGATAGGGCCCTGACGGAGAAAGGCAGGATTATGTGTGCAGGAAAGGTGTGTGCTGAGAGGGTGACGACGTTGAGACCGTGTTGGGATCTTTAGTCCCAGGAAAGGCCCCTGGCGGGTGTGGGTCAATGTTCTCTACCCATCCCACTTGGCGGGGGGAGGTTTTCACCATACAAAGCAGCAGCGGAATTATTCGTCGCCGGAGAGGTTGCATCTGCCCACAAGCTCCACCTGGCCGGGGTCCGCCCCTCCCGTATTGCGCATGTCAATCAACAGAAGCTAAGACCTTCCAGAGAGACTACCTGCTATTCTGTCCCCACGGGGAAGCAGTACAGCCAGAAGCCTCCCCCGTTCCATCTCTAGGCTCTCTCTCAGGTCCCTCATACCTGTCATGTGTCTCAGGGGTAGAATGAAGAGATTCCTCTGAATGAACACATCCAGAGAGGCCATAGATGCTGAGGAAGGGCGCCTTGCCTGCTGATATCCTAGCGTAAGTGGAAAAGAGGTACCTGCCTGCTGGCCCAGTGTGTCGAACGTGTCCACATCAGGGGTTGCCGACTGTGAAGTTATTCCCTGGGTGCCCCGGATTTTGTGGCCAAAGACGCAAGGGGCCGTTGTCTGTCCATGAGTAAAATGGAGGGGTCTGCGGAACTGGCCGGTTAGGCTGGACCTCTCCTATTGGCTCAGTGTTTGTGACTCGTCCCCGTCAGAAGTTCCGGCCAGCCTTGCGGTGGCTGTCTCCATGGTGATTGGGAAAGAAGCCTTAGGCCCCGCACTCAGCCTTCACCTGGCCTCCCTGGCCTCTTTACCCTCACGTAGACTGCTGTGTGGATAAAAGAAAGGATGTTGGCCAGTGAGCACGTGTCCTGATTTCCTTGGAAGGATTAGGCTCTTTGCCTGGGCAGAAGACAGCCAAGGTCAGCCTGAGCCTAGACACCTAGTGACCTGTGACACTGCAGCCAGTGATAGATGTTCATTTTCATGCTCAGGTATCCGCAGGTGGCGGATTCAGAGTGGTCGGAGAAGAATTGTAACTCGGGATCACACACTCACGAGGGCACGGGCCAAAGGTCAGGGAAAATAGCTGAGGTCGTGGAGCTCTAGCGGAGACAGTGTAGGGCCCGGGCCTCCCTCCCGTACGTGGCAAAGAGGTGATCCATATGCCGCCATGCGCAGACTCTGGACGGCTGGGGCCCTGGATGCCCGGATCTCGGCCTCGTCTACCGAGAAGTGACGCACATGCAGTGTGCCACCGGAGGCTGTGGAGCAGCAGAAGGCAAAATCTTGAAAATGGGGGCTTCAGTTGACTTTGCCTGTGCTCTCCTTTGGCTGAGTGACATCGTGTGTTTCCTAGCGGGTGAAGGCATTCGTGGAGAGAGGCGGTTTCCACGCGTGCAGGCAAAGTGTGTGCTGAGATGATGAGTTGCTGGAGACCAGGGTGGACTCCTCAGACCCAGAATAGGCCTCTGGCAGGTATGTGTCAAGGTTTTCTGCCCATGGCACTCACCCGGGTATTTGCATAGAATGTTATCAGCAGAATTAGTAGTCTCCAGAGAGGCTGCCACATGTCAGCAAGCTTCACGTGGCCAGGGTCCGCCCGTGATGTTGCTCCCCAATCAATCACTACTCTCTAGACCTTCCAGATAGACTACCAGAACTTCTCTGCCCATGGGCAACCAGTAGAGCCAGAGGCCTTCCCCCTTTGCTCTTTGGTCTCTAGGCCCTCTGTCAGGCACTCCAAGCTGTGAAGTGACTCAGGGGGAGAAGGAAAGAGATTTCAGAGAAGGAACACATCCAGAGAGAGACAGAGAGAGAGAGGCAAGAGATGCTGAGTGGGGATGCCTTGCGTACTGATATCCTCAGGAAAGTGGGAAAGAGGTACCTGGCCTGCTCTGCCACTGCCCTGAAGCAGTCCGCACCAGGGGCTCCCTTGTGCCTGCGTAGCCTTTCCCAGGGTGTGCTCCAACCCTGTGGCCACTCGGTGTCATAGGTCACAATGGAGGGCCCTGTGTCATCTGCCTGGCGGGCTGGACCTCTGCCATTGGCTCAGTCTAGTCACCAGGCCCGGTGTAAGCTCCGCCCACTCTTCCGGTCAGGGAAGTCTCTCTATGGTGATGGCAAAGAAGCCTTAATCCCGCCCACCTGGCCTTGACTTCACCTACCCGGCCCGCTGACCCTCGCTCCGACCTCTGTGTTGATAAAAATGAATGTCCGCCAGTGGCCAGGTGTCAGCATGTGGGATAAAGGATTGGGGACCTTGCCTGGGGCAGAAGGCAGCCTAGGTCAGCGGGTACCTGGAAGTCTAGTGACTTGTGACACTGCTGCCAGTGAGAAATGGTGACTCCCACACTCACGTATCCCCTGGTGGCAGAATGATAGTGGCGGGTGGAGAAACATGGCTCCGGAGCACACGTTCAACGGGGCAGCAGCCAAAGCAAAGGCCAGGGCCAGTAGTGGACGTCGTGGAGCTGAATGGCGAGCCAGTGAAGGGCCCAAGGATCCCTCCTGTATGTGGCCAACAGGTCATCCGTGTCCCCACGTCCATAAAGCATTGGACTCCTGGGGCCCAGGCTGCCGGGATTTCGGCCTTGCCTTCGGAGCCCGGCCACTTACGCAGCCTTGCACCCGAGGCGGGGACACGTAGACAGCAAAAATGTGGAAAATGGCAGTGTTCCCTCGATTTCCCTGGCATCGGCCTTTTTGAGCGGCTTGCTTTTTTTCCTGGTAGGATAGGGCCCTGACGGAGAAAGGCAGGATTATGTGTGCAGGAAAGGTGTGTGCTGAGAGGGTGACGACGTTGAGACCGTGTTGGGATCTTTAGTCCCAGGAAAGGCCCCTGGCGGGTGTGGGTCAATGTTCTCTACCCATCCCACTTGGCGGGGGGAGGTTTTCACCATACAAAGCAGCAGCGGAATTATTCGTCGCCGGAGAGGTTGCATCTGCCCACAAGCTCCACCTGGCCGGGGTCCGCCCCTCCCGTATTGCGCATGTCAATCAACAGAAGCTAAGACCTTCCAGAGAGACTACCTGCTATTCTGTCCCCACGGGGAAGCAGTACAGCCAGAAGCCTCCCCCGTTCCATCTCTAGGCTCTCTCTCAGGTCCCTCATACCTGTCATGTGTCTCAGGGGTAGAATGAAGAGATTCCTCTGAATGAACACATCCAGAGAGGCCATAGATGCTGAGGAAGGGCGCCTTGCCTGCTGATATCCTAGCGTAAGTGGAAAAGAGGTACCTGCCTGCTGGCCCAGTGTGTCGAACGTGTCCACATCAGGGGTTGCCGACTGTGAAGTTATTCCCTGGGTGCCCCGGATTTTGTGGCCAAAGACGCAAGGGGCCGTTGTCTGTCCATGAGTAAAATGGAGGGGTCTGCGGAACTGGCCGGTTAGGCTGGACCTCTCCTATTGGCTCAGTGTTTGTGACTCGTCCCCGTCAGAAGTTCCGGCCAGCCTTGCGGTGGCTGTCTCCATGGTGATTGGGAAAGAAGCCTTAGGCCCCGCACTCAGCCTTCACCTGGCCTCCCTGGCCTCTTTACCCTCACGTAGACTGCTGTGTGGATAAAAGAAAGGATGTTGGCCAGTGAGCACGTGTCCTGATTTCCTTGGAAGGATTAGGCTCTTTGCCTGGGCAGAAGACAGCCAAGGTCAGCCTGAGCCTAGACACCTAGTGACCTGTGACACTGCAGCCAGTGATAGATGTTCATTTTCATGCTCAGGTATCCGCAGGTGGCGGATTCAGAGTGGTCGGAGAAGAATTGTAACTCGGGATCACACACTCACGAGGGCACGGGCCAAAGGTCAGGGAAAATAGCTGAGGTCGTGGAGCTCTAGCGGAGACAGTGTAGGGCCCGGGCCTCCCTCCCGTACGTGGCAAAGAGGTGATCCATATGCCGCCATGCGCAGACTCTGGACGGCTGGGGCCCTGGATGCCCGGACCTCGGCCTCGTCTACCGAGAAGTGACGCACATGCAGTGTGCCACCGGAGGCTGTGGAGCAGCAGAAGGCAAAATCTTGAAAATGGGGGCTTCAGTTGACTTTGCCTGTGCTCTCCTTTGGCTGAGTGACATCGTGTGTTTCCTAGCGGGTGAAGGCATTCGTGGAGAGAGGCGGTTTCCACGCGTGCAGGCAAAGTGTGTGCTGAGATGATGAGTTGCTGGAGACCAGGGTGGACTCCTCAGACCCAGAATAGGCCTCTGGCAGGTATGTGTCAAGGTTTTCTGCCCATGGCACTCACCCGGGTATTTGCATAGAATGTTATCAGCAGAATTAGTAGTCTCCAGAGAGGCTGCCACATGTCAGCAAGCTTCACGTGGCCAGGGTCCGCCCGTGATGTTGCTCCCCAATCAATCACTACTCTCTAGACCTTCCAGATAGACTACCAGAACTTCTCTGCCCATGGGCAACCAGTAGAGCCAGAGGCCTTCCCCCTTTGCTCTTTGGTCTCTAGGCCCTCTGTCAGGCACTCCAAGCTGTGAAGTGACTCAGGGGGAGAAGGAAAGAGATTTCAGAGAAGGAACACATCCAGAGAGAGACAGAGAGAGAGAGGCAAGAGATGCTGAGTGGGGATGCCTTGCGTACTGATATCCTCAGGAAAGTGGGAAAGAGGTACCTGGCCTGCTCTGCCACTGCCCTGAAGCAGTCCGCACCAGGGGCTCCCTTGTGCCTGCGTAGCCTTTCCCAGGGTGTGCTCCAACCCTGTGGCCACTCGGTGTCATAGGTCACAATGGAGGGCCCTGTGTCATCTGCCTGGCGGGCTGGACCTCTGCCATTGGCTCAGTCTAGTCACCAGGCCCGGTGTAAGCTCCGCCCACTCTTCCGGTCAGGGAAGTCTCTCTATGGTGATGGCAAAGAAGCCTTAATCCCGCCCACCTGGCCTTGACTTCACCTACCCGGCCCGCTGACCCTCGCTCCGACCTCTGTGTTGATAAAAATGAATGTCCGCCAGTGGCCAGGTGTCAGCATGTGGGATAAAGGATTGGGGACCTTGCCTGGGGCAGAAGGCAGCCTAGGTCAGCGGGTACCTGGAAGTCTAGTGACTTGTGACACTGCTGCCAGTGAGAAATGGTGACTCCCACACTCACGTATCCCCTGGTGGCAGAATGATAGTGGCGGGTGGAGAAACATGGCTCCGGAGCACACGTTCAACGGGGCAGCAGCCAAAGCAAAGGCCAGGGCCAGTAGTGGACGTCGTGGAGCTGAATGGCGAGCCAGTGAAGGGCCCAAGGATCCCTCCTGTATGTGGCCAACAGGTCATCCGTGTCCCCACGTCCATAAAGCATTGGACTCCTGGGGCCCAGGCTGCCGGGATTTCGGCCTTGCCTTCGGAGCCCGGCCACTTACGCAGCCTTGCACCCGGGGCGGGGACACGTAGACAGCAAAAATGTGGAAAATGGCAGTGTTCCCTCGATTTCCCTGGCATCGGCCTTTTTGAGCGGCTTGCTTTTTTTCCTGGTAGGATAGGGCCCTGACGGAGAAAGGCAGGATTATGTGTGCAGGAAAGGTGTGTGCTGAGAGGGTGACGACGTTGAGACCGTGTTGGGATCTTTAGTCCCAGGAAAGGCCCCTGGCGGGTGTGGGTCAATGTTCTCTACCCATCCCACTTGGCGGGGGGAGGTTTTCACCATACAAAGCAGCAGCGGAATTATTCGTCGCCGGAGAGGTTGCATCTGCCCACAAGCTCCACCTGGCCGGGGTCCGCCCCTCCCGTATTGCGCATGTCAATCAACAGAAGCTAAGACCTTCCAGAGAGACTACCTGCTATTCTGTCCCCACGGGGAAGCAGTACAGCCAGAAGCCTCCCCCGTTCCATCTCTAGGCTCTCTCTCAGGTCCCTCATACCTGTCATGTGTCTCAGGGGTAGAATGAAGAGATTCCTCTGAATGAACACATCCAGAGAGGCCATAGATGCTGAGGAAGGGCGCCTTGCCTGCTGATATCCTAGCGTAAGTGGAAAAGAGGTACCTGCCTGCTGGCCCAGTGTGTCGAACGTGTCCACATCAGGGGCTGCCGACTGTGAAGTTATTCCCTGGGTGCCCCGGATTTTGTGGCCAAAGACGCAAGGGGCCGTTGTCTGTCCATGAGTAAAATGGAGGGGTCTGCGGAACTGGCCGGTTAGGCTGGACCTCTCCTATTGGCTCAGTGTTTGTGACTCGTCCCCGTCAGAAGTTCCGGCCAGCCTTGCGGTGGCTGTCTCCATGGTGATTGGGAAAGAAGCCTTAGGCCCCGCACTCAGCCTTCACCTGGCCTCCCTGGCCTCTTTACCCTCACGTAGACTGCTGTGTGGATAAAAGAAAGGATGTTGGCCAGTGAGCACGTGTCCTGATTTCCTTGGAAGGATTAGGCTCTTTGCCTGGGCAGAAGACAGCCAAGGTCAGCCTGAGCCTAGACACCTAGTGACCTGTGACACTGCAGCCAGTGATAGATGTTCATTTTCATGCTCAGGTATCCGCAGGTGGCGGATTCAGAGTGGTCGGAGAAGAATTGTAACTCGGGATCACACACTCACGAGGGCACGGGCCAAAGGTCAGGGAAAATAGCTGAGGTCGTGGAGCTCTAGCGGAGACAGTGTAGGGCCCGGGCCTCCCTCCCGTACGTGGCAAAGAGGTGATCCATATGCCGCCATGCGCAGACTCTGGACGGCTGGGGCCCTGGATGCCCGGACCTCGGCCTCGTCTACCGAGAAGTGACGCACATGCAGTGTGCCACCGGAGGCTGTGGAGCAGCAGAAGGCAAAATCTTGAAAATGGGGGCTTCAGTTGACTTTGCCTGTGCTCTCCTTTGGCTGAGTGACATCGTGTGTTTCCTAGCGGGTGAAGGCATTCGTGGAGAGAGGCGGTTTCCACGCGTGCAGGCAAAGTGTGTGCTGAGATGATGAGTTGCTGGAGACCAGGGTGGACTCCTCAGACCCAGAATAGGCCTCTGGCAGGTATGTGTCAAGGTTTTCTGCCCATGGCACTCACCCGGGTATTTGCATAGAATGTTATCAGCAGAATTAGTAGTCTCCAGAGAGGCTGCCACATGTCAGCAAGCTTCACGTGGCCAGGGTCCGCCCGTGATGTTGCTCCCCAATCAATCACTACTCTCTAGACCTTCCAGATAGACTACCAGAACTTCTCTGCCCATGGGCAACCAGTAGAGCCAGAGGCCTTCCCCCTTTGCTCTTTGGTCTCTAGGCCCTCTGTCAGGCACTCCAAGCTGTGAAGTGACTCAGGGGGAGAAGGAAAGAGATTTCAGAGAAGGAACACATCCAGAGAGAGACAGAGAGAGAGAGGCAAGAGATGCTGAGTGGGGATGCCTTGCGTACTGATATCCTCAGGAAAGTGGGAAAGAGGTACCTGGCCTGCTCTGCCACTGCCCTGAAGCAGTCCGCACCAGGGGCTCCCTTGTGCCTGCGTAGCCTTTCCCAGGGTGTGCTCCAACCCTGTGGCCACTCGGTGTCATAGGTCACAATGGAGGGCCCTGTGTCATCTGCCTGGCGGGCTGGACCTCTGCCATTGGCTCAGTCTAGTCACCAGGCCCGGTGTAAGCTCCGCCCACTCTTCCGGTCAGGGAAGTCTCTCTATGGTGATGGCAAAGAAGCCTTAATCCCGCCCACCTGGCCTTGACTTCACCTACCCGGCCCGCTGACCCTCGCTCCGACCTCTGTGTTGATAAAAATGAATGTCCGCCAGTGGCCAGGTGTCAGCATGTGGGATAAAGGATTGGGGACCTTGCCTGGGGCAGAAGGCAGCCTAGGTCAGCGGGTACCTGGAAGTCTAGTGACTTGTGACACTGCTGCCAGTGAGAAATGGTGACTCCCACACTCACGTATCCCCTGGTGGCAGAATGATAGTGGCGGGTGGAGAAACATGGCTCCGGAGCACACGTTCAACGGGGCAGCAGCCAAAGCAAAGGCCAGGGCCAGTAGTGGACGTCGTGGAGCTGAATGGCGAGCCAGTGAAGGGCCCAAGGATCCCTCCTGTATGTGGCCAACAGGTCATCCGTGTCCCCACGTCCATAAAGCATTGGACTCCTGGGGCCCAGGCTGCCGGGATTTCGGCCTTGCCTTCGGAGCCCGGCCACTTACGCAGCCTTGCACCCGGGGCGGGGACACGTAGACAGCAAAAATGTGGAAAATGGCAGTGTTCCCTCGATTTCCCTGGCATCGGCCTTTTTGAGCGGCTTGCTTTTTTTCCTGGTAGGATAGGGCCCTGACGGAGAAAGGCAGGATTATGTGTGCAGGAAAGGTGTGTGCTGAGAGGGTGACGACGTTGAGACCGTGTTGGGATCTTTAGTCCCAGGAAAGGCCCCTGGCGGGTGTGGGTCAATGTTCTCTACCCATCCCACTTGGCGGGGGGAGGTTTTCACCATACAAAGCAGCAGCGGAATTATTCGTCGCCGGAGAGGTTGCATCTGCCCACAAGCTCCACCTGGCCGGGGTCCGCCCCTCCCGTATTGCGCATGTCAATCAACAGAAGCTAAGACCTTCCAGAGAGACTACCTGCTATTCTGTCCCCACGGGGAAGCAGTACAGCCAGAAGCCTCCCCCGTTCCATCTCTAGGCTCTCTCTCAGGTCCCTCATACCTGTCATGTGTCTCAGGGGTAGAATGAAGAGATTCCTCTGAATGAACACATCCAGAGAGGCCATAGATGCTGAGGAAGGGCGCCTTGCCTGCTGATATCCTAGCATAAGTGGAAAAGAGGTACCTGCCTGCTGGCCCAGTGTGTCGAACGTGTCCACATCAGGGGTTGCCGACTGTGAAGTTATTCCCTGGGTGCCCCGGATTTTGTGGCCAAAGACGCAAGGGGCCGTTGTCTGTCCATGAGTAAAATGGAGGGGTCTGCGGAACTGGCCGGTTAGGCTGGACCTCTCCTATTGGCTCAGTGTTTGTGACTCGTCCCCGTCAGAAGTTCCGGCCAGCCTTGCGGTGGCTGTCTCCATGGTGATTGGGAAAGAAGCCTTAGGCCCCGCACTCAGCCTTCACCTGGCCTCCCTGGCCTCTTTACCCTCACGTAGACTGCTGTGTGGATAAAAGAAAGGATGTTGGCCAGTGAGCACGTGTCCTGATTTCCTTGGAAGGATTAGGCTCTTTGCCTGGGCAGAAGACAGCCAAGGTCAGCCTGAGCCTAGACACCTAGTGACCTGTGACACTGCAGCCAGTGATAGATGTTCATTTTCATGCTCAGGTATCCGCAGGTGGCGGATTCAGAGTGGTCGGAGAAGAATTGTAACTCGGGATCACACACTCACGAGGGCACGGGCCAAAGGTCAGGGAAAATAGCTGAGGTCGTGGAGCTCTAGCGGAGACAGTGTAGGGCCCGGGCCTCCCTCCCGTACGTGGCAAAGAGGTGATCCATATGCCGCCATGCGCAGACTCTGGACGGCTGGGGCCCTGGATGCCCGGACCTCGGCCTCGTCTACCGAGAAGTGACGCACATGCAGTGTGCCACCGGAGGCTGTGGAGCAGCAGAAGGCAAAATCTTGAAAATGGGGGCTTCAGTTGACTTTGCCTGTGCTCTCCTTTGGCTGAGTGACATCGTGTGTTTCCTAGCGGGTGAAGGCATTCGTGGAGAGAGGCGGTTTCCACGCGTGCAGGCAAAGTGTGTGCTGAGATGATGAGTTGCTGGAGACCAGGGTGGACTCCTCAGACCCAGAATAGGCCTCTGGCAGGTATGTGTCAAGGTTTTCTGCCCATGGCACTCACCCGGGTATTTGCATAGAATGTTATCAGCAGAATTAGTAGTCTCCAGAGAGGCTGCCACATGTCAGCAAGCTTCACGTGGCCAGGGTCCGCCCGTGATGTTGCTCCCCAATCAATCACTACTCTCTAGACCTTCCAGATAGACTACCAGAACTTCTCTGCCCATGGGCAACCAGTAGAGCCAGAGGCCTTCCCCCTTTGCTCTTTGGTCTCTAGGCCCTCTGTCAGGCACTCCAAGCTGTGAAGTGACTCAGGGGGAGAAGGAAAGAGATTTCAGAGAAGGAACACATCCAGAGAGAGACAGAGAGAGAGAGGCAAGAGATGCTGAGTGGGGATGCCTTGCGCACTGATATCCTCAGGAAAGTGGGAAAGAGGTACCTGGCCTGCTCTGCCACTGCCCTGAAGCAGTCCGCACCAGGGGCTCCCTTGTGCCTGCGTAGCCTTTCCCAGGGTGTGCTCCAACCCTGTGGCCACTCGGTGTCATAGGTCACAATGGAGGGCCCTGTGTCATCTGCCTGGCGGGCTGGACCTCTGCCATTGGCTCAGTCTAGTCACCAGGCCCGGTGTAAGCTCCGCCCACTCTTCCGGTCAGGGAAGTCTCTCTATGGTGATGGCAAAGAAGCCTTAATCCCGCCCACCTGGCCTTGACTTCACCTACCCGGCCCGCTGACCCTCGCTCCGACCTCTGTGTTGATAAAAATGAATGTCCGCCAGTGGCCAGGTGTCAGCATGTGGGATAAAGGATTGGGGACCTTGCCTGGGGCAGAAGGCAGCCTAGGTCAGCGGGTACCTGGAAGTCTAGTGACTTGTGACACTGCTGCCAGTGAGAAATGGTGACTCCCACACTCACGTATCCCCTGGTGGCAGAATGATAGTGGCGGGTGGAGAAACATGGCTCCGGAGCACACGTTCAACGGGGCAGCAGCCAAAGCAAAGGCCAGGGCCAGTAGTGGACGTCGTGGAGCTGAATGGCGAGCCAGTGAAGGGCCCAAGGATCCCTCCTGTATGTGGCCAACAGGTCATCCGTGTCCCCACGTCCATAAAGCATTGGACTCCTGGGGCCCAGGCTGCCGGGATTTCGGCCTTGCCTTCGGAGCCCGGCCACTTACGCAGCCTTGCACCCGGGGCGGGGACACGTAGACAGCAAAAATGTGGAAAATGGCAGTGTTCCCTCGATTTCCCTGGCATCGGCCTTTTTGAGCGGCTTGCTTTTTTTCCTGGTAGGATAGGGCCCTGACGGAGAAAGGCAGGATTATGTGTGCAGGAAAGGTGTGTGCTGAGAGGGTGACGACGTTGAGACCGTGTTGGGATCTTTAGTCCCAGGAAAGGCCCCTGGCGGGTGTGGGTCAATGTTCTCTACCCATCCCACTTGGCGGGGGGAGGTTTTCACCATACAAAGCAGCAGCGGAATTATTCGTCGCCGGAGAGGTTGCATCTGCCCACAAGCTCCACCTGGCCGGGGTCCGCCCCTCCCGTATTGCGCATGTCAATCAACAGAAGCTAAGACCTTCCAGAGAGACTACCTGCTATTCTGTCCCCACGGGGAAGCAGTACAGCCAGAAGCCTCCCCCGTTCCATCTCTAGGCTCTCTCTCAGGTCCCTCATACCTGTCATGTGTCTCAGGGGTAGAATGAAGAGATTCCTCTGAATGAACACATCCAGAGAGGCCATAGATGCTGAGGAAGGGCGCCTTGCCTGCTGATATCCTAGCATAAGTGGAAAAGAGGTACCTGCCTGCTGGCCCAGTGTGTCGAACGTGTCCACATCAGGGGTTGCCGACTGTGAAGTTATTCCCTGGGTGCCCCGGATTTTGTGGCCAAAGACGCAAGGGGCCGTTGTCTGTCCATGAGTAAAATGGAGGGGTCTGCGGAACTGGCCGGTTAGGCTGGACCTCTCCTATTGGCTCAGTGTTTGTGACTCGTCCCCGTCAGAAGTTCCGGCCAGCCTTGCGGTGGCTGTCTCCATGGTGATTGGGAAAGAAGCCTTAGGCCCCGCACTCAGCCTTCACCTGGCCTCCCTGGCCTCTTTACCCTCACGTAGACTGCTGTGTGGATAAAAGAAAGGATGTTGGCCAGTGAGCACGTGTCCTGATTTCCTTGGAAGGATTAGGCTCTTTGCCTGGGCAGAAGACAGCCAAGGTCAGCCTGAGCCTAGACACCTAGTGACCTGTGACACTGCAGCCAGTGATAGATGTTCATTTTCATGCTCAGGTATCCGCAGGTGGCGGATTCAGAGTGGTCGGAGAAGAATTGTAACTCGGGATCACACACTCACGAGGGCACGGGCCAAAGGTCAGGGAAAATAGCTGAGGTCGTGGAGCTCTAGCGGAGACAGTGTAGGGCCCGGGCCTCCCTCCCGTACGTGGCAAAGAGGTGATCCATATGCCGCCATGCGCAGACTCTGGACGGCTGGGGCCCTGGATGCCCGGACCTCGGCCTCGTCTACCGAGAAGTGACGCACATGCAGTGTGCCACCGGAGGCTGTGGAGCAGCAGAAGGCAAAATCTTGAAAATGGGGGCTTCAGTTGACTTTGCCTGTGCTCTCCTTTGGCTGAGTGACATCGTGTGTTTCCTAGCGGGTGAAGGCATTCGTGGAGAGAGGCGGTTTCCACGCGTGCAGGCAAAGTGTGTGCTGAGATGATGAGTTGCTGGAGACCAGGGTGGACTCCTCAGACCCAGAATAGGCCTCTGGCAGGTATGTGTCAAGGTTTTCTGCCCATGGCACTCACCCGGGTATTTGCATAGAATGTTATCAGCAGAATTAGTAGTCTCCAGAGAGGCTGCCACATGTCAGCAAGCTTCACGTGGCCAGGGTCCGCCCGTGATGTTGCTCCCCAATCAATCACTACTCTCTAGACCTTCCAGATAGACTACCAGAACTTCTCTGCCCATGGGCAACCAGTAGAGCCAGAGGCCTTCCCCCTTTGCTCTTTGGTCTCTAGGCCCTCTGTCAGGCACTCCAAGCTGTGAAGTGACTCAGGGGGAGAAGGAAAGAGATTTCAGAGAAGGAACACATCCAGAGAGAGACAGAGAGAGAGAGGCAAGAGATGCTGAGTGGGGATGCCTTGCGTACTGATATCCTCAGGAAAGTGGGAAAGAGGTACCTGGCCTGCTCTGCCACTGCCCTGAAGCAGTCCGCACCAGGGGCTCCCTTGTGCCTGCGTAGCCTTTCCCAGGGTGTGCTCCAACCCTGTGGCCACTCGGTGTCATAGGTCACAATGGAGGGCCCTGTGTCATCTGCCTGGCGGGCTGGACCTCTGCCATTGGCTCAGTCTAGTCACCAGGCCCGGTGTAAGCTCCGCCCACTCTTCCGGTCAGGGAAGTCTCTCTATGGTGATGGCAAAGAAGCCTTAATCCCGCCCACCTGGCCTTGACTTCACCTACCCGGCCCGCTGACCCTCGCTCCGACCTCTGTGTTGATAAAAATGAATGTCCGCCAGTGGCCAGGTGTCAGCATGTGGGATAAAGGATTGGGGACCTTGCCTGGGGCAGAAGGCAGCCTAGGTCAGCGGGTACCTGGAAGTCTAGTGACTTGTGACACTGCTGCCAGTGAGAAATGGTGACTCCCACACTCACGTATCCCCTGGTGGCAGAATGATAGTGGCGGGTGGAGAAACATGGCTCCGGAGCACACGTTCAACGGGGCAGCAGCCAAAGCAAAGGCCAGGGCCAGTAGTGGACGTCGTGGAGCTGAATGGCGAGCCAGTGAAGGGCCCAAGGATCCCTCCTGTATGTGGCCAACAGGTCATCCGTGTCCCCACGTCCATAAAGCATTGGACTCCTGGGGCCCAGGCTACCGGGATTTCGGCCTTGCCTTCGGAGCCCGGCCACTTACGCAGCCTTGCACCCGGGGCGGGGACACGTAGACAGCAAAAATGTGGAAAATGGCAGTGTTCCCTCGATTTCCCTGGCATCGGCCTTTTTGAGCGGCTTGCTTTTTTTCCTGGTAGGATAGGGCCCTGACGGAGAAAGGCAGGATTATGTGTGCAGGAAAGGTGTGTGCTGAGAGGGTGACGACGTTGAGACCGTGTTGGGATCTTTAGTCCCAGGAAAGGCCCCTGGCGGGTGTGGGTCAATGTTCTCTACCCATCCCACTTGGCGGGGGGAGGTTTTCACCATACAAAGCAGCAGCGGAATTATTCGTCGCCGGAGAGGTTGCATCTGCCCACAAGCTCCACCTGGCCGGGGTCCGCCCCTCCCGTATTGCGCATGTCAATCAACAGAAGCTAAGACCTTCCAGAGAGACTACCTGCTATTCTGTCCCCACGGGGAAGCAGTACAGCCAGAAGCCTCCCCCGTTCCATCTCTAGGCTCTCTCTCAGGTCCCTCATACCTGTCATGTGTCTCAGGGGTAGAATGAAGAGATTCCTCTGAATGAACACATCCAGAGAGGCCATAGATGCTGAGGAAGGGCGCCTTGCCTGCTGATATCCTAGCATAAGTGGAAAAGAGGTACCTGCCTGCTGGCCCAGTGTGTCGAACGTGTCCACATCAGGGGTTGCCGACTGTGAAGTTATTCCCTGGGTGCCCCGGATTTTGTGGCCAAAGACGCAAGAGGCCGTTGTCTGTCCATGAGTAAAATGGAGGGGTCTGCGGAACTGGCCGGTTAGGCTGGACCTCTCCTATTGGCTCAGTGTTTGTGACTCGTCCCCGTCAGAAGTTCCGGCCAGCCTTGCGGTGGCTGTCTCCATGGTGATTGGGAAAGAAGCCTTAGGCCCCGCACTCAGCCTTCACCTGGCCTCCCTGGCCTCTTTACCCTCACGTAGACTGCTGTGTGGATAAAAGAAAGGATGTTGGCCAGTGAGCACGTGTCCTGATTTCCTTGGAAGGATTAGGCTCTTTGCCTGGGCAGAAGACAGCCAAGGTCAGCCTGAGCCTAGACACCTAGTGACCTGTGACACTGCAGCCAGTGATAGATGTTCATTTTCATGCTCAGGTATCCGCAGGTGGCGGATTCAGAGTGGTCGGAGAAGAATTGTAACTCGGGATCACACACTCACGAGGGCACGGGCCAAAGGTCAGGGAAAATAGCTGAGGTCGTGGAGCTCTAGCGGAGACAGTGTAGGGCCCGGGCCTCCCTCCCGTACGTGGCAAAGAGGTGATCCATATGCCGCCATGCGCAGACTCTGGACGGCTGGGGCCCTGGATGCCCGGATCTCGGCCTCGTCTACCGAGAAGTGACGCACATGCAGTGTGCCACCGGAGGCTGTGGAGCAGCAGAAGGCAAAATCTTGAAAATGGGGGCTTCAGTTGACTTTGCCTGTGCTCTCCTTTGGCTGAGTGACATCGTGTGTTTCCTAGCGGGTGAAGGCATTCGTGGAGAGAGGCGGTTTCCATGCGTGCAGGCAAAGTGTGTGCTGAGATGATGAGTTGCTGGAGACCAGGGTGGACTCCTCAGACCCAGAATAGGCCTCTGGCAGGTATGTGTCAAGGTTTTCTGCCCATGGCACTCACCCGGGTATTTGCATAGAATGTTATCAGCAGAATTAGTAGTCTCCAGAGAGGCTGCCACATGTCAGCAAGCTTCACGTGGCCAGGGTCCGCCCGTGATGTTGCTCCCCAATCAATCACTACTCTCTAGACCTTCCAGATAGACTACCAGAACTTCTCTGCCCATGGGCAACCAGTAGAGCCAGAGGCCTTCCCCCTTTGCTCTTTGGTCTCTAGGCCCTCTGTCAGGCACTCCAAGCTGTGAAGTGACTCAGGGGGAGAAGGAAAGAGATTTCAGAGAAGGAACACATCCAGAGAGAGACAGAGAGAGAGAGGCAAGAGATGCTGAGTGGGGATGCCTTGCGCACTGATATCCTCAGGAAAGTGGGAAAGAGGTACCTGGCCTGCTCTGCCACTGCCCTGAAGCAGTCCGCACCAGGGGCTCCCTTGTGCCTGCGTAGCCTTTCCCAGGGTGTGCTCCAACCCTGTGGCCACTCGGTGTCATAGGTCACAATGGAGGGCCCTGTGTCATCTGCCTGGCGGGCTGGACCTCTGCCATTGGCTCAGTCTAGTCACCAGGCCCGGTGTAAGCTCCGCCCACTCTTCCGGTCAGGGAAGTCTCTCTATGGTGATGGCAAAGAAGCCTTAATCCCGCCCACCTGGCCTTGACTTCACCTACCCGGCCCGCTGACCCTCGCTCCGACCTCTGTGTTGATAAAAATGAATGTCCGCCAGTGGCCAGGTGTCAGCATGTGGGATAAAGGATTGGGGACCTTGCCTGGGGCAGAAGGCAGCCTAGGTCAGCGGGTACCTGGAAGTCTAGTGACTTGTGACACTGCTGCCAGTGAGAAATGGTGACTCCCACACTCACGTATCCCCTGGTGGCAGAATGATAGTGGCGGGTGGAGAAACATGGCTCCGGAGCACACGTTCAACGGGGCAGCAGCCAAAGCAAAGGCCAGGGCCAGTAGTGGACGTCGTGGAGCTGAATGGCGAGCCAGTGAAGGGCCCAAGGATCCCTCCTGTATGTGGCCAACAGGTCATCCGTGTCCCCACGTCCATAAAGCATTGGACTCCTGGGGCCCAGGCTGCCGGGATTTCGGCCTTGCCTTCGGAGCCCGGCCACTTACGCAGCCTTGCACCCGGGGCGGGGACACGTAGACAGCAAAAATGTGGAAAATGGCAGTGTTCCCTCGATTTCCCTGGCATCGGCCTTTTTGAGCGGCTTGCTTTTTTTCCTGGTAGGATAGGGCCCTGACGGAGAAAGGCAGGATTATGTGTGCAGGAAAGGTGTGTGCTGAGAGGGTGACGACGTTGAGACCGTGTTGGGATCTTTAGTCCCAGGAAAGGCCCCTGGCGGGTGTGGGTCAATGTTCTCTACCCATCCCACTTGGCGGGGGGAGGTTTTCACCATACAAAGCAGCAGCGGAATTATTCGTCGCCGGAGAGGTTGCATCTGCCCACAAGCTCCACCTGGCCGGGGTCCGCCCCTCCCGTATTGCGCATGTCAATCAACAGAAGCTAAGACCTTCCAGAGAGACTACCTGCTATTCTGTCCCCACGGGGAAGCAGTACAGCCAGAAGCCTCCCCCGTTCCATCTCTAGGCTCTCTCTCAGGTCCCTCATACCTGTCATGTGTCTCAGGGGTAGAATGAAGAGATTCCTCTGAATGAACACATCCAGAGAGGCCATAGATGCTGAGGAAGGGCGCCTTGCCTGCTGATATCCTAGCGTAAGTGGAAAAGAGGTACCTGCCTGCTGGCCCAGTGTGTCGAACGTGTCCACATCAGGGGTTGCCGACTGTGAAGTTATTCCCTGGGTGCCCCGGATTTTGTGGCCAAAGACGCAAGGGGCCGTTGTCTGTCCATGAGTAAAATGGAGGGGTCTGTGGAACTGGCCGGTTAGGCTGGACCTCTCCTATTGGCTCAGTGTTTGTGACTCGTCCCCGTCAGAAGTTCCGGCCAGCCTTGCGGTGGCTGTCTCCATGGTGATTGGGAAAGAAGCCTTAGGCCCCGCACTCAGCCTTCACCTGGCCTCCCTGGCCTCTTTACCCTCACGTAGACTGCTGTGTGGATAAAAGAAAGGATGTTGGCCAGTGAGCACGTGTCCTGATTTCCTTGGAAGGATTAGGCTCTTTGCCTGGGCAGAAGACAGCCAAGGTCAGCCTGAGCCTAGACACCTAGTGACCTGTGACACTGCAGCCAGTGATAGATGTTCATTTTCATGCTCAGGTATCCGCAGGTGGCGGATTCAGAGTGGTCGGAGAAGAATTGTAACTCGGGATCACACACTCACGAGGGCACGGGCCAAAGGTCAGGGAAAATAGCTGAGGTCGTGGAGCTCTAGCGGAGACAGTGTAGGGCCCGGGCCTCCCTCCCGTACGTGGCAAAGAGGTGATCCATATGCCGCCATGCGCAGACTCTGGACGGCTGGGGCCCTGGATGCCCGGATCTCGGCCTCGTCTACCGAGAAGTGACGCACATGCAGTGTGCCACCGGAGGCTGTGGAGCAGCAGAAGGCAAAATCTTGAAAATGGGGGCTTCAGTTGACTTTGCCTGTGCTCTCCTTTGGCTGAGTGACATCGTGTGTTTCCTAGCGGGTGAAGGCATTCGTGGAGAGAGGCGGTTTCCACGCGTGCAGGCAAAGTGTGTGCTGAGATGATGAGTTGCTGGAGACCAGGGTGGACTCCTCAGACCCAGAATAGGCCTCTGGCAGGTATGTGTCAAGGTTTTCTGCCCATGGCACTCACCCGGGTATTTGCATAGAATGTTATCAGCAGAATTAGTAGTCTCCAGAGAGGCTGCCACATGTCAGCAAGCTTCACGTGGCCAGGGTCCGCCCGTGATGTTGCTCCCCAATCAATCACTACTCTCTAGACCTTCCAGATAGACTACCAGAACTTCTCTGCCCATGGGCAACCAGTAGAGCCAGAGGCCTTCCCCCTTTGCTCTTTGGTCTCTAGGCCCTCTGTCAGGCACTCCAAGCTGTGAAGTGACTCAGGGGGAGAAGGAAAGAGATTTCAGAGAAGGAACACATCCAGAGAGAGACAGAGAGAGAGAGGCAAGAGATGCTGAGTGGGGATGCCTTGCGTACTGATATCCTCAGGAAAGTGGGAAAGAGGTACCTGGCCTGCTCTGCCACTGCCCTGAAGCAGTCCGCACCAGGGGCTCCCTTGTGCCTGCGTAGCCTTTCCCAGGGTGTGCTCCAACCCTGTGGCCACTCGGTGTCATAGGTCACAATGGAGGGCCCTGTGTCATCTGCCTGGCGGGCTGGACCTCTGCCATTGGCTCAGTCTAGTCACCAGGCCCGGTGTAAGCTCCGCCCACTCTTCCGGTCAGGGAAGTCTCTCTATGGTGATGGCAAAGAAGCCTTAATCCCGCCCACCTGGCCTTGAGTTCACCTACCCGGCCCGCTGACCCTCGCTCCGACCTCTGTGTTGATAAAAATGAATGTCCGCCAGTGGCCAGGTGTCAGCATGTGGGATAAAGGATTGGGGACCTTGCCTGGGGCAGAAGGCAGCCTAGGTCAGCGGGTACCTGGAAGTCTAGTGACTTGTGACACTGCTGCCAGTGAGAAATGGTGACTCCCACACTCACGTATCCCCTGGTGGCAGAATGATAGTGGCGGGTGGAGAAACATGGCTCCGGAGCACACGTTCAACGGGGCAGCAGCCAAAGCAAAGGCCAGGGCCAGTAGTGGACGTCGTGGAGCTGAATGGCGAGCCAGTGAAGGGCCCAAGGATCCCTCCTGTATGTGGCCAACAGGTCATCCGTGTCCCCACGTCCATAAAGCATTGGACTCCTGGGGCCCAGGCTGCCGGGATTTCGGCCTTGCCTTCGGAGCCCGGCCACTTACGCAGCCTTGCACCCGAGGCGGGGACACGTAGACAGCAAAAATGTGGAAAATGGCAGTGTTCCCTCGATTTCCCTGGCATCGGCCTTTTTGAGCGGCTTGCTTTTTTTCCTGGTAGGATAGGGCCCTGACGGAGAAAGGCAGGATTATGTGTGCAGGAAAGGTGTGTGCTGAGAGGGTGACGACGTTGAGACCGTGTTGGGATCTTTAGTCCCAGGAAAGGCCCCTGGCGGGTGTGGGTCAATGTTCTCTACCCATCCCACTTGGCGGGGGGAGGTTTTCACCATACAAAGCAGCAGCGGAATTATTCGTCGCCGGAGAGGTTGCATCTGCCCACAAGCTCCACCTGGCCGGGGTCCGCCCCTCCCGTATTGCGCATGTCAATCAACAGAAGCTAAGACCTTCCAGAGAGACTACCTGCTATTCTGTCCCCACGGGGAAGCAGTACAGCCAGAAGCCTCCCCCGTTCCATCTCTAGGCTCTCTCTCAGGTCCCTCATACCTGTCATGTGTCTCAGGGGTAGAATGAAGAGATTCCTCTGAATGAACACATCCAGAGAGGCCATAGATGCTGAGGAAGGGCGCCTTGCCTGCTGATATCCTAGCGTAAGTGGAAAAGAGGTACCTGCCTGCTGGCCCAGTGTGTCGAACGTGTCCACATCAGGGGTTGCCGACTGTGAAGTTATTCCCTGGGTGCCCCGGATTTTGTGGCCAAAGACGCAAGGGGCCGTTGTCTGTCCATGAGTAAAATGGAGGGGTCTGCGGAACTGGCCGGTTAGGCTGGACCTCTCCTATTGGCTCAGTGTTTGTGACTCGTCCCCGTCAGAAGTTCCGACCAGCCTTGCGGTGGCTGTCTCCATGGTGATTGGGAAAGAAGCCTTAGGCCCCGCACTCAGCCTTCACCTGGCCTCCCTGGCCTCTTTACCCTCACGTAGACTGCTGTGTGGATAAAAGAAAGGATGTTGGCCAGTGAGCACGTGTCCTGATTTCCTTGGAAGGATTAGGCTCTTTGCCTGGGCAGAAGACAGCCAAGGTCAGCCTGAGCCTAGACACCTAGTGACCTGTGACACTGCAGCCAGTGATAGATGTTCATTTTCATGCTCAGGTATCCGCAGGTGGCGGATTCAGAGTGGTCGGAGAAGAATTGTAACTCGGGATCACACACTCACGAGGGCACGGGCCAAAGGTCAGGGAAAATAGCTGAGGTCGTGGAGCTCTAGCGGAGACAGTGTAGGGCCCGGGCCTCCCTCCCGTACGTGGCAAAGAGGTGATCCATATGCCGCCATGCGCAGACTCTGGACGGCTGGGGCCCTGGATGCCCGGATTTGGGCCTTGTCTACCGAGAAGTGACGCACATGCAGTGTGCCACCGGAGGCTGTGGAGCAGCAGAGGGCAAAATCTTGAAAATGGGGGCTTCAGTTGACTTTGCCTGTGCTTCTCCTTTGGCTGAGTGACATCGTGTGTTTCCTAGCAGGTGAAGACATTCGTGGAGAGAGGCGGTTTCCATGCGTGCAGGCAAAGTGTGTGCTGAGATGATGAGTTGCTGGAGACCAGGGTGGACTCTTCAGACCCAAAATAGGCCTCTGGCAGGTATACACGATATGAAGCGATTTGACCTTGTTTGATTCAAAACGATGTGACTCGACTCGATTCACCTGATTCGATTCGACGCTGTTCGGTGACAGTCAGTGCGATTCTGCTTGATTCCGCTCGATTAGGTGTGATTCGGCAGTATGCAGCTCTTTTCGGCTGTATTCAGCTCCATTCGTCTCTATTCAGCTTATTCGGCTCTATTCGACTGTATTCGACTCTACTCTTTTCCAGTCGATTCTACTCCATTCTATTCCTTCTATTCTGTTCTAATCTCTTCTATTCCACTCTACTCTGTTCTATTCTCCCCTCCCCTCCCCTCCCCTCCCCTTCTCTAATCTATACGTCTCGATTGGATTTGACGCGTTGAACGCGATTCGAGGCGATGAAGCTTGAATCGGCTCGATTCGGCTCGATTTGGCTCTATTCGGCTCAGTTAGGCTCCATTCAGCTTGTTTTGGCTTGAATCGCTTCGAATCTGCTCGATTTGGCCTTCTTCGGCCCTATTCTGCTCTATTCGACTCTTTTCTACTCTATTCGTTTCTATTTGACTCCATTCTACTCCATTCTATTCATTCCACACTATTCTACACTATTCTACTCTATTCTGCTCTACCCTACCCAACACCACCCTAATTTACTCTACTTGCTTCTACAGGATTCCTCTCATTTTGTCTGCATTTGGCTCTATTCAGCTCTATTCTACTCTTCTCTACTCTATTGTATTGTTTCTACTCTGTTCTGTACTATTCTACTCTATTCTACCCTACCCTATGCTACCCAACTCTAAGGTATTGTAATCCACTTGATTGGATTTAATTCAACCCATTTCAATGCGATTCGGCTCGATTTGGCTCTGTTCAAATCTATTCTACTCTACTCTAACCGACTGTTTTCTGTATTCGTTCTGTGTTGTTGTGTTCTATTTTGTTGTGTTCTGTTCTCTTTTATTCTATTCTACTCTATTCTACCCTACTCTAGCCTACCCGAACCTCCCCTACTCTAGTCTATTCAATTGAATTCGAGAAATTTTGACGCGACTAGGGGCCGAATCGGTGTGATTCATGTCCATTCGGCTCCATTTGTCTCGAATAGTGTCGATTCAGCTCGATTAGGCTCGATTTGGCTCCATTAGGCTCGATTCACTGGATTCGGCTCGATTTCGCTCAATTCAGCTCGATTTGGCCCTCTTTGGCCCTCTTCGGCTCTCTTCAGCTCTTTTCTACTCTACTCGATTCCATTGCACACCATTCTACTCCATTCTACGCTCTTCTACTATACCCTACTGTAATTGATTCGATGGGATTCGACGCCATTCGACGCGGTTTGTCTCGTTTCGTCTCCATTCAGCTTGATTCGACTCTGTTCTACTCTACTCTATTCTACTCTACACTATTCTGCTCTGCTCTACCCTTTTCTACTCTATTCTATTGTATCCTTTCCATTCTCTTCTACTGTGTTCAAGTCTACTCTATTCCATCCTACCCTAATCTAATCTATTCTACTGGATTCGATTCCACGCATCTCGATGCGATTCGGCTCAAATCGGCTCCTTTCCACTCCATTCATCCCCAATCGGCTCAAATCGGTTCGATTCAGCTCTAATCGGCTCCATTCGGCTCCAGTCAGCTCGAATAGGCTCTATTCAGCTCTATTCGGCTCTATTAGACTCTACTCAACTCTATTATCTCTTTTCGACTCCACTCGACTCCATGCTACACCATTCTACTCCATCCTAAACTATTCTCTACTGTATTGTATTGTACTCTACCCTACTCTAGTCTATTCTAATAGATTGGATTGGATTGGATTGGAATTGATCAGATTCAATGCAATTCGACGGGATTCGACGCGATACGGCACGATTCCATGGGATTCGGCGTGATTCGTCTTGGTTTCTATCCATTTAGCTCTTTTGGGCTCTATTTGGCTCTATTCGGCAATGTTCGACTCTGCTCTACTCTACTCTTCTATACTCTGCTCGTCTCGACCCTATTCTTTCAGTTCTGTTCTGTTCTGTTCTGTTCTACTGCACTCTATTCTACCCTACCCTACCCTAACTTAGCCTACTGTAATCTGTTCTATGCTATTCGACACACTTGAATGGGATTCGACCTGATTCGGGTCATATCGGCTCGATTCATCTCCTTTCTGCTCCATTAAACTCGATTCGGTTCTATTCGGCTCTTTTCCACTCTATTCGGCTCTTTTTGGCAGTATTCGACTCTATTTGACTCTAGTCTACTCGATTCTTTCTGTTCTGTTCTATTCTACTCTATTCTATTCTTCTCTACCCTACCCTAACCTTACCTTCCCCACACTAATCTATTTGATTCGATTCGACACGTTTCAAACGACTCGACATGATTCATCTCGATTCACCTTGAATTTGGTCAATTCGGCTGTATTCAGCTCTGTTTGGCTCTTTTCGGCTCTCTTCAACTCAATTTGACTCTATTCTACTGGACCCGACTCTACTTAATTCTATTCTCTTCTTTCTATTGTGTTCTGTTGTGTTGTAGTCTAGCCTCTCCTGCCGTACCCTCCTCTACTCTAATCTATTCGATTCAACGCATTTCGACGCGATTCCATGTGATTAGGCTTGAATCGGCTCGATTTAGCTCTATTTGGCTTGAATTGGGTCAATTCGTCTCGATTCTGCTCAATTCAGCATAATTAGGCTCGAGTGAACCTTATTCAGCCCTGTTCAGCTCTACTCAACCCTTTCTACTTCATTTGTCTCTATTTGGCTCCATTCAACTCCCTTCCACACCATTCTACTCTTTTCTATTCTGTTCTACCCTACCCTACTCTAATCTATTCTAATCGATTCGATTCATCACGATTTGTCTCCTTTCCTCTCCATTCGAATCGATTCGGCTTGAATTGGATCTATTCATCTATATTCTGCACTACCCGACTCTGACTATTCCAGTCTACTCAACTCTACTCCATTCTACTCTTGGTATTCTCTTCTGTTCTACTCTATTCTATTCTTCTGTGCCCTTCCCTACTGAATCCCAGTCTAACCTACACTACTCTAATCTATTCAATTTAATTCGATTCCATTCAGTTTGACACCATTCGACCCGATTTGAGACAATTCGACGGGATTCGGTGAGATTCCGCGAGATTTGATGCGTTTTGGTGGGATTTGATGGAATTCGACGAGATCCGATGCAATAGGATGCAATTAAGTGTGTTTTGGCTCGATTTTGCTGGGTTCAGATTGTCTCTATTTGGCTCATTTCAGCTCCACTAGGCTCCATTCATCCCGAATCTGGTCGACTCGACTCGATTCGGCTCATTTTGGCCATATTTGGTCCTATTCAGCGTTATTCGGCTCTATTCAACTCTTTTCTACTCTCTTCATCTGTGTTCGAATCCATTTGACTCCATTCCACACCATTCTATTCCATTCTACACTACTGTATTCTACAAAACCCTCCCCCACCCTAGCCTATCCTAATCTAGTCTGCTCTTTTCTAGTCTCCTTTTCTATTTTCTCTATTCCATCCTATGCTACTCTACCATACCCTGCACTAAGCTAACCTACCCTGACCTATGCTGTTCTATTCTATTTCCTTCTATTTTCTCTGTTCCACCGTATGCTTCCCTACCTTATGCTACCCCACCGTACCATACTCTACTACTTAGGGTTACTCAATAAGGGTCCTAATTAAGGGGAGTGGTTCGGGCAAGGGTACTCCTTAAGGCAAGGGTACTAGTTCAGGCTACTAGTTAAGGCCAGGGTACTAGTTAAGGCCAGGCTACTAGTTAAGGCATGGGTACTTGTTGAGGGTACTGGTTAAGGCAAGGGTACCAGTTCAGGCTACTTGTTAAGGACATACTACTAGTGAAGGCAAGGGTACTAGTGAAGACTACTGGTTAAGGCAAGGGTACTTGTTAGGACTACTAGTTAAGGCAAGGGTACTAGATTAGGCTAAGAGTTCAGGCAAGGGTACTCGTTCAGATTACTGACTTAGGGTACTATTCAAGACTAGTTGTCTAGGCTACTGCTCTCTGCCACTAGTCTAGCTGACTAGTCCAGCTTACTAGTCTAGGCTTCTACTCTAGCCTTCTCTTGTCTACTCTAATGTAGTCTACTTGCATCTACCCTAGTCTTCCTATCATAAACTACCCTACCCTAACCTATTCTAATCGATTCCATTTGATTCGATTCAAAGCATTTCGATGCCACTGGAGACCATCATGCTTGAGTCGGCTCGATTCAGCTCGATTTGGCTCGAATCGCTTCAATTCAGCTCGTTTCCACTCGGTTCAGCCTTATTCGGCCCTATTTGGCTCGATTCGACTCTTTTCTACTCTATTTGTCTCTGTTCGACTCCATTTGACTCCACTCTTCTCCATTCTACGCTATTCTACTCTATTCTGTTCTACTCTACCCTACGATACTCTAATCTATTCGATTGGATGCGATTCTTAGCAATTCGGTGTGATTCATCTCGTTTTGTTTCCATTTGACTCGATTCGGCCAGAATTGGCTCTATTCAGCTATATCCTGCACTCTTTGACTCTATTTGACTCAATTCTACTCTGCTCTACTCTTGTCTGCTTTACTCTCTCTACTCTACCCTACTGTACTATATTCTATTCTGTACTATTCTGTTCTATTCTACCCACCCGCCCCTCCCCTACCCTTCCCTAATCTATTTGATTAGATCCGATGTGACGTATTTCCACGCGATTTGACGCGATTAGGCTTGAATCAGCTCGATTCAGTTCGAATCGGCTCTATTCGGCTCGACTTGGCTCCATTTCACTCCATTCGGCTCGATTAGGCTCGAATTCCATCGATTCTGCTGGATTCTGCTCGATTAGGCCTTATTTGGGCCTATTCGGCCCTATTCTGCTCTATTAGACTCTTTTGTACTCTATTCATATCTATCCGTCTCTATTGGACTCCGTTCAACTCCATTCCTCACTATTTTCCTCTCTTCTATTCTACCCTTCCCTACCCTAATCTCTTCTAATCGATTCGATTTGATTTGACGCGATTCGAAGCAACCGGACGTGATTCGTCTCGTTTTGTCTCCACTCGGCTCAATTCGGCTATGTTCTCTGTCTTTGACTCTATTCTGTTGTATTCTTTCTGTTCTGTTCTATTCTCTCCTATTCTGTTGTACTCTATTCTATTCTACCCTACCCGACCCAACGGCACCCCACCCGAACCTTCCCTACTTTAATCTATTGGATGCAATTCGATTCCGTGCAACGCGATTTGATAGGACTTGACTGGATTCGGCAAATCTGAAGGGATTTGATGAGATTCCATGCGACTCGACGTGATTCAGTAGGATTCTCTGAGGTTTGACGCAATTCGAAGTTATTCGACGTGATTCGATGGGATTCGACACGATATGAAGCAATTTGACCTTGTTTGATTCAAAACGATGTGACTCGACTCGATTCGACCTGATTCGATTCAACGCTGTTCGGTGACAGTCAGTGCGATTCTGCTTGATTCCGCTCGATTAGGTGTGATTCGGCAGTATACAGCTCTTTTCGGCTGTATTCAGCTCCATTCGTCTCTATTCAGCTTATTCGGCTCTATTCGACTGTATTCGACTCTACTCTTTTCCACTCGATTCTACTCGATTCTATTCCTTCTATTCTGTTCTAATCTCTTCTATTCCACTCTACTCTGTTCTATTCTCCCCTCCCCTCCCCTCCCCTCCCCTTCTCTAATCTATACGTCTCGATTGGATTTGACGCGTTGAACGCGATTCGAGGCGATGAAGCTTGAATCGGCTCGATTCGGCTCGATTTGGCTCTATTCGGCTCAGTTAGGCTCCATTCAGCTTGTTTTGGCTTGAATCGCTTCGAATCTGCTCGATTTGGCCTTCTTCGGCCCTATTCTGCTCTATTCGACTCTTTTCTACTCTATTCGTTTCTACTTGACTCCATTCTACTCCATTCTATTCATTCCACACTATTCTACTCTATTCTGCTCTACCCTACCCAACACCACTCTAATTTACTCTACTTGCTTCTACACGATTCCTCTCATTTTGTCTGCATTTGGCTCTATTCAGCTCTATTCTACTCTTCTCTACTCTATTGTATTGTTTCTACTCTGTTCTGTACTATTCTACTCTATTCTACCCTACCCTATGCTACCCAACTCTAAGGTATTATAATCCACTTGATTGGATTTGATTCAACCCATTTCAACGCGATTCGGCTCGATTTGGCTCTGTTCAAATCTATTCTACTCTACTCTATTCCCCTCTACTCTACTCTAGCCTACTCTTTTCTGCATTCGTTCTGTGTTGTTCTGTTCTATTTTGTTGTGTTCTGTTCTGTTTTATTCTATTCTACTCTATTCTACCCTACTCTAGCCTACCCGAACCTCCCCTACTCTAGTCTATTCAATTGAATTCGAGAAATTTTGACGCGACTAGGGGCCGAATCAGTGTGATTCATGTCCATTCGGCTCCATTTGTCTCGAATAGTGTCGATTCAGCTCGATTAGGCTCGATTTGGCTCCATTAGGCTCGATTCACTGGATTCGGCTCGATTTCGCTCAATTCAGCTCGATTTGGCCCTCTTTGGCCCTCTTCGGCTCTCTTCAGCTCTTTTCTACTCTACTCGATTCCATTGCACACCATTCTACTCCATTCTACGCTCTTCTACTATACCCTACTGTAATTGATTCGATGGGATTCGACGCCATTCGACGCGATTTGTCTCGTTTCGTCTCCATTCAGCTTGATTCGACTCTGTTCTACTCTACTCTATTCTACTCTACACTATTCTGCTCTGCTCTACCCTTTTCTACTCTATTCTATTGTATCCTTTCCATTCTCTTCTACTGTGTTCAAGTCTACTCTATTCCATCCTACCCTAATCTAATCTATTCTACTGGATTCGATTCCACGCATCTCGATGCGATTCGGCTCAAATCGGCTCCTTTCCACTCCATTCATCCCCAATCGGCTCAAATCGGTTCGATTCAGCTCTAATCGGCTCCATTCGGCTCCAGTCAGCTCGAATAGGCTCTATTCAGCTCTATTCGGCTCTATTAGACTCTACTCAACTCTATTATCTCTTTTCGACTCCACTCGACTCCATGCTACACCATTCTACTCCATCCTAAACTATTCTCTACTGTATTGTATTGTACTCTACCCTACTCTAGTCTATTCTAATAGATTGGATTGGATTGGATTGGAATTGATCAGATTCAATGCAATTCGACGGGATTCGACGCGATACGGCACGATTCCATGGGATTCGGCGTGATTCGTCTTGGTTTCTATCCATTTAGCTCTTTTGGGCTCTATTTGGCTCTATTCGGCAATGTTCGACTCTGCTCTACTCTACTCTTCTATACTCTGCTCGTCTCGACCCTATTCTTTCAGTTCTGTTCTGTTCTGTTCTACTGCACTCTATTCTACCCTACCCTACCCTAACTTAGCCTACTGTAATCTGTTCTATGCTATTCGACACACTTGAGTGGGATTCGACCTGATTCGGGTCATATCGGCTCGATTCATCTCCTTTCTGCTCCATTAAACTCGATTCGGTTCTATTCGGCTCTTTTCCACTCTATTCGGCTCTTTTTGGCAGTATTCGACTCTATTTGACTCTAGTCTACTCGATTCTTTCTGTTCTGTTCTATTCTACTCTATTCTATTCTTCTCTACCCTACCCTAACCTTACCTTCCCCACACTAATCTATTTGATTCGATTTGACACGTTTCAAACGACTCGACATGATTCATCTCGATTCACCTTGAAATTGGTCAATTCGGCTGTATTCAGCTCTCTTTGGCTCTTTTCGGCTCTCTTCAACTCAATTTGACTCTATTCTACTGGACCCGACTCTACTTAATTCTATTCTCTTCTTTCTATTGTGTTCTGTTGTGTTGTAGTCTAGCCTCTCCTGCCGTACCCTCCTCTACTCTAATCTATTCGATTCAACGCATTTCGACGCGATTCCATGTGATTAGGCTTGAATCGGCTCGATTTAGCTCTATTTGGCTTGAATTGGGTCAATTCGTCTCGATTCTGCTCAATTCAGCATAATTAGGCTCGAGTGAACCTTATTCAGCCCTGTTCAGCTCTACTCAACCCTTTCTACTTCATTTGTCTCTATTTGGCTCCATTCAACTCCCTTCCACACCATTCTACTCTTTTCTATTCTGTTCTACCCTACCCTACTCTAATCTATTCTAATCGATTCGATTCATCACGATTTGTCTCCTTTCCTCTCCATTCGAATCGATTCGGCTTGAATTGGATCTATTCATCTATATTCTGCACTACCCGACTCTGACTATTCCACTCTACTCAACTCTACTCCATTCTACTCTTGGTATTCTCTTCTGTTCTACTCTATTCTATTCTTCTGTGCCCTTCCCTACTGAATCCCAGTCTAACCTACACTACTCTAATCTATTCAATTTAATTCGATTCCATTCAGTTTGACACCATTCGACCCGATTTGAGACAATTCGACGGGATTCGGTGAGATTCCGCGAGATTTGATGCGTTTTGGTGGGATTTGATGGAATTCGACGAGATCCGATGCAATAGGATGCAATTAAGTGTGTTTTGGCTCGATTTTGCTGGGTTCAGATTGTCTCTATTTGGCTCATTTCAGCTCCACTAGGCTCCATTCATCCCGAATCTGGTCGACTCGACTCGATTCGGCTCATTTTGGCCATATTTGGTCCTATTCAGCGTTATTCGGCTCTATTCAACTCTTTTCTACTCTCTTCATCTGTGTTCGAATCCATTTGACTCCATTCCACACCATTCTATTCCATTCTACACTACTGTATTCTACAAAACCCTCCCCCACCCTAGCCTATCCTAATCTAGTCTGCTCTTTTCTAGTCTCCTTTTCTATTTTCTCGATTCCATCCTATGCTACTCTACCATACCCTGCACTAAGCTAACCTACCCTGACCTATGCTGTTCTATTCTATTTCCTTCTATTTTCTCTGTTCCACCGTATGCTTCCCTACCTTATGCTACCCCACCGTACCATACTCTACTACTTAGGGTTACTCAATAAGGGTCCTAATTAAGGGGAGTGGTTCGGGCAAGGGTACTCCTTAAGGCAAGGGTACTAGTTCAGGCTACTAGTTAAGGCCAGGGTACTAGTTAAGGCCAGGCTACTAGTTAAGGCATGGGTACTTGTTGAGGGTACTGGTTAAGGCAAGGGTACCAGTTCAGGCTACTTGTTAAGGACATACTACTAGTGAAGGCAAGGGTACTAGTGAAGACTACTGGTTAAGGCAAGGGTACTTGTTAGGACTACTAGTTAAGGCAAGGGTACTAGATTAGGCTAAGAGTTCAGGCAAGGGTACTCGTTCAGATTACTGACTTAGGGTACTATTCAAGACTAGTTGTCTAGGCTACTGCTCTCTGCCACTAGTCTAGCTGACTAGTCCAGCTTACTAGTCTAGGCTTCTACTCTAGCCTTCTCTTGTCTACTCTAATGTAGTCTACTTGCATCTACCCTAGTCTTCCTATCCTAAACTACCCTACCCTAACCTATTCTAATCGATTCCATTTGATTCGATTCAAAGCATTTCGATGCCACTGGAGACCATCATGCTTGAGTCGGCTCGATTCAGCTCGATTTGGCTCGAATCGCTTCAATTCAGCTCGTTTCCACTCGGTTCAGCCTTATTCGGCCCTATTTGGCTCGATTCGACTCTTTTCTACTCTATTTGTCTCTGTTCGACTCCATTTGACTCCACTCTTCTCCATTCTACGCTATTCTACTCTATTCTGTTCTACTCTACCCTACGATACTCTAATCTATTCGATTGGATGCGATTCTTAGCAATTCGGTGTGATTCATCTCGTTTTGTTTCCATTTGACTCGATTCGGCCAGAATTGGCTCTATTCAGCTATATCCTGCACTCTTTGACTCTATTTGACTCAATTCTACTCTGCTCTACTCTTGTCTGCTTTACTCTCTCTACTCTACCCTACTGTACTATATTCTATTCTGTACTATTCTGTTCTATTCTACCCACCCGCCCCTCCCCTACCCTTCCCTAATCTATTTGATTAGATCCGATGTGACGTATTTCCACGCGATTTGACGCGATTAGGCTTGAATCAGCTCGATTCAGTTCGAATCGGCTCTATTCGGCTCGACTTGGCTCCATTTCACTCCATTCGGCTCGATTAGGCTCGAATTCCATCGATTCTGCTGGATTCTGCTCGATTAGGCCTTATTTGGGCCTATTCGGCCCTATTCTGCTCTATTAGACTCTTTTGTACTCTATTCATATCTATCCGTCTCTATTGGACTCCGTTCAACTCCATTCCTCACTATTTTCCTCTCTTCTATTCTACCCTTCCCTACCCTAATCTCTTCTAATCGATTCGATTTGATTTGACGCGATTCGAAGCAACCGGACGTGATTCGTCTCGTTTTGTCTCCACTCGGCTCAATTCGGCTATGTTCTCTGTCTTTGACTCTATTCTATTCTGTTGTATTCTTTCTGTTCTGTTCTATTCTCTCCTATTCTGTTGTACTCTATTCTATTCTACCCTACCCGACCCAACGGCACCCCACCCGAACCTTCCCTACTTTAATCTATTGGATGCAATTCGATTCCGTGCAACGCGATTTGATAGGACTTGACTGGATTCGGCAAATCTGAAGGGATTTGATGAGATTCCATGCGACTCGACGTGATTCAGTAGGATTCTCTGAGGTTTGACGCAATTCGAAGTTATTCGACGTGATTCGATGGGATTCGACACGATATGAAGCAATTTGACCTTGTTTGATTCAAAACGATGTGACTCGACTCGATTCGACCTGATTCGATTCGACGCTGTTCGGTGACAGTCAGTGCGATTCTGCTTGATTCCGCTCGATTAGGTGTGATTCGGCAGTATACAGCTCTTTTCGGCTGTATTCAGCTCCATTCGTCTCTATTCAGCTTATTCGGCTCTATTCGACTGTATTCGACTCTACTCTTTTCCACTCGATTCTACTCGATTCTATTCCTTCTATTCTGTTCTAATCTCTTCTATTCCACTCTACTCTGTTCTATTCTCCCCTCCCCTCCCCTCCCCTCCCCTTCTCTAATCTATACGTCTCGATTGGATTTGACGCGTTGAACGCGATTCGAGGCGATGAAGCTTGAATCGGCTCGATTCGGCTCGATTTGGCTCTATTCGGCTCAGTTAGGCTCCATTCAGCTTGTTTTGGCTTGAATCGCTTCGAATCTGCTCGATTTGGCCTTCTTCGGCCCTATTCTGCTCTATTCGACTCTTTTCTACTCTATTCGTTTCTACTTGACTCCATTCTACTCCATTCTATTCATTCCACACTATTCTACTCTATTCTGCTCTACCCTACCCAACACCACTCTAATTTACTCTACTTGCTTCTACACGATTCCTCTCATTTTGTCTGCATTTGGCTCTATTCAGCTCTATTCTACTCTTCTCTACTCTATTGTATTGTTTCTACTCTGTTCTGTACTATTCTACTCTATTCTACCCTACCCTATGCTACCCAACTCTAAGGTATTGTAATCCACTTGATTGGATTTGATTCAACCCATTTCAACGCGATTCGGCTCGATTTGGCTCTGTTCAAATCTATTCTACTCTACTCTATTCCCCTCTACTCTACTCTAGCCTACTCTTTTCTGCATTCGTTCTGTGTTGTTCTGTTCTATTTTGTTGTGTTCTGTTCTGTTTTATTCTATTCTACTCTATTCTACCCTACTCTAGCCTACCCGAACCTCCCCTACTCTAGTCTATTCAATTGAATTCGAGAAATTTTGACGCGACTAGGGGCCGAATCAGTGTGATTCATGTCCATTCGGCTCCATTTGTCTCGAATAGTGTCGATTCAGCTCGATTAGGCTCGATTTGGCTCCATTAGGCTCGATTCACTGGATTCGGCTCGATTTCGCTCAATTCAGCTCGATTTGGCCCTCTTTGGCCCTCTTCGGCTCTCTTCAGCTCTTTTCTACTCTACTCGATTCCATTGCACACCATTCTACTCCATTCTACGCTCTTCTACTATACCCTACTGTAATTGATTCGATGGGATTCGACGCCATTCGACGCGATTTGTCTCGTTTCGTCTCCATTCAGCTTGATTCGACTCTGTTCTACTCTACTCTATTCTACTCTACACTATTCTGCTCTGCTCTACCCTTTTCTACTCTATTCTATTGTACCCTTTCCATTCTCTTCTACTGTGTTCAAGTCTACTCTATTCCATCCTACCCTAATCTAATCTATTCTACTGGATTCGATTCCACGCATCTCGATGCGATTCGGCTCAAATCGGCTCCTTTCCACTCCATTCATCCCCAATCGGCTCAATTCGGTTCGATTCAGCTCTAATCGGCTCCATTCGGCTCTAGTCAGCTCGAATAGGCTCTATTCAGCTCTATCCGGCTCTATTAGGCTCTACTCAACTCTATTATCTCTTTTCGACTCCACTCGACTCCATGCTACACCATTCTACTCCATCCTAAACTTTTCTGTACTGTATTGTATTGTACTCTACCCTACTCTAGTCTATTCTATTTGATTGGATTGGAATTGATCAGATTCAATGCAATTCGACGGGATTCAACGCGATACGGCACGATTCCACGGGATTCGGCGTGATTCGTCTTGGTTTCTATCCATTTAGCTCTTTTGGGCTCTATTCGGCAATGTTCGACTCTGCTCTACTCTACTCTTCTATACTCTGCTCGTCTCGACCCTATTCTTTCAGTTCTGTTCTGTTCTGTTCTACTGCACTCTATTCTACCCTACCCTACCCTAACTTAGCCTACTGTAATCTGTTCTATGCTATTCGACACACTTGAGTGGGATTCGACCTGATTCGGGTCATATCGGCTCGATTCATCTCCTTTCTGCTCCATTAAACTCGATTCGGTTCTATTCGGCTCTTTTCCACTCTATTCGGCTCTTTTTGGCAGTATTCGACTCTATTTGACTCTAGTCTACTCGATTCTTTCTGTTCTGTTCTATTCTACTCTATTCTATTCTTCTCTACCCTACCCTAACCTTACCTTCCCCACACTAATCTATTTGATTCGATTTGACACGTTTCAAACGACTCGACATGATTCATCTCGATTCACCTTGAAATTGGTCAATTCGGCTGTATTCAGCTCTCTTTGGCTCTTTTCGGCTCTCTTCAACTCAATTTGACTCTATTCTACTGGACCCGACTCTACTTAATTCTATTCTCTTCTTTCTATTGTGTTCTGTTGTGTTGTAGTCTAGCCTCTCCTGCCGTACCCTCCTCTACTCTAATCTATTCGATTCAACGCATTTCGACGCGATTCCATGTGATTAGGCTTGAATCGGCTCGATTTAGCTCTATTTGGCTTGAATTGGGTCAATTCGTCTCGATTCTGCTCAATTCAGCATAATTAGGCTCGAGTGAACCTTATTCAGCCCTGTTCAGCTCTACTCAACCCTTTCTACTTCATTTGTCTCTATTTGGCTCCATTCAACTCCCTTCCACACCATTCTACTCTTTTCTATTCTGTTCTACCCTACCCTACTCTAATCTATTCTAATCGATTCGATTCATCACGATTTGTCTCCTTTCCTCTCCATTCGAATCGATTCGGCTTGAATTGGATCTATTCATCTATATTCTGCACTACCCGACTCTGACTATTCCACTCTACTCAACTCTACTCCATTCTACTCTTGGTATTCTCTTCTGTTCTACTCTATTCTATTCTTCTGTGCCCTTCCCTACTGAATCCCAGTCTAACCTACACTACTCTAATCTATTCAATTTAATTCGATTCCATTCAGTTTGACACCATTCGACCCGATTTGAGACAATTCGACGGGATTCGGTGAGATTCCGCGAGATTTGATGCGTTTTGGTGGGATTTGATGGAATTCGACGAGATCCGATGCAATAGGATGCAATTAAGTGTGTTTTGGCTCGATTTTGCTGGGTTCAGATTGTCTCTATTTGGCTCATTTCAGCTCCACTAGGCTCCATTCATCCCGAATCTGGTCGACTCGACTCGATTCGGCTCATTTTGGCCATATTTGGTCCTATTCAGCGTTATTCGGCTCTATTCAACTCTTTTCTACTCTCTTCATCTGTGTTCGAATCCATTTGACTCCATTCCACACCATTCTATTCCATTCTACACTACTGTATTCTACAAAACCCTCCCCCACCCTAGCCTATCCTAATCTAGTCTGCTCTTTTCTAGTCTCCTTTTCTATTTTCTCGATTCCATCCTATGCTACTCTACCATACCCTGCACTAAGCTAACCTACCCTGACCTATGCTGTTCTATTCTATTTCCTTCTATTTTCTCTGTTCCACCGTATGCTTCCCTACCTTATGCTACCCCACCGTACCATACTCTACTACTTAGGGTTACTCAATAAGGGTCCTAATTAAGGGGAGTGGTTCGGGCAAGGGTACTCCTTAAGGCAAGGGTACTAGTTCAGGCTACTAGTTAAGGCCAGGGTACTAGTTAAGGCCAGGCTACTAGTTAAGGCATGGGTACTTGTTGAGGGTACTGGTTAAGGCAAGGGTACCAGTTCAGGCTACTTGTTAAGGACATACTACTAGTGAAGGCAAGGGTACTAGTGAAGACTACTGGTTAAGGCAAGGGTACTTGTTAGGACTACTAGTTAAGGCAAGGGTACTAGATTAGGCTAAGAGTTCAGGCAAGGGTACTCGTTCAGATTACTGACTTAGGGTACTATTCAAGACTAGTTGTCTAGGCTACTGCTCTCTGCCACTAGTCTAGCTGACTAGTCCAGCTTACTAGTCTAGGCTTCTACTCTAGCCTTCTCTTGTCTACTCTAATGTAGTCTACTTGCATCTACCCTAGTCTTCCTATCCTAAACTACCCTACCCTAACCTATTCTAATCGATTCCATTTGATTCGATTCAAAGCATTTCGATGCCACTGGAGACCATCATGCTTGAGTCGGCTCGATTCAGCTCGATTTGGCTCGAATCGCTTCAATTCAGCTCGTTTCCACTCGGTTCAGCCTTATTCGGCCCTATTTGGCTCGATTCGACTCTTTTCTACTCTATTTGTCTCTGTTCGACTCCATTTGACTCCACTCTTCTCCATTCTACGCTATTCTACTCTATTCTGTTCTACTCTACCCTACGATACTCTAATCTATTCGATTGGATGCGATTCTTAGCAATTCGGTGTGATTCATCTCGTTTTGTTTCCATTTGACTCGATTCGGCCAGAATTGGCTCTATTCAGCTATATCCTGCACTCTTTGACTCTATTTGACTCAATTCTACTCTGCTCTACTCTTGTCTGCTTTACTCTCTCTACTCTACCCTACTGTACTATATTCTATTCTGTACTATTCTGTTCTATTCTACCCACCCGCCCCTCCCCTACCCTTCCCTAATCTATTTGATTAGATCCGATGTGACGTATTTCCACGCGATTTGACGCGATTAGGCTTGAATCAGCTCGATTCAGTTCGAATCGGCTCTATTCGGCTCGACTTGGCTCCATTTCACTCCATTCGGCTCGATTAGGCTCGAATTCCATCGATTCTGCTGGATTCTGCTCGATTAGGCCTTATTTGGGCCTATTCGGCCCTATTCTGCTCTATTAGACTCTTTTGTACTCTATTCATATCTATCCGTCTCTATTGGACTCCGTTCAACTCCATTCCTCACTATTTTCCTCTCTTCTATTCTACCCTTCCCTACCCTAATCTCTTCTAATCGATTCGATTTGATTTGACGCGATTCGAAGCAACCGGACGTGATTCGTCTCGTTTTGTCTCCACTCGGCTCAATTCGGCTATGTTCTCTGTCTTTGACTCTATTCTATTCTGTTGTATTCTTTCTGTTCTGTTCTATTCTCTCCTATTCTGTTGTACTCTATTCTATTCTACCCTACCCGACCCAACGGCACCCCACCCGAACCTTCCCTACTTTAATCTATTGGATGCAATTCGATTCCGTGCAACGCGATTTGATAGGACTTGACTGGATTCGGCAAATCTGAAGGGATTTGATGAGATTCCATGCGACTCGACGTGATTCAGTAGGATTCTCTGAGGTTTGACGCAATTCGAAGTTATTCGACGTGATTCGATGGGATTCGACACGATATGAAGCAATTTGACCTTGTTTGATTCAAAACGATGTGACTCGACTCGATTCGACCTGATTCGATTCAACGCTGTTCGGTGACAGTCAGTGCGATTCTGCTTGATTCCGCTCGATTAGGTGTGATTCGGCAGTATACAGCTCTTTTCGGCTGTATTCAGCTCCATTCGTCTCTATTCAGCTTATTCGGCTCTATTCGACTGTATTCGACTCTACTCTTTTCCACTCGATTCTACTCGATTCTATTCCTTCTATTCTGTTCTAATCTCTTCTATTCCACTCTACTCTGTTCTATTCTCCCCTCCCCTCCCCTCCCCTCCCCTTCTCTAATCTATACGTCTCGATTGGATTTGACGCGTTGAACGCGATTCGAGGCGATGAAGCTTGAATCGGCTCGATTCGGCTCGATTTGGCTCTATTCGGCTCAGTTAGGCTCCATTCAGCTTGTTTTGGCTTGAATCGCTTCGAATCTGCTCGATTTGGCCTTCTTCGGCCCTATTCTGCTCTATTCGACTCTTTTCTACTCTATTCGTTTCTACTTGACTCCATTCTACTCCATTCTATTCATTCCACACTATTCTACTCTATTCTGCTCTACCCTACCCAACACCACTCTAATTTACTCTACTTGCTTCTACACGATTCCTCTCATTTTGTCTGCATTTGGCTCTATTCAGCTCTATTCTACTCTTCTCTACTCTATTGTATTGTTTCTACTCTGTTCTGTACTATTCTACTCTATTCTACCCTACCCTATGCTACCCAACTCTAAGGTATTGTAATCCACTTGATTGGATTTGATTCAACCCATTTCAACGCGATTCGGCTCGATTTGGCTCTGTTCAAATCTATTCTACTCTACTCTATTCCCCTCTACTCTACTCTAGCCTACTCTTTTCTGCATTCGTTCTGTGTTGTTCTGTTCTATTTTGTTGTGTTCTGTTCTGTTTTATTCTATTCTACTCTATTCTACCCTACTCTAGCCTACCCGAACCTCCCCTACTCTAGTCTATTCAATTGAATTCGAGAAATTTTGACGCGACTAGGGGCCGAATCAGTGTGATTCATGTCCATTCGGCTCCATTTGTCTCGAATAGTGTCGATTCAGCTCGATTAGGCTCGATTTGGCTCCATTAGGCTCGATTCACTGGATTCGGCTCGATTTCGCTCAATTCAGCTCGATTTGGCCCTCTTTGGCCCTCTTCGGCTCTCTTCAGCTCTTTTCTACTCTACTCGATTCCATTGCACACCATTCTACTCCATTCTACGCTCTTCTACTATACCCTACTGTAATTGATTCGATGGGATTCGACGCCATTCGACGCGATTTGTCTCGTTTCGTCTCCATTCAGCTTGATTCGACTCTGTTCTACTCTACTCTATTCTACTCTACACTATTCTGCTCTGCTCTACCCTTTTCTACTCTATTCTATTGTACCCTTTCCATTCTCTTCTACTGTGTTCAAGTCTACTCTATTCCATCCTACCCTAATCTAATCTATTCTACTGGATTCGATTCCACGCATCTCGATGCGATTCGGCTCAAATCGGCTCCTTTCCACTCCATTCATCCCCAATCGGCTCAATTCGGTTCGATTCAGCTCTAATCGGCTCCATTCGGCTCTAGTCAGCTCGAATAGGCTCTATTCAGCTCTATCCGGCTCTATTAGGCTCTACTCAACTCTATTATCTCTTTTCGACTCCACTCGACTCCATGCTACACCATTCTACTCCATCCTAAACTTTTCTGTACTGTATTGTATTGTACTCTACCCTACTCTAGTCTATTCTATTTGATTGGATTGGAATTGATCAGATTCAATGCAATTCGACGGGATTCAACGCGATACGGCACGATTCCACGGGATTCGGCGTGATTCGTCTTGGTTTCTATCCATTTAGCTCTTTTGGGCTCTATTCGGCAATGTTCGACTCTGCTCTACTCTACTCTTCTATACTCTGCTCGTCTCGACCCTATTCTTTCAGTTCTGTTCTGTTCTGTTCTACTGCACTCTATTCTACCCTACCCTACCCTAACTTAGCCTACTGTAATCTGTTCTATGCTATTCGACACACTTGAATGGGATTCGACCTGATTCGGGTCATATCGGCTCGATTCATCTCCTTTCTGCTCCTTTAAACTCGATTCGGTTCTATTCGGCTCTTTTCCACTCTATTCGGCTCTTTTTGGCAGTATTCGACTCTATTTGACTCTAGTCTACTCGATTCTTTCTGTTCTGTTCTATTCTACTCTATTCTATTCTTCTCTACCCTACCCTAACCTTACCTTCCCCACACTAATCTATTTGATTCGATTCGACACGTTTCAAACGACTCGACATGATTCATCTCGATTCACCTTGAATTTGGTCAATTCGGCTGTATTCAGCTCTGTTTGGCTCTTTTCGGCTCTCTTCAACTCAATTTGACTCTATTCTACTGGACCCGACTCTACTTAATTCTATTCTCTTCTTTCTATTGTGTTCTGTTGTGTTGTAGTCTATCCTCTCCTGCCGTACCCTCCTCTACTCTAATCTATTCGATTCAACGCATTTCGACGCGATTCCATGTGATTAGGCTTGAATCGGCTCGATTTAGCTCTATTTGGCTTGAATTGGGTCAATTCGTCTCGATTCTGCTCAATTCAGCATAATTAGGCTCGAGTGAACCTTATTCAGCTCTGTTCAGCTCTACTCAACCCTTTCTACTTTATTTGTCTCTATTTGGCTCCATTCAACTCCCTTCCACACCATTCTACTCTTTTCTACTCTATTCTATTCTGTTCTACCCTACCCTACTCTAATCTATTCTAATCGATTCGATTCATCACGATTTGTCTCCTTTCCTCTCCATTCGAATCGATTCGGCTTGAATTGGATCTATTCATCTATATTCTGCACTACCCGACTCTGACTATTCCACTCTACTCAACTCTACTCCATTCTACTCTTGGTATTCTCTTCTGTTCTACTCTATTCTATTCTTCTGTGCCCTTCCCTACTGAATCCCAGTCTAACCTACACTACTCTAATCTATTCAATTTAATTCGATTCCATTCAGTTTGACACCATTCGACCCGATTTGAGACAATTCGACGGGATTCGGTGAGATTCCGCGAGATTTGATGCGTTTTGGTGGGATTTGATGGAATTCGACGAGATCCGATGCAATAGGATGCAATTAAGTGTGTTTTGGCTCGATTTTGCTGGGTTCAGATTGTCTCTATTTGGCTCATTTCAGCTCCACTAGGCTCCATTCATCCCGAATCTGATCGACTCACCTCGATTCTGCTCATTTTGGTCATATGTGGTCCTATTCAGCGTTATTCGGCTCTATTCAACTCTTTTCTACTCTCTGCATCTCTGTTCGAATCCATTTGACTCCATTCCACACCATTCTATTCCATTCTACACTACTGTATTCTACAAAACCCTCCCCCACCCTAGCCTATCCTAATCTAGTCTGCTCTTTTCTAGTCTCCTTTTCTAATTTCTCTGTTCCATCCTATGCTACTCTACCATACCCTGCACTAAGCTAACCTACCCTGACCTATGCTGTTCTATTCTATTTCCTTCTATTTTCTCTGTTCCACCGTATGCTTCCCTACCCTATGCTACCCCACCGTACCATACTCTACTACTTAGGGTTACTCAATAAGGGTCCTAATTAAGGGGAGTAGTTCGGGCAAGGGTACTCCTTAAGGCAAGTGTACTAGTTCAGGCTACTAGTTAAGGCCAGGGTACTAGTTATGCAAGGGCACTAGTTAAGGCCAGGCTACTAGTTAAGGCATGGGTACTTGTTGAGGGTACTGGTTAAGGCAAGGGTACCAGTTCAGGCTACTTGTTAAGGACATACTACTAGTGAAGGCAAGGGTACTAGTGAAGACTACTGGTTAAGGCAAGGGTACTTGTTAGGACTACTAGTTAAGGCAAGGGTACTAGATTAGGCTAAGAGTTCAGGCAAGGGTACTCGTTCAGATTACTGACTTAGGGTACTATTCAAGACTAGTTGTCTAGGCTACTGCTCTATGCCACTAGCCTAGCTGACTAGTCCAGCTTACTAGTCTAGGCTTCTACTCTAGCCTTCTCTTGTCTACTCTAATGTAGTCTACTTGCATCTACCCTAGTCTTCCTATCATAAACTACCCTACCCTAACCTATTCTAATCGATTCCATTTGATTCGATTCAAAGCATTTCGATGCGACCGGACACCATCACGCTTGAGTCGGCTCGATTCCGCAACATCAGCTCGATTCAGCTCGATTTGGCTCGAATCGCTTCAATTCAGCTCGTTTCCACTCGGTTCAGCCTTATTCGGCCCTATTTGGCTCGATTCGACTCTTTTCTACTCTATTTGTCTCTGTTCGACTCCATTTGACTCCACTCTTCTCCATTCTATGCTATTCTACTCTATTCTGTTCTACTCTACCCTACGATACTCTAATCTATTCGATTGGATGCGATTCGAAGCAATTCGGTGTGATTCATCTCGTTTTGTTTCCATTTGACTCGATTCGGCCAGAATTGGCTCTATTCAGCTATATCCTGCACTCTTTGACTCTATTTGACTCAATTCTACTCTGCTCTACTCTTGTCTGCTTTACTCTCTCTACTCTACCCTACTGTACTATATTCTATTCTGTACTATTCTGTTCTATTCTACCCACCCGCCCCTCCCCTACCCTTCCCTAATCTATTTGATTAGATTCGATGTGACGTATTTCCACGCGATTTGACGCGATTAGGCTTGAATCAGCTCGATTCAGTTCGAATCGGCTCTATTCGGCTCGACTTGGCTCCATTTCACTCCATTCGGCTCGATTAGGCTCGAATTCCATCGATTCTGCTGGATTCTGCTCGATTAGGCCTTATTTGGGCCTATTCGGCCCTATTCTGCTCTATTAGACTCTTTTGTAATCTATTCATATCTATCCGTCTCTATTGGACTCCGTTCAACTCCATTCCTCACTATTTTCCTCTCTTCTATTCTACCCTTCCCTACCCTCATCTCTTCTAATCGATTCGATTTGATTTGACGCGATTCGAAGCAACCGGACGTGATTCGTCTCGTTTTGTCTCCACTCGGCTCAATTCGGCTATGTTCTCTCTCTTTGACTCTATTCTATTCTGTTGTATTCTTTCTGTTCTGTTCTATTCTCTCCTATTCTGTTGTACTCTATTCTATTCTACCCTACCCGACCCAACGGCACCCCACCCGAACCTTCCCTACTTTAATCTATTGGATGCAATTCGATTCCGTGCAACGCGATTTGATAGGACTTGACTGGATTCGGCAAATCTGAAGGGATTTGATGAGATTCCATGCGACTCGACGTGATTCAGTAGGATTCTCTGAGGTTTGACGCAATTCGAAGTTATTCGACGTGATTCGATGGGATTCGACACGATATGAAGCAATTTGACCTTGTTTGATTCAAAACGATGTGACTCGACTCGATTCGACCTGATTCGATTCAACGCTGTTCGGTGACAGTCAGTGCGATTCTGCTTGATTCCGCTCGATTAGGTGTGATTCGGCAGTATACAGCTCTTTTCGGCTGTATTCAGCTCCATTCGTCTCTATTCAGCTTATTCGGCTCTATTCGACTGTATTCGACTCTACTCTTTTCCACTCGATTCTACTCGATTCTATTCCTTCTATTCTGTTCTAATCTCTTCTATTCCACTCTACTCTGTTCTATTCTCCCCTCCCCTCCCCTCCCCTTCTCTAATCTATACGTCTCGATTGGATTTGACGCGTTGAACGCGATTCGAGGCGATGAAGCTTGAATCGGCTCGATTCGGCTCGATTTGGCTCTATTCGGCTCAGTTAGGCTCCATTCAGCTTGTTTTGGCTTGAATCGCTTCGAATCTGCTCGATTTGGCCTTCTTCGGCCCTATTCTGCTCTATTCGACTCTTTTCTACTCTATTCGTTTCTACTTGACTCCATTCTACTCCATTCTATTCATTCCACACTATTCTACTCTATTCTGCTCTACCCTACCCAACACCACTCTAATTTACTCTACTTGCTTCTACACGATTCCTCTCATTTTGTCTGCATTTGGCTCTATTCAGCTCTATTCTACTCTTCTCTACTCTATTGTATTGTTTCTACTCTGTTCTGTACTATTCTACTCTATTCTACCCTACCCTATGCTACCCAACTCTAAGGTATTGTAATCCACTTGATTGGATTTGATTCAACCCATTTCAACGCGATTCGGCTCGACTTGGCTCTGTTCAAATCTATTCTACTCTACTCTATTCCCCTCTACTCTACTCTAGCCTACTCTTTTCTGTATTCGTTCTGTGTTGTTCTGTTCTATTTTGTTGTGTTCTGTTCTGTTTTATTCTATTCTACTCTATTCTACCCTACTCTAGCCTACCCGAACCTCCCCTACTCTAGTCTATTCAATTGAATTCGAGAAATTTTGACGCGACTAGGGGCCGAATCGGTGTGATTCATGTCCATTCGGCTCCATTTGTCTCGAATAGTGTCGATTCAGCTCGATTAGCCTCGATTTGGCTCCATTAGGCTCGATTCACTGGATTCGGCTCGATTTCGCTCAATTCAGCTCGATTTGGCCCTCTTTGGCCCTCTTCGGCTCTCTTCAGCTCTTTTCTACTCTACTCGATTCCATTGCACACCATTCTACTCCATTCTACGCTCTTCTACTATACCCTACTGTAATTGATTCGATGGGATTCGACGCCATTCGACGCGATTTGTCTCGTTTCGTCTCCATTCAGCTTGATTCGACTCTGTTCTACTCTACTCTATTCTACTCTACACTATTCTGCTCTGCTCTACCCTTTTCTACTCTATTCTATTGTACCCTTTCCATTCTCTTCTACTGTGTTCAAGTCTACTCTATTCCATCCTACCCTAATCTAATCTATTCTACTGGATTCGATTCCACGCATCTCGATGCGATTCGGCTCAAATCGGCTCCTTTCCACTCCATTCATCCCCAATCGGCTCAATTCGGTTCGATTCAGCTCTAATCGGCTCCATTCGGCTCTAGTCAGCTCGAATAGGCTCTATTCAGCTCTATCCGGCTCTATTAGGCTCTACTCAACTCTATTATCTCTTTTCGACTCCACTCGACTCCATGCTACACCATTCTACTCCATCCTAAACTTTTCTGTACTGTATTGTATTGTACTCTACCCTACTCTAGTCTATTCTATTTGATTGGATTGGAATTGATCAGATTCAATGCAATTCGACGGGATTCAACGCGATACGGCACGATTCCACGGGATTCGGCGTGATTCGTCTTGGTTTCTATCCATTTAGCTCTTTTGGGCTCTATTCGGCAATGTTCGACTCTGCTCTACTCTACTCTTCTATACTCTGCTCGTCTCGACCCTATTCTTTCAGTTCTGTTCTGTTCTGTTCTACTGCACTCTATTCTACCCTACCCTACCCTAACTTAGCCTACTGTAATCTGTTCTATGCTATTCGACACACCTGAATGGGATTCGACCTGATTCGGGTCATATCGGCTCGATTCATCTCCTTTCTGCTCCATTAAACTCGATTCGGTTCTATTCGGCTCTTTTCCACTCTATTCGGCTCTTTTTGGCAGTATTCGACTCTATTTGACTCTAGTCTACTCGATTCTTTCTGTTCTGTTCTATTCTACTCTATTCTATTCTTCTCTACCCTACCCTAACCTTACCTTCCCCACACTAATCTATTTGATTCGATTCGACACGTTTCAAACGACTCGACATGATTCATCTCGATTCACCTTGAATTTGGTCAATTCGGCTGTATTCAGCTCTGTTTGGCTCTTTTCGTCTCTCTTCAACTCAATTTGACTCTATTCTACTGGACCCGACTCTACTTAATTCTATTCTCTTCTTTCTATTGTGTTCTGTTGTGTTGTAGTCTAGCCTCTCCTGCCGTACCCTCCTCTACTCTAATCTATTCGATTCAACGCATTTCGACGCGATTCCATGTGATTAGGCTTGAATCGGCTCGATTTAGCTCTATTTGGCTTGAATTGGGTCAATTCGTCTCGATTCTGCTCAATTCAGCATAATTAGGCTCGAGTGAACCTTATTCAGCCCTGTTCAGCTCTACTCAACCCTTTCTACTTTATTTGTCTCTATTTGGCTCCATTCAACTCCCTTCCACACCATTCTACTCTTTTCTACTCTATTCTATTCTGTTCTACCCTACCCTACTCTAATCTATTCTAATCGATTCGATTCATCACGATTTGTCTCCTTTCCTCTCCATTCGAATCGATTCGGCTTGAATTGGATCTATTCATCTATATTCTGCACTACCCGACTCTGACTATTCCACTCTACTCAACTCTACTCCATTCTACTCTTGGTATTCTCTTCTGTTCTACTCTATTCTATTCTTCTGTGCCCTTCCCTACTGAATCCCAGTCTAACCTACACTACTCTAATCTATTCAATTTAATTCGATTCCATTCAGTTTGACACCATTCGACCCGATTTGAGACAATTCGACGGGATTCGGTGAGATTCCGCGAGATTTGATGCGTTTTGGTGGGATTTGATGGAATTCGACGAGATCCGATGCAATAGGATGCAATTAAGTGTGTTTTGGCTCGATTTTGCTGGGTTCAGATTGTCTCTATTTGGCTCATTTCAGCTCCACTAGGCTCCATTCATCCCGAATCTGATCGACTCACCTCGATTCTGCTCATTTTGGTCATATGTGGTCCTATTCAGCGTTATTCGGCTCTATTCAACTCTTTTCTACTCTCTGCATCTCTGTTCGAATCCATTTGACTCCATTCCACACCATTCTATTCCATTCTACACTACTGTATTCTACAAAACCCTCCCCCACCCTAGCCTATCCTAATCTAGTCTGCTCTTTTCTAGTCTCCTTTTCTATTTTCTCTGTTCCATCCTATGCTACTCTACCATACCCTGCACTAAGCTAACCTACCCTGACCTATGCTGTTCTATTCTATTTCCTTCTATTTTCTCTGTTCCACCGTATGCTTCCCTACCCTATGCTACCCCACCGTACCATACTCTACTACTTAGGGTTACTCAATAAGGGTCCTAATTAAGGGGAGTAGTTTGGGCAAGGGTACTCCTTAAGGCAAGTGTACTAGTTCAGGCTACTAGTTAAGGCCAGGGTACTAGTTATGCAAGGGCACTAGTTAAGGCCAGGCTACTAGTTAAGGCATGGGTACTTGTTGAGGGTACTGGTTAAGGCAAGGGTACCAGTTCAGGCTACTTGTTAAGGACGTACTACTAGTGAAGGCAAGGGTACTAGTGAAGACTACTAGTTAAGCCAAGGGTACTTGTTAGGACTACTAGTTAAGGCAAGGGTACTAGATTAGGCTAAGAGTTCAGGCAAGGGTACTCGTTCAGATTACTGACTTAGGGTACTATTCAAGACTAGTTGTCTAGGCTACTGCTCTATGCCACTAGTCTAGCTGACTAGTCCAGCTTACTAGTCTAGGCTTCTACTCTAGCCTTCTCTTGTCTACTCTAATGTAGTCTACTTGCATCTACCCTAGTCTTCCTATCATAAACTACCCTACCCTAACCTATTCTAATCGATTCCATTTGATTCGATTCAAAGCATTTCGATGCGACCGGACACCATCACGCTTGAGTCGGCTCGATTCCGCAACATCAGCTCGATTCAGCTCGATTTGGCTCGAGTCGCTTCAATTCAGCTGATTTCCACACGGTTCAGCCTTATTCGGCCCTATTTGGCTCGACTCGACTCTTTTCTACTCTATTTGTCTCTTTTCGACTCCTTTTGACTCCACTCTTCTCCATTCTATGCAATTCTACTCTATTCTGTTCTACTCTACCCTACGATACTCTATTCGATTGGATGCGATTCGAAGCAATTTGGTGTGATTCATCTCGTTTTGTTTCCATTTGACTCGATTCGGCCAGAATTGGCTCTATTCAGGTATATCCTGCACTCTTTGACTCTATTTGACTCAATTCTACTCTGCTCTACTCTTGTCTGCTTTACTCTCTCTACTCTACCCTACTGTACTATATTCTATTCTGTACTATTCTGTTCTATTCTACCCACCCGCCCCTCCCCTACCCTTCCCTAATCTATTTGATTAGATTCGATGTGACGTATTTCCACGCGATTTGACGCGATTAGGCTTGAATCAGCTCGATTCAGTTCGAATCGGCTCTATTCGGCTCGACTTGGCTCCATTTCACTCCATTCGGCTCGATTAGGCTCGAATTCCATCGATTCTGCTGGATTCTGCTCGATTAGGCCTTATTTGGGCCTATTCGGCCCTATTCTGCTCTATTCGACTCTTTTGTACTCTATTCATATCTATCCGTCTCTATTGGACTCCGTTCAACTCCATTCCTCACTATTTTCCTCTCTTCTATTCTACCCTTCCCTACCCTAATCTCTTCTAATCGATTCGATTTGATTTGACGCGATTCGAAGCAACCGGACGTGATTCGTCTCGTTTTGTCTCCACTCGGCTCAATTCGGCTATGTTCTCTCTCTTTGACTCTATTCTATTCTGTTGTATTCTTTCTGTTCTGCTCTATTCTCTCCTATTCTGTTGTACTCTATTCTATTCTACCCTACCCGACCCAACGGCACCCCACCCGAACCTACCCTACTTTAATCTATTGGATTCAATTCGGTTCCGTGCAAAGCGATTTGATAGGACTTGACTGGATTCGGCAAGATCTGAAGGGATTTGATGAGATTCCATGCGACTCGACGTGGTTCAGTAGGATTCTCTGAGGTTTGACGCAATTCGAAGTTATTCGACGTGATTCGATGGGATTCGACACGATATGAAGCGATTTGACCTTGTTTGATTCAAAACGATGTGACTCGACTCGATTCGACCTGATTCGATTCGACGCTGTTCGGTGACAGTCAGTGCGATTCTGCTTGATTCCGCTCGATTAGGTGTGATTCGGCAGTATACAGCTCTTTTCGGCTGTATTCAGCTCTATTCGTCTCTATTCAGCTTATTCGGCTCTATTTGACTGTATTCGACTCTACTCTTTTCCACTCTATTCTACTCGATTCTATTCCTTCTATTCTGTTCTAATCTCTTCTATTCCACTCTACTCTGTTCTATTCTCCCCTCCCCTCCCCTCCCCTTCTCTAATCTATACGTCTCGATTGGATTTGACGCGTTGAACGCGATTCGAGGCGATGAAGCTTGAATCGGCTCTATTCGGCTCGATTTGGCTCTATTCGGCTCAGTTAGGCTCCATTCAGCTTGTTTTGGCTTGAATCGCTTCGAATCTGCTCGATTTGGCCTTCTTCGGCCCTATTCTGCTCTATTCGACTCTTTTCTACTCTATTCGTTTCTATTTGACTCCATTCTACTCCATTCTATTCATTCCACACTATTCTACTCTATTCTGCTCTACCCTACCCAACACCACTCTAATTTACTCTACTTGCTTCTACACGATTCCTCTCATTTTGTCTGCATTTGGCTCTATTCAGCTCTATTCTACTCTTCTCTACTCTATTGTATTGTTTCTACTCTGTTCTGTACGATTCTACTGTATTCTACCCTACCCTGTGCTACCCAACTCTAAGGTATTGTAATCCACTTGATTGGATTTGATTCAACCCATTTCGACGTGATTCGGCTCTGTTCAAATCTATTCTACTCTACTCTATTCCCCTCTATTCTACTCTAGCCTACTCTTTTCTGTATTCGTTCTGTGTTGTTCTGTTCTATTTTGTTGTGTTCTGTTCTGTTTTATTCTATTCTACTCTATTCTACCCTACTCTAGCCTACCCGAACCTCCCCTACTCTAGTCTATTCAATTGAATTCGAGAAATTTTGACGCGACTAGGGGCCGAATCGGTGTGATTCATGTCCATTCGGCTCCATTTGTCTCGAATAGTGTCGATTCAGCTCGATTAGGCTCGATTTGGCTCCATTAGGCTCGATTCACTGGATTCGGCTCGATTTCTCTCAATTCAGCTCGATTTGGCCCTCTTTGGCCCTCTTCGGCTCTCTTCAGCTCTTTTCTACTCTACTCGATTCCATTGCACACCATTCTACTCCATTCTACGCTCTTCTACTATACCCTACTGTAATTGATTCGATGGGATTCGACGCCATTCGACGCGATTTGTCTCGTTTCGTCTCCATTCAGCTTGATTCGACTCTGTTCTACTCTACTGTATTCTACTCTACACTATTCTGCTCTGCTCTACCCTTTTCTACTCTATTCTATTGTATCCTTTCCATTCTCTTCTACTGTGTTCAAGTCTACTCTATTCCATCCTACCCTAATCTAATCTATTCTACTGGATTCGATTCCACGCATCTCGATGCGATTCGGCTCAAATCGGCTCCTTTCCACTCCATTCATCCCCAATCGGCTCAAATCGGTTCGATTCAGCTCTAATCGGCTCCATTCGGCTCCAGTCAGCTCGAATAGGCTCTATTCAGCTCTATTCGGCTCTATTAGACTCTACTCAACTCTATTATCTCTTTTCGACTCCACTCGACTCCATGCTACACCATTCTACTCCATCCTAAACTATTCTCTACTGTATTGTATTGTACTCTATCCTACTCTAGTCTATTCTATTTGATTGGATTGGAATTGATCAGATTCAATGCAATTCGACGGGATTCGACGCGATACGGCACGATTCCACGGGATTCGGCGTGATTCGTCTTGGTTTCTATCCATTTAGCTCTTTTGGGCTCTATTTGGCTCTATTCGGCAATGTTCGACTCTGCTCTACTCTACTCTTCTATACTCTGCTCGTCTCGACCCTATTCTTTCAGTTCAGTTCTCTTCTGTTCTACTGCACTCTATTCTACCCTACCGTACCCTAACTTAGCCTACTGTAATCTGTTCTATGCTGTTCGACACACTTGAATGGGATTCGACCTGATTCGGGTCATATCGGCTCGATTCATCTCCTTTCTGCTCCATTAAACTCGATTCGGTTCTATTCGGCTCTTTTCCACTCTATTTGGCTCTTTTTGGCAGTATTCGACTCTATTTGACTCTAGTCTACTCGATTCTTTCTGTTCTGTTCTATTCTACTCTATTCTATTCTTCTGTACCCCACCCTAACCTTACCTTCCCCACACTAATCTATTTGATTCGATTCGACACGTTTCAAACGACTCGACATGATTCATCTCGATTCACCTTGAATTTGGTCAATTCGGCTGTATTCAGCTCTGTTTGGCTCTTTTCGGCTCTCTTCAACTCAATTTGACTCTATTCTACTGGACCCGACTCTACTTAATTCTATTCTCTTCTTTCTATTGTGTTCTGTTGTGTTGTAGTCTAGCCTCTCCTGCCGTACCCTCCTCTACTCTAATCTATTCGATTCAACGCATTTTGACGCGATTCCATGTGATTAGGCTTGAATCGGCTCGATTTAGCTCTATTTGGCTTGAATTGGGTCAATTCGTCTCGATTCTGCTCAATTCAGCATAATTAGGCTCGAGTGAACCTTATTCAGCCCTGTTCAGCTCTACTCAACCCTTTCTACTTTATTTGTCTCTATTTGGCTCCATTCAACTCCATTCCACACCATTCTACTCTTTTCTACTCTATTCTATTCTGTTCTACCCTACCCTACTCTAATCTATTCTAATCGATTCGATTCATCACGATTTGTCTCCTTTCCTCTCCATTCGAATCGATTCGGCTTGAATTGGATCTATTCATCTATATTCTGCACTACCCGACTCTGACTATTCCACTCTACTCAACTCTACTCCATTCTACTCTTGGTATTCTCTTCTGTTCTACTCTATTCTATTCTTCTGTGCCCTTCCCTACTGAATCCCAGTCTAACCTACACTACTCCAATCTATTCAATTTAATTCGATTCCATTCCGTTTGACACCATTCGACCCGATTTGAGACAATTCGATGGGATTCGGTGAGATTCCGCGAGATTTGATGCGTTTTGGTGGGATTTGATGGAATTCGACGAGATCCGATGCAATAGGATGCAATTAAGTGTGTTTTGGCTTGATTTTGCTGGGTTCAGATTGTCTCTATTTGGCTCATTTCAGCTCCACCAGGCTCCATTCATCCCGAATCTGGTCGACTCGACTCGATTCGGCTCATTTTGGTCATATGTGGTCCTATTCAGCGTTATTCGGCTCTATTCAACTCTTTTCTACTCTATTCATCTCTGTTTGAATCCATTTGACTCCATTCCACACCATTCTATTCCATTCTACACTACTGTATTCTACAAAACCCTCCCCCACCCTAGCCTATCCTAATCTAGTCTGCTCTTTTCTAGTCTCCTTTTCTATTTTCTCGATTCCATCCTATGCTACTCTACCATACCCTGCACTAAGCTAACCTACCCTGACCTATGCTGTTCTATTCTATTTCCTTCTATTTTCTCTGTTCCACCGTATGCTTCCCTACCCTATGCTACCCCACCTTACCATACTCTACTACTTAGGGTTACTCAATAAGGGTCCTAATTAAGGGGAGTAGTTCGGGCAAGGGTACTCCTTAAGGCAAGTGTACTAGTTCAGGCTACTAGTTAAGGCCAGGGTACTAGTTATGCAAGGGCACTAGTTAAGGCCAGGCTACTAGTTAAGGCATGGGTACTTGTTGAGGGTACTGGTTAAGGCAAGGGTACCAGTTCAGGCTACTTGTTAAGGATGTACTACTAGTGAAGGCAAGGGTACTAGTGAAGACTACTTTTTAAGGCAAGGGTACTTGTTAGGACTACTAGTTAAGGCAAGGGTACTAGATTAGGCTAAGAGTTCAGGCAAGGGTACTCGTTCAGATTACTGACTTAGGGTACTATTCAAGACTAGTTGTCTAGGCTACTGCTCTATGCCACTAGTCTAGCTGACTAGTCCAGCTTACCAGTCTAGGCTTCTACTCTAGCCTTCTCTTGTCTACTCTAATGTAGTCTACTTGCATCTACCCTAGTCTTCCTATCATAAACTACCCTACCCTAACCTATTCTAATCAATTCCATTTGATTCGATTCAAAGCATTTCGATGCGACCAGACACCATCACGCTTGAGTCGGCTCGATTCTGCAACATCAGCTCGATTCAGCTCGATTTGGCTCGAATCGCTTCAATTCAGCTCGTTTCCACTCGGTTCAGCCTTATTCGGCCCTATTTGGCTCGATTCGACTCTTTTCTACTCTATTTGTCTCTGTTCGACTCCATTTGACTCCACTCTTCTCCATTCTACGCTATCCTACTCTACCCTACGATACTCTAATCTATTCGATTGGATGCGATTCGAAGCAATTCAGTGTGATTCATCGCGTTTTGTTTCCATTTGACTCGATTTGGCCAGAATTGGCTCTATTCAGCTATATCCTGCACTCTTTGACTCTATTTGACTCAATTCTACTCTGCTCTACTCTTGTCTGCTTTACTCTCTCTACTCTACCCTACTGTACTATATTCTATTCTGTACTATTCTGTTCTGTTCTACCCACCCGCCCCTCCCCTCCCCTTCCCTAATCTATTTCAGTAGATTCGATGTGACGTATTTCCACGCGATTTGACGTGATTAATCTTGAATTAGCTCGATTCAGTTCGAATCGACTCTATTCGGCTCGACTTGGCTCCATTTCACTCCATTCGGCTCGATTAGGCTTGAATTCCATCGATTCTGCTGGATTCTGCTCAATTAGGCCTTATTTGGGCCTATTCGGCCCTATTCTGCTCTATTAGACTCTTTTGTACTCTATTCATATCTATCCGTCTCTATTGGACTCCGTTCAACTCCATTCCTCACTATTTTCCTCTCTTCTATTCTACCCTTCCCTACCCTAATCTCTTCTATTCGATTCGATTTGATTTGACGCGATTCGAAGCAACCGGACGTGATTCGTCTCGTTTTGTCTCCACTCGGCTCAATTCGGCTATGTTCTCTCTCTTTGACTCTATTCTATTCTGTTGTATTCTTTCTGTTCTGTTCTATTCTCTCCTATTCTGTTGTACTCTATTCTATTCTACCCTACCCGACCCAACGGCACCCCACCCGAACCTACCCTACTTTAATCTATTGGATTCAATTCGGTTCCGTGCAAAGCGATTTGATAGGACTTGACTGGATTCGGCAAGATCTGAAGGGATTTGATGAGATTCCATGCGACTCGACGTGATTCAGTAGGATTCTCTGAGGTTTGACGCAATTCGAAGTTATTCGACGTGATTCGATGGGATTCGACACGATATGAAGCGATTTGACCTTGTTTGATTCAAAACGATGTGACTCGACTCGATTCGACCTGATTCGATTCGACGCTGTTCGGTGACAGTCAGTGCGATTCTGCTTGATTCCGCTCGATTAGGTGTGATTCGGCAGTATACAGCTCTTTTCGGCTGTATTCAGCTCCATTCGTCTCTATTCAGCTTATTCGGCTCTATTCGACTGTATTCGACTCTACTCTTTTCCACTCGATTCTACTCGATTCTATTCCTTCTATTCTGTTCTAATCTCTTCTATTCCACTCTACTCTGTTCTATTCTACCCTCCCCTCCCCTTCTCTAATCTATACGTCTCGATTGGATTTGACGCGTTGAACGCGATTCGAGGCGATGAAGCTTGAATCGGCTCGATTCGGCTCGATTTGGCTCAGTTAGGCTCCATTCAGCTTGTTTTGGCTTGAATCGCTTCGAATCTGCTCGATTTGGCCTTCTTCGGCCCTATTCTGCTCTATTCGACTCTTTTCTACTCTATTCGTTTCTACTTGACTCCATTCTACTCCATTCTATTCATTCCACACTGTTCTACTCTATTCTGCTCTACCCTACCCAACACCACTCTAATTTACTCTACTTGCTTCTACACGATTCCTCTCATTTTGTCTGCATTTGGCTCTATTCAGCTCTATTCTACTCTTCTCTACTCTATTGTATTGTTTCTACTCTGTTCTGTACGATTCTACTCTATTCTACCCTACCCTATGCTACCCAACTCTAAGGTATTGTAATCCACTTGATTGGATTTGATTCAACCCATTTCGACGTGATTCGGCTCTGTTCAAATCTATTCTACTCTACTCTATTCCCCTCTATTCTACTCTAGCCTACTCTTTTCTGTATTCGTTCTGTGTTGTTCTGTTCTATTTTGTTGTGTTCTGTTCTGTTTTATTCTATTCTACTCTATTCTACCCTACTCTAGCCTACCCGAACCTCCCCTACTCTAGTCTATTCAATTGAATTCGAGAAATTTTGACGCGACTAGGGGCCGAATCGGTGTGATTCATGTCCATTCGGCTCCATTTGTCTCGAATAGTGTCGATTCAGCTCGATTAGGCTCGATTTGGCTCCATTAGGCTCGATTCACTGGATTCGGCTCGATTTCGCTCAATTCAGCTCGATTTGGCCCTCTTTGGCCCTCTTCGGCTCTCTTCAGCTCTTTTCTACTCTACTCGATTCCATTGCACACCATTCTACTCCATTCTACGCTCTTCTACTATACCCTACTGTAATTGATTCGATGGGATTCGACGCCATTCGACGCGATTTGTCTCGTTTTGTCTCCATTCAGCTTGATTGGACTCTGTTCTACTCTACTCTATTCTACTCTACACTATTCTGCTCTGCTCTACCCTTTTCTACTCTATTCTATTGTATCCTTTCCATTCTCTTCTACTGTGTTCAAGTCTACTCTATTCCATCCTACCCTAATCTAATCTATTCTACTGGATTCGGTTCCACGCATCTCGATGCGATTCGGCTCAAATCGGCTCCTTTCCACTCCATTCATCCCCAATCGGCTCAAATCGGTTCGATTCAGCTCTAATCGGCTCCATTCGGCTCCAGTCAGCTCGAATAGGCTCTATTCAGCTCTATTCGGCTCTATTAGACTCTACTCAACTCTATTATCTCTTTTCGACTCCACTCGACTCCATGCTACACCATTCTACTCCATCCTAAACTATTCTCTACTGTATTGTATTGTACTCTACCCTACTGTAGTCTATTCTATTTGATTGGATTGGAATTGATCAGATTCAATGCAATTCGACGGGATTCGACGCGATACGGCACGATTCCACAGGATTCGGCGTGATTTGTCTTTTTTTCTATCCATTTAGCTCTTTTGGGCTCTATTTGGCTCTATTCGGCAATGTTCGACTCTACTCTACTCTTCTATACTCTGCTAGTCTCGACCCTATTCTTTCAGTTCAGTTCTCTTCTGTTCTGTTCTACTGCACTCTATTCTACCCTACCCTACCCTAACTTAGCCTACTGTAATCTGTTCTATGCTATTCGACACTCTTGAATGGGATTCGACCTGATTCGGGTCATATCAGCTCGATTCATCTCCTTTCTGCTCCATTAAACTCGATTCGGTTCTATTCGGCTCTTTTCCACTCTATTCGGCTCTTTTTGGCAGTATTCGACTCTATTTGACTCTAGTCTACTCGATTCTTTCTGTTCTGTTCCATTCTACTCTATTCTTCTCTACCCTACCGTAGCCTTACCTTCCCCACGCTAATCTATTTGATTCGATTCGACACATTTCAAACGACTCGACATGATTCATCTCGATTCACCTTGAATTTGGTCAATTCGGCTGTATTCAGCTCTGTTTGGCTCTTTTCGGCTCTCTTCAACTCAATTTGACTCTATTCTACTGGACCCGACTCTACTTAATTCTATTCTCTTCTTTCTATTGTGTGCTGTTGTGTTGTAGTCTAGCCTCTCCTGCCGTACCCTCCTCTACTCTAATCTATTCGATTCAACGCATTTTGACGCGATTCCATGTGATTAGGCTTGAATCGGCTCGATTTAGCTCTATTTGGCTTGAATTGTTGCAATTCGTCTCGATTCTGCTCAATTCAGTATAATAGGCTCGAGTGAACCTTATTCAGCCCTGTTCAGCTCTACTCAACCCTTTCTACTTTATTTGTCTCTATTTGGCTCCATTCAACTCCCTTCCACACCATTCTACTCTTTTCTACTCTATTCTATTCTGTTCTACCCTACTCTACTCTAATCTATTCTAATCGATTCGATTCATCACGATTTGTCTCCTTTCCTCTCCATTCGAATCGATTCGCCTTGAATTGGATCTATTCATCTATATTCTGCACTACCCGACTCTGACTATTCCACTCTACTCAACTCTACTCCATTCTACTCTTGGTATTCTCTTCTGTTCTACTCTATTCTATTCTTCTGTGCCCTTCCCTACTGAATCCCAGTCTAACCTACACTACTCCAATCTATTCAATTTAATTCGATTCCATTCAGTTTGACACCATTCGCCCCGATTTGAGACAATTCGATGGGATTCGGTGAGATTCCGCGAGATTTGATGCGTTTTGGTGGGATTTGATGGAATTCGACGAGATCCGATGCAATAGGATGCAATTAAGTGTGTTTTGGCTTGATTTTGCTGGGTTCAGATTGTCTGTATTTGGCTCATTTCAGCTCCACTAGGCTCCATTCATCCCGAATCTGGTCGACTCGACTCGATTCGGCTCATTTTGGTCATATGTGGTCCTATTCAGCGTTATTCGGCTCTATTCAACTCTTTTCTACTCTATTCATCTGTGTTTGAATCCATTTGACTCCATTCCACACCGTTCTATTCCATTCTACACTACTGTATTCTACAAAACCCTCCCCCACCCTAGCCTATCCTAATCTAGTCTGCTCTTTTCTAGTCTCCTTTTCTATTTTCTCTATTCCATCCTATGCTACTCTACCATACCCTGCACTAAGCTAACCTACCCTGACCTATGCTGTTCTATTCTATTTCCTTCTATTTTCTCTGTTCCACCGTATGCTTCCCTACCCTATGCTACCCCACCGTACCATACTCTACTACTTAGGGTTACTCAATAAGGGTCCTAATTAAGGGGAGTAGTTCGGGCAAGGGTACTCCTTAAGGCAAGTGTACTAGTTCAGGCTACTAGTTAAGGCCAGGGTACTAGTTATGCAAGGGCACTAGTTAAGGCCAGGCTACTAGTTAAGGCATGGGTACTTGTTGAGGGTACTGGTTAAGGCAAGGGTACCAGTTCAGGCTACTTGTTAAGGATGTACTACTAGTGAAGGCAAGGGTACTAGTGAAGACTACTGGTTAAGGCAAGGGTACTTGTTAGGACTACTAGTTAAGGCAAGGGTACTAGATTAGGCTAAGAGTTCAGGCAAGGGTACTCGTTCAGATTACTGACTTAGGGTACTATTCAAGACTAGTTGTCTAGGCTACTGCTCTATGCCACTAGTCTAGCTGACTAGTCTAGCTTACTAGTCTAGGCTTCTACTCTAGCCTGCTCTTGTCTACTCTAATGTAGTCTACTTGCATCTACCCTAGTCTTCCTATCATAAACTACCCTACCCTAACCTATTCTAATCAATTCCATTTGATTCGATTCAAAGCATTTCGATGCGACCGGACACCATCACGCTTTAGTCGGCTCGATTCTGCAACATCAGCTCGATTCAGCTCGATTTGGCTCGAATCGCTTCAATTCAGCTCGTTTCCACTCGGTTCAGCCTTATTCGGCCCTATTTGGCTCGATTCGACTCTTTTCTACTCTATTTGTCTCTATTCGACTCCATTTGACTCCACTCTTCTCCATTCTATGCTATCCTACTCTACCCTACGATACTCTAATCTATTCGATTGGATGCGATTCTTAGCAATTCGGTGTGATTCATCTCGTTTTGTTTCCATTTGACTCGATTCGGCCAGAATTGGCTCTATTCAGCTATATCCTGCACTCTTTGACTCTATTTGACTCAATTCTACTCTGCTCTACTCTTGTCTGCTTTACTCTCTCTACTCTACCCTACTGTACTATATTCTCTTCTGTACTATTCTGTTCTATTCTACCCACCCGCCCGTCCCCTCCCCTTCCCTAATCTATTTGATTAGATTCGATGTGACGTATTTCCACGCGATTTGACGCGATTAGGCTTGAATCAGCTCGATTCAGTTCGAATCGACTCTATTCGGCTCGACTTGGCTCCATTTCACTCCATTCGGCTCGATTAGGCTCGAATTCCATCGATTCTGCTGGATTCTGCTCGATTAGGCCTTATTTGGGCCTATTCGGCCCTATTCTGCTCTATTAGACTCTTTTGTACTCTATTCATATCTATCCGTCTCTATTGGACTCCGTTCAACTCCATTCCTCACTATTTTCCTCTCTTCTATTCTACCCTTCCCTACCCTAATCTCTTCTAATCGATTCGATTTGATTTGACGCGATTCGAAGCAACCGGACGTGATTCGTCTCGTTTTGTCTCCACTCGGCTCAATTCGGCTATGTTCTCTCTCTTTGACTCTATTCTATTCTGTTGTATTCTTTCTGTTCTGTTCTATTCTCTCCTATTCTGTTGTACTCTATTCTATTCTACCCTACCCGACCCAACGGCACCCCACCCGAACCTTCCCTACTTTAATCTATTGGATTCAATTCGATTCCGTGCAAAGCGATTTGATAGGACTTGACTGGATTCGGCAAATCTGAAGGGATTTGATGAGATTCCATGCGACTCGACGTGATTCAGTAGGATTCTCTGAGGTTTGACACAATTCGAAGTTATTCGACGTGATTCGATGGGATTCGACACGATATGAAGCAATTTGACCTTATTTGAATCAAAACGATGTGACTCGACTCGATTCGACCTGATTCGATTCGACGCTGTTCGGTGATAGTCAGTGCGATTCTGCTTGATTCCGCTCGATTAGGTGTGATTCGGCAGTATACAGCTCTTTTCGGCTGTATTCAGCTCCATTCGTCTCTATTCAGCTTATTCGGCTCTATTCGACTGTATTCGACTCTACTCTTTTCCACTCGATTCTACTCGATTCTATTCCTTCTATTCTGTTCTAATCTCTTCTATTCCACTCTACTCTGTTCTATTCTCCCCTCCCCTCCCCTTCTCTAATCTATACGTCTCGATTGGATTTGACGCGTTGAACGCGATTCGAGGCGATGAAGCTTGAATCGGTTCGATTCGTCTCGATTTGGCTCTATTCGGCTCAGTTAGGCTCCATTCAGCTTGTTTTGGCTTGAATCGCTTCGAATCTGCTCGATTCGGCCTTCTTCGGCCCTATTCTGCTCTATTCGACTCTTTTCTACTCTATTCGTTTCTACTTGACTCCATTCTACTCCATTCTATTCATTCCACACTATTCTACTCTATTCTGCTCTACCCTACCCAACACCACTCTAATTTACTCTACTTGCTTCTACACGATTCCTCTCATTTTGTCTGCATTTGGCTCTATTCAGCTCTATTCTACTCTTCTCTACTCTATTGTATTGTTTCTACTCTGTTCTGTACTATTCTACTCTATTCTACCCTACCCTATGCTACCCAACTCTAAGGTATTGTAATCCACTTGATTGGATTTGATTCAACCCATTTCGATGCGATTCGGCTCGATTTGGCTCTGTTCAAATCTATTCTACTCTACTCTATTCCCCTCTGCTCTACTCTAGCCTGCTCTTTTCTGTATTCGTTCTGTGTTGTTCTGTTCTATTTTGTTGTGTTCTGTTCTGTTTTATTCTATTCTACTCTATTCTACCCTACTCTAGCCTACCCGAACCTCCCCTACTCTAGTCTATTCAATTGAATTCGAGAAATTTTGACGCGACTAGGGGCCGAATCGGTGTGATTCATGTCCATTCGGCTCCATTTGTCTCGAATAGTGTCGATTCAGCTCGATTAGGCTCGATTTGGCTCCATTAGGCTCGATTCACTGGATTCGGCTCGATTTCGCTCAATTCAGCTCGATTTGGCCCTCTTTGGCCCTCTTCGGCTCTCTTCAGCTCTTTTCTACTCTACTCGATTCCATTGCACACCATTCTACTCCATTCTACGCTCTTCTACTATACCCTACTGTAATTGATTCGATGGGATTCGACGCCATTCGACGCGATTTGTCTCGTTTCGTCTCCATTCAGCTTGATTCGACTCTGTTCTACTCTACTCTATTCTACTCTACACTATTCTGCTCTGCTCTACCCTTTTCTACTCTATTCTATTGTATCCTTTCCATTCTCTTCTACTGTGTTCAAGTCTACTCTATTCCATCCTACCCTAATCTAATCTATTCTACTGGATTCGGTTCCACGCATCTCGATGCGATTCGGCTCAAATCGGCTCCTTTCCACTCCATTCATCCCCAATCGGCTCAAATCGGTTCGATTCAGCTCTAATCGGCTCCATTCGGCTCCAGTCAGCTCGAATAGGCTCTATTCAGCTCTATTCGGCTCTATTAGACTCTACTCAACTCTATTATCTCTTTTCGACTCCACTCGACTCCATGCTACACCATTCTACTCCATCCTAAACTATTCTCTACTGTATTGTATTGTACTCTACCCTACTCTAGTCTATTCTATTTGATTGGATTGGAATTGATCAGATTCAATGCAATTCGACGGGATTCGACGCGATACGGCACGATTCCACGGGATTCGGCGTGATTCGTCTTGGTTTCTATCCATTTAGCTCTTTTGGGCTCTATTTGGCTCTATTCGGCAATGTTTGACTCTGCTCTACTCTACTCTTCTATACTCTGCTCGTCTCGACCCTATTCTTTCAGTTCTGTTCTCTTCTGTTCTACTGCACTCTATTCTACCCTACCCTACCCTAACTTAGCCTACTGTAATCTGTTCTATGCTATTCGACACACTTGAATGGGATTCGACCTGATTCGGGTCATATCGGCTCGATTCATCTCCTTTCTGCTCCTTTAAACTCGATTCGGTTCTATTCGGCTCTTTTCCACTCTATTCGGCTCTTTTTGGCAGTATTCGACTCTATTTGACTCTAGTCTACTCGATTCTTTCTGTTCTGTTCTATTCTACTCTATTCTATTCTTCTCTACCCTACCCTAACCTTACCTTCCCCACACTAATCTATTTGATTCGATTCGACACGTTTCAAACGACTCGACATGATTCATCTCGATTCACCTTGAATTTGGTCAATTCGGCTGTATTCAGCTCTGTTTGGCTCTTTTCGGCTCTCTTCAACTCAATTTGACTCTATTCTACTGGACCCGACTCTACTTAATTCTATTCTCTTCTTTCTATTGTGTTCTGTTGTGTTGTAGTCTAGCCTCTCCTGCCGTACCCTCCTCTACTCTAATCTATTCGATTCAACGCATTTTGACGCGATTCCATGTGATTAGGCTTGAATCGGCTCGATTTAGCTCTATTTGGCTTGAATTGGGTCAATTCGTCTCGATTCTGCTCAATTCAGCATAATTAGGCTCGAGTGAACCTTATTCAGCCCTGTTCAGCTCTACTCAACCCTTTCTACTTTATTTGTCTCTATTTGGCTCCATTCAACTCCCTTCCACACCATTCTACTCTTTTCTACTCTATTCTATTCTGTTCTACCCTACCCTACTCTAATCTATTCTAATCGATTCGATTCATCACGATTTGTCTCCTTTCCTCTCCATTCGAATCGATTCGCCTTGAACTGGATCTATTCATCTATATTCTGCACTACCCGACTCTGACTATTCCACTCTACTCAACTCTACTCCATTCTACTCTTGGTATTCTCTTCTGTTCTACTCTATTCTATTCTTCTGTGCCCTTCCCTACTGAATCCCAGTCTAACCTACACTACTCTAATCTATTCAATTTAATTCGATTCCATTCAGTTTGACACCATTCGACCCGATTTGAGACAATTCGACGGGATTCGGTGAGATTCCGCGAGATTTGATGCGTTTTGGTGGGATTTGATGCAGTTCGACGAGATCCGATGCAATAGAATCTCGTGTGTTTTGGCTCGATTTTGCTGGGTTCAGTTTGTCTCTATTTGGCTCATTTCAGCTCCACTAGGCTCCATTCATCCCGAATCTGGTCGACTCGACTCGATTCGGCTCATTTTGGTTATATGTGGTCCTATTCAGTGTTATTCGGCTCAATTCAACTCTTTTCTACTCTATTCATCTCTGTTTGAATCCATTTGACTCCATTCCACACCATTCTATTCCATTCTACACTACTGTATTCTACAAAACCCTCCCCCACCCTAGCCTATCCTAATCTAGTCTGCTCTTTTCTAGTCTCCTTTTCTATTTTCTCGATTCCATCCTATGCTACTCTACCCTACCCTGCACTAAGCTAACCTACCCTGACCTATGCTGTTCTATTCTATTTCCTTCTATTTTCTCTGTTCCACCGTATGCTTCCCTACCCTATGCTACCCCACCGTACCATACTCTACTACTTAGGGTTACTCAATAAGGGTCCTAATTAAAGGGAGTAGTTTGGGCAAGGGTACTCCTTAAGGCAAGTGTACTAGTTCATGCTACTAGTTAAGGCGAGGGTACTAGTTAAGGCCAGGCTACTAGTTAAGGCATGGGTACTTGTTGAGGGTACTGGTTAAGGCAAGGGTACCAGTTCAGGCTACTTGTTAAGGACGTACTACTAGTGAAGGCAAGGGTACTAGTGAGGACTACTGGTTAAGGCAAGGGTACTTGTTAGGACTACTAGTTAAGGCAAGGGTACTAGATTAGGCTAAGAGTTCAGGCAAGGGTACTCGTTCAGATTACTGACTTAGGGTACTATTCAAGACTAGTTGTCTAGGCTACTGCTCTATGCCACTAGTCTAGCTGACTAGTCCAGCTTACTAGTCTAGGCTTCTACTCTAGCCTTCTCTTGTCTACTCTAATGTAGTCTACTTGCATCTACCCTAGTCTTCCTATCATAAACTACCCTACCCTAACCTATTCTAATCGATTCCATTTGATTCGATTCAAAGCATTTCGATGCGACCGGACACCATCACGCTTCAGTCGGCTCGATTCCACAACATCAGCTCGATTCAGCTCGATTTGGCTCGAATCGCTTCAATTCAGCTCGTTTCCACTCGGTTCAGCCTTATTCGGCCCTATTTGGCTCGATTCGACTCTTTTCTACTCTATTTGTCTCTGTTCGACTCCATTTGACTCCACTCTTCTCCATTCTACGCTATTCTACTCTATTGTGTTCTACTCTACCCTACGATACTCTAATCTATTCGATTGGATGCGATTCTTAGCAATTCGGTGTGATTCATCTCGTTTTGTTTCCATTTGACTCGATTCGGCCAGAATTGGCTCTATTCAGCTATATCCTGCACTCTTTGACTCTATTTGACTCAATTCTACTCTGCTCTACTCTTGTCTGCTTTACTCTCTCTACTCTACCCTACTGTACTATATTCTCTTCTGTACTATTCTGTTCTATTCTACCCACCCGCCCCTCCCCTCCCCTTCCCTAATCTATTTGATTAGATTCGATGTGACGTATTTCCACGCGATTTGACGCGATTAGGCTTGAATCAGCTCGATTCAGTTCGAATCGACTCTATTCGGCTCGACTTGGCTCCATTTCACTCCATTCGGCTCGATTAGGCTCGAATTCCATCGATTCTGCTGGATTCTGCTCGATTAGGCCTTATTTGGGCCTATTCGGCCCTATTCTGCTCTATTAGACTCTTTTGTACTCTATTCATATCTATCCGTCTCTATTGGACTCCGTTCAACTCCATTCCTCACTATTTTCCTCTCTTCTATTCTACCCTTCCCTACCCTAATCTCTTCTAATCGATTCGATTTGATTTGACGCGATTCGAAGCAACCGGACGTGATTCGTCTCGTTTTGTCTCCACTCGGCTCAATTCGGCTATGTTCTCTGTCTTTGACTCTATTCTATTCTGTTGTATTCTTTCTGTTCTGCTCTATTCTCCCCTATTCTGTTGTACTCTATTCTATTCTACCCTACCCGACCCAACGGCACCCCACCCGAACCTACCCTACTTTAATCTATTGGATTCAATTCGATTCCGTGCAAAGCGATTTGATAGGACTTGACTGGATTCGGCAAATCTGAAGGGATTTGATGAGATTCCATGCGACTCGACGTGATTCAGTAGGATTCTCTGAGGTTTGACGCAATTCGAAGTTATTCGACGTGATTCGATGGGATTCGACACGATATGAAGCAATTTGACCTTGTTTGATTCAAAACGATGTGACTCGACTCGATTCGACATGATTCGATTCGACGCTGTTCGGTGACAGTCAGTGCGATTCTGCTTGATTCCACTCGATTAGGTGTGATTCGGCAGTATACAGCTCTTTTCGGCTGTATTCAGCTCCATTCGTCTCTATTCAGCTTATTCGGCTCTATTTGACTGTATTCGACTCTACTCTTTTCCACTCTATTCTACTCGATTCTATTCCTTCTATTCTGTTCTAATCTCTTCTATTCCACTCTACTCTGTTCTATTCTCCCCTCCCCTCCCCTCCCCTTCTCTAATCTATACGTCTCGATTGGATTTGACGCGTTGAACGCGATTCGAGGCGATGAAGCTTGAATCGGCTCGATTCGGCTCGATTTGGCTCTATTCGGCTCAGTTAGGCTCCATTCAGCTTGTTTTGGCTTGAATCGCTTCGAATCTGCTCGATTTGGCCTTCTTCGGCCCTATTCTGCTCTATTCGACTCTTTTCTACTCTATTCGTTTCTACTTGACTCCATTCTACTCCATTCTATTCATTCCACACTATTCTACTCTATTCTGCTCTACCCTACCCAACACCACTCTAATTTACTCTACTTGCTTCTACACGATTCCTCTCATTTTGTCTGCATTTGGCTCTATTCAGCTCTATTCTACTCTTCTCTACTCTATTGTATTGTTTCTACTCTGTTCTGTACTATTCTACTCTATTCTACCCTACCCTATGCTACCCAACTCTAAGGTATTGTAATCCACTTGATTGGATTTGATTCAACCCATTTCGACGTGATTCGGCTCGATTTGGCTCTGTTCAAATCTATTCTACTCTACTCTATTCCCCTCTATTCTACTCTAGCCTACTCTTTTCTGTATTCGTTCTGTGTTGTTCTGTTCTATTTTGTTGTGTTCTGTTCTGTTTTATTCTATTCTACTCTATTCTACCCTACTCTAGCCTACCCGAACCTCCCCTACTCTAGTCTATTCAATTGAATTCGAGAAATTTTGACGCGACTAGGGGCCGAATCGGTGTGATTCATGTCCATTCGGCTCCATTTGTCTCGAATAGTGTCGATTCAGCTCGATTAGGCTCGATTTGGCTCCATTAGGCTCGATTCACTGGATTCGGCTCGATTTCTCTCAATTCAGCTCGATTTGGCCCTCTTTGGCCCTCTTCGGCTCTCTTCAGCTCTTTTCTACTCTACTCGATTCCATTGCACACCATTCTACTCCATTCTACGCTCTTCTACTATACCCTACTGTAATTGATTCGATGGGATTCGACGCCATTCGACGCGATTTGTCTCGTTTCGTCTCCATTCAGCTTGATTCGACTCTGTTCTACTCTACTGTATTCTACTCTACACTATTCTGCTCTGCTCTACCCTTTTCTACTCTATTCTATTGTATCCTTTCCATTCTCTTCTACTGTGTTCAAGTCTACTCTATTCCATCCTACCCTAATCTAATCTATTCTACTGGATTCGATTCCACGCATCTCGATGCGATTCGGCTCAAATCGGCTCCTTTCCACTCCATTCATCCCCAATCGGCTCAAATCGGTTCGATTCAGCTCTAATCGGCTCCATTCGGCTCCAGTCAGCTCGAATAGGCTCTATTCAGCTCTATTCGGCTCTATTAGACTCTACTCAACTCTATTATCTCTTTTCGACTCCACTCGACTCCATGCTACACCATTCTACTCCATCCTAAACTATTCTCTACTGTATTGTATTGTACTCTACCCTACTGTAGTCTATTCTATTTGATTGGATTGGAATTGATCAGATTCAATGCAATTCGACGGGATTCGACGCGATACGGCACGATTCCACGGATTCAGCGTGATTTGTCTTGGTTTCTATCCATTTAGCTCTTCTGGGCTCTATTTGGCTCCATTCGGCAATGTTCGACTCTACTCTTCTATACTCTGCTCGTCTCGACCCTATTCTTTCAGTTCAGTTCTCTTCTGTTCTGTTCTACTGCACTCTATTCTACCCTACCCTACCCTAACTTAGCCTAGTGTAATCTGTTCTATGCTATTCGACACACTTGAATGGGATTCGACCTGATTCGGGTCATATCGGCTCGATTCATCTCCTTTCTGCTCCATTAAACTCGATTCGGTTCTATTCGGCTCTTTTCCACTCTATTCGGCTCTTTTTGGCAGTATTCGACTCTATTTGACTCTAGTCTACTCGATTCTTTCTGTTCTGTTCTATTCTACTCTATTCTATTCTTCTCTACCCTACCGTAGCCTTACCTTCCCCACACTAATCTATTTGATTCGATTCGACACATTTCAAACGACTCGACATGATTCATCTCGATTCACCTTGAATTTGGTCAATTCGGCTGTATTCAGCTCTGTTTGGCTCTTTTCGGCTCTCTTCAACTCAATTTGACTCTATTCTACTGGACCCGACTCTACTTAATTCTATTCTCTTCTTTCTATTGTGTTCTGTTGTGTTGTAGTCTAGCCTCTCCTGCCGTACCCTCCTCTACTCTAATCTATTCGATTCAACGCATTTTGACGCGATTCCATGTGATTAGGCTTGAATCGGCTCGATTTAGCTCTATTTGGCTTGAATTGTTGCAATTCGCCTCGATTCTGCTCAATTCAGCATAATAGGCTCGAGTGAACCTTATTCAGCCCTGTTCAGCTCTACTCAACCCTTTCTACTTTATTTGTCTCTATTTGGCTCCATTCAACTCCCTTCCACACCATTCTACTCTTTTCTACTCTATTCTATTCTGTTCTACCCTACCCTACTCTAATCTATTCTAATCGATTCGATTCATCACGATTTGTCTCCTTTCCTCTCCATTCGAATCGATTCGGCTTGAATTGGATCTATTCATCTATATTCTGCACTACCCGACTCTGACTATTCCACTCTACTCAACTCTACTCCTTTCTACTCTTGGTATTCTCTTCTGTTCTACTCTATTCTATTCTTCTGTGCCCTTCCCTACTGAATCCCAGTCTAACCTACACTACTCCAATCTATTCAATTTAATTCGATTCCATTCAGTTTGACACCATTCGACCCGATTTGAGACAATTCGATGGGATTCGGTGAGATTCCGCGAGATTTGATGCGTTTTGGTGGGATTTGATGGAATTCGACGAGATCCGATGCAATAGGATGCAATTAAGTGTGTTTTGGCTTGATTTTGCTGGGTTCAGATTGTCTCTATTTGGCTCATTTCAGCTCCACTAGGCTCCATTCATCCCGAATCTGGTCGACTCGACTCGATTCGGCTCATTTTGATCATATGTGGTCCTATTCAGCGTTATTCGGCTCTATTCAACTCTTTTCTACTCTCTGCATCTCTGTTCGAATCCATTTGACTCCATTCCACACCATTCTATTCCATTCTACACTACTGTATTCTACAAAACCCTCCCCCACCCTAGCCTATCCTAATCTAGTCTGCTCTTTTCTAGTCTCCTTTTCTATTTTCTCTATTCCATCCTATGCTACTCTACCATACCCTGCACTAAGCTAACCTACCCTGACCTATGCTGTTCTATTCTATTTCCTTCTATTTTCTCTGTCCCACCGTATGCTTCCCTACCCTATGCTACCCCACCGTACCATACTCTACTACTTAGGGTTACTCAATAAGGGTCCTAATTAAGGGGAGTAGTTCGGGCAAGGGTACTCCTTAAGGCAAGTGTACTAGTTCAGGCTACTAGTTAAGGCCAGGGTACTAGTTATGCAAGGGCACTAGTTAAGGCCAGGCTACTAGTTAAGGCATGGGTACTTGTTGAGGGTACTGGTTAAGGCAAGGGTACCAGTTCAGGCTACTTGTTAAGGACATACTACTAGTGAAGGCAAGGGTACTAGTGAAGACTACTAGTTAAGCCAAGGGTACTTGTTAGGACTACTAGTTAAGGCAAGGGTACTAGATTAGGCTAAGTGTTCAGGCAAGGGTACTCGTTCAGATTACTGACTTAGGGTACTATTCAAGACTAGTTGTCTAGGCTACTGCTCTATGCCACTAGTCTCGCTGACTAGTCCAGCTTACTAGTCTAGGCTTCTACTCTAGCCTTCTCTTGTCTACTCTAATGTAGTCTACTTGCATCTACCCTAGTCTTCCTATCATAAACTACCCTACCCTAACCTATTCTAATCGATTCCATTTGATTCGATTCAAAGCATTTCGATGCGACCGGACACCATCACGCTTGAGTCGGCTCGATTCCGCAACATCAGCTCGATTCAGCTCGATTTGGCTCGAGTCGCTTCAATTCAGCTCATTTCCACACGGTTCAGCCTTATTCGGCCCTATTTGGCTCGACTCGACTCTTTTCTACTCTATTTGTCTCTTTTCGACTCCTTTTGACTCCACTCTTCTCCATTCTATGCAATTCTACTCTATTCTGTTCTACTCTACCCTACGATACTCTATTCGATTGGATGCGATTCGAAGCAATTTGGTGTGATTCATCTCGTTTTGTTTCCATTTGACTCGATTCGGCCAGAATTGGCTCTATTCAGGTATATCCTGCACTCTTTGACTCTATTTGACTCAATTCTACTCTGCTCTACTCTTGTCTGCTTTACTCTCTCTACTCTACCCTACTGTACTATATTCTATTCTGTACTATTCTGTTCTATTCTACCCACCCGCCCCTCCCCTACCCTTCCCTAATCTATTTGATTAGATTCGATGTGACGTATTTCCACGCGATTTGACGCGATTAGGCTTGAATCAGCTCGATTCAGTTCGAATCGGCTCTATTCGGCTCGACTTGGCTCCATTTCACTCCATTCGGCTCGATTAGGCTCGAATTCCATCGATTCTGCTGGATTCTGCTCCATTAGGCCTTATTTGGGCCTATTCGGCCCTATTCTGCTCTATTCGACTCTTTTGTACTCTATTCATATCTATCCGTCTCTATTGGACTCCGTTCAACTCCATTCCTCACTATTTTCCTCTCTTCTATTCTACCCTTCCCTACCCTAATCTCTTCTAATCGATTCGATTTGATTTGACGCGATTCGAAGCAACCGGACGTGATTCGTCTCGTTTTGTCTCCACTCGGCTCAATTCGGCTATGTTCTCTCTCTTTGACTCTATTCTATTCTGTTGTATTCTTTCTGTTCTGCTCTATTCTCTCCTATTCTGTTGTACTCTATTCTATTCTACCCTACCCGACCCAACGGCACCCCACCCGAACCTACCCTACTTTAATCTATTGGATTCAATTCGATTCCGTGCAAAGCGATTTGATAGGACTTGACTGGATTCGGCAAATCTGAAGGGATTTGATGAGATTCCATGCGACTCGACGTGGTTCAGTAGGATTCTCTGAGGTTTGACGCGATTCGAAGTTATTCGACGTGATTCGATGGGATTCGACACGATATGAAGCGATTTGACCTTGTTTGATTCAAAACGATGTGACTCGACTCGATTCGACCTGATTCGATTCGACGCTGTTCGGTGACAGTCAGTGCGATTCTGCTTGATTCCGCTCGATTAGGTGTGATTCGGCAGTATACAGCTCTTTTCGGCTGTATTCAGCTCCATTCGTCTCTATTCAGCTTATTCGGCTCTATTCGACTGTATTCGACTCTACTCTTTTCCACTCTATTCTACTCGATTCTATTCCTTCTATTCTGTTCTAATCTCTTCTATTCCACTCTACTCTGTTCTGTTCTCCCCTCCCCTCCCCTCCCCTTCTCTAATCTATACGTCTCGATTGGATTTGACGCGTTGAACGCGATTCGAGGCGATGAAGCTTGAATCGGCTCGATTCGGCTCGATTTGGCTCTATTCGGCTCAGTTAGGCTCCATTTAGCTTGTTTTGGCTTGAATCGCTTCGAATCTGCTCGATTTGGCCTTCTTCGGCCCTATTCTGCTCTATTCGACTCTTTTCTACTCTATTCGTTTCTACTTGACTCCATTCTACTCCATTCTATTCATTCCACACTATTCTACACTATTCTGCTCTACCCTACCCAACACCACTCTAATTTACTCTACTTGCTTCTACACGATTCCTCTCATTTTGTCTGCATTTGGCTCTATTCAGCTCTATTCTACTCTTCTCTACTCTATTGTATTGTTTCTACTCTGTTCTGTACGATTCTACTCTATTCTACCCTACCCTGTGCTACCCAACTCTAAGGTATTGTAATCCACTTGATTGGATTTGATTCAACCCATTTCGACGTGATTTGGCTCGATTTGGCTCTGTTCAAATCTATTCTACTCTACTCTATTCCCCTCTATTCTACTCTAGCCTACTCTTTTCTGTATTCGTTCTGTGTTGTTCTGTTCTATTTTGTTGTGTTCTGTTCTGTTTTATTCTATTCTACTCTATTCTACCCTACTCTAGCCTACCCGAACCTCCCCTACTCTAGTCTATTCAATTGAATTCGAGAAATTTTGACGCGACTAGGGGCCGAATCGGTGTAATTCATGTCCATTCGGCTCCATTTGTCTCGAATAGTGTCGATTCAGCTCGATTAGGCTCGATTTGGCTCCATTAGGCTCGATTCACTGGATTCGGCTTGATTTCGCTCAATTCAGCTCGATTTGGCCCTCTTTGGCCCTCTTCGGCTCTCTTCAGCTCTTTTCTACTCTACTCGATTCCATTGCACACCATTCTACTCCATTCTATGCTGTTCTACTATACCCTACTGTAATTGATTCGATGGGATTCGACGCCATTCGACGCGATTTGTCTCGTTTTGTCTCCATTCAGCTTGATTCGACTCTGTTCTACTCTACTCTATTCTACTCTACACTATTCTGCTCTGCTCTACCCTTTTCTACTCTATTCTATTGTATCCTTTCCATTCTCTTCTACTGTGTTCAAGTCTACTCTATTCCATCCTACCCTAATCTAATCTATTCTACTGGATTCGATTCCACGCATCTCGATGCGATTCGGCTCAAATCGGCTCCTTTCCACTCCATTCATCCCCAATCGGCTCAAATCGGTTCGATTCAGCTCTAATCGGCTCCATTCGGCTCCAGTCAGCTCGAATAGGCTCTATTCAGCTCTATTCGGCTCTATTAGACTCTACTCAACTCTATTATCTCTTTTCGACTCCACTCGACTCCATGCTACATCATTCTACTCCATCCTAAACTATTCTCTACTGTATTGTATTGTACTCTACCCTACTGTAGTCTATTCTATTTGATTGGATTGGAATTGATCAGATTCAATGCAATTCGACGGGATTCGACGCGATACGGCACGATTCCACGGGATTCAGCGTGATTTGTCTTGGTTTCTATCCATTTAGCTCTTTTGGGCTCTATTTGGCTCTATTCGGCAATGTTCGACTCTACTCTTCTATACTCTGCTCGTCTCGACCCTATTCTTTCAGTTCAGTTCTGTTCTGTTCTGTTCTACTGCACTCTATTCTACCCTACCCTACCCTAACTTAGCCTAGTGTAATCTGTTCTATGCTATTCGACACACTTGAATGGGATTCGACCTGATTCGGGTCATATCGGCTCGATTCATCTCCTTTCTGCTCCATTAAACTCGATTCGGTTCTATTCGGCTCTTTTCCACTCTATTCGGCTCTTTTTGGCAGTATTCGACTCTATTTGACTCTAGTCTACTCGATTCTTTCTGTTCTGTTCTATTCTACTCTATTCTATTCTTCTCTTCCCTACCCTAACCTTACCTTCCCCACACTAATCTATTTGATTCGATTCGACACGTTTCAAACGACTCGACATGATTCATCTCGATTCACCTTGAATTTGGTCAATTCGGCTGTATTCAGCTCTGTTTGGCTCTTTTCGGCTCTCTTCAACTCAATTTGACTCTATTCTACTGGACCCGACTCTACTTAATTCTATTCTCTTCTTTCTATTGTGTTCTGTTGTGTTGTAGTCTAGCCTCTCCTGCCGTACCCTCCTCTACTCTAATCTATTCGATTCAACGCATTTCGACGCGATTCCATGTGATTAGGCTTGAATCGGCTCGATTTAGCTCTATTTGGCTTGAATTGTTGCAATTCGTCTCGATTCTGCTCAATTCAGCATAATAGGCTCGAGTGAACCTTATTCAGCCCTGTTCAGCTCTACTCAACCCTTTCTACTTTATTTGTCTCTATTTGGCTCCATTCAACTCCCTTCCACACCATTCTACTCTTTTCTACTCTATTCTATTCTGTTCTACCCTACCCTACTCTAATCTATTCTAATCGATTCGATTCATCACGATTTGTCTCCTTTCCTCTCCATTCGAATCGATTCGCCTTGAATTGGATCTATTCATCTATATTCTGCACTACCCGAATCTGACTATTCCACTCTACTCAACTCTACTCCATTCTACTCTTGGTATTCTCTTCTGTTCTACTCTATTCTATTCTTCTGTGCCCTTCCCTACTGAATCCCAGTCTAACCTACACTACTCCAATCTATTCAATTTAATTCGATTCCATTCAGTTTGACACCATTCGACCCGATTTGAGACAATTCGATGGGATTCGGTGAGATTCTGCGAGTTTTGATGCGTTTTGGTGGGATTTGATGGAATTCGACGAGATCCGATGCAATAGGATGCAATTAAGTGTGTTTTGGCTTGATTTTGCTGGGTTCAGATTGTCTCTATTTGGCTCATTTCAGCTCCACTAGGCTCCATTCATCCCGAATCTGGTCGACTCGACTCGATTCGGCTCATTTTGATCATATGTGGTCCTATTCAGCGTTATTCGGCTCTATTCAACTCTTTTCTACTCTCTGCATCTCTGTTCGAATCCATTTGACTCCATTCCACACCATTCTATTCCATTCTACACTACTGTATTCTACAAAACCCTCCCCCACCCTAGCCTATCCTAATCTAGTCTGCTCTTTTCTAGTCTCCTTTTCTATTTTCTCGATTCCATCCTATGCTACTCTACCATACCCTGCACTAAGCTAACCTACCCTGACCTATGCTGTTCTATTCTATTTCCTTCTATTTTCTCTGTTCCACCGTATGCTTCCCTACCCTATGCTACCCCACCGTACCATACTCTACTACTTAGGGTTACTCAATAAGGGTCCTAATTAAGGGGAGTAGTTTGGGCAAGGGTACTCCTTAAGGCAAGTGTACTAGTTCAGGCTACTAGTTAAGGCCAGGGTACTAGTTATGCAAGGGCACTAGTTAAGGCCAGGCTACTAGTTAAGGCATGGGTACTTGTTGAGGGTACTGGTTAAGGCAAGGGTACCAGTTCAGGCTACTTGTTAAGGACGTACTACTAGTGAAGGCAAGGGTACTAGTGAGGACTACTGGTTAAGGCAAGGGTACTTGTTAGGACTACTAGTTAAGGCAAGGGTACTAGATTAGGCTAAGAGTTCAGGCAAGGGTACTCGTTCAGATTACTGACTTAGGGTACTATTCAAGACTAGTTGTCTAGGCTACTGCTCTATGCCACTAGTCTAGCTGACTAGTCCAGCTTACTAGTCTAGGCTTCTACTCTAGCCTTCTCTTGTCTACTCTAATGTAGTCTACTTGCATCTACCCTAGTCTTCCTATCATAAACTACCCTACCCTAACCTATTCTAATCGATTCCATTTGATTCGATTCAAAGCATTTCGATGCGACCGGACACCATCACGCTTGAGTCGGCTCGATTCCGCAACATCAGCTCGATTCAGCTCGATTTGGCTCGAGTCGCTTCCATTCAGCACATTTCCACTCGGTTCAGCCTTATTCGGCCCTATTTGGCTCGACTCGACTCTTTTCTACTCTATTTGTCTCTTTTCGACTCCTTTTGACTCCACTCTTCTCCATTCTATGCAATTCTACTCTATTCTGTTCTACTCTACCCTACGATACTCTATTCGATTGGATGCGATTCGAAGCAATTTGGTGTGATTCATCTCGTTTTGTTTCCATTTGACTCGATTCGGCCAGAATTGGCTCTATTCAGGTATATCCTGCACTCTTTGACTCTATTTGACTCAATTCTACTCTGCTCTACTCTTGTCTGCTTTACTCTCTCTACTCTACCCTACTGTACTATATTCTATTCTGTACTATTCTGTTCTATTCTACCCACCCGCCCCTCCCCTACCCTTCCCTAATCTATTTGATTAGATTCGATGTGACGTATTTCCACGCGATTTGACGCGATTAGGCTTGAATCAGCTCGATTCAGTTCGAATCGGCTCTATTCGGCTCGACTTGGCTCCATTTCACTCCATTCGGCTCGATTAGGCTCGAATTCCATCGATTCTGCTGGATTCTGCTCCATTAGGCCTTATTTGGGCCTATTCGGCCCTATTCTGCTCTATTAGACTCTTTTGTACTCTATTCATATCTATCCGTCTCTATTGGACTCCGTTCAACTCCATTCCTCACTATTTTCCTCTCTTCTATTCTACCCTTCCCTACCCTAATCTCTTCTAATCGATTCGATTTGATTTGACGCGATTCGAAGCAACCGGACGTGATTCGTCTCGTTTTGTCTCCACTCGGCTCAATTCGGCTATGTTCTCTGTCTTTGACTCTATTCTATTCTGTTGTATTCTTTCTGTTCTGCTCTATTCTCCCCTATTCTGTTGTACTCTATTCTATTCTACCCTACCCGACCCAACGGCACCCCACCCGAACCTTCCCTACTTTAATCTATTGGATTCAATTCGATTCCGTGCAAAGCGATTTGATAGGACTTGACTGGATTCGGCAAGATCTGAAGGGATTTGATGAGATTCCATGCGACTCGACGTGGTTCAGTAGGATTCTCTGAGGTTTGACGCAATTCGAAGTTATTCGACGTGATTCGATGGGATTCGACACGATATGAAGCGATTTGACCTTGTTTGATTCAAAACGATGTGACTCGACTCGATTCGACCTGATTCGATTCGACGCTGTTCGGTGACAGTTAGTGTGATTCTGCTTGATTCCACTCGATTAGGTGTCATTCGGCAGTATACAGCTCTTTTCGGCTGTATTCAGCTCCATTCGTCTCTATTCAGCTTATTCGGCTCTATTTGACTGTATTCGACTCTACTCTTTTCCACTCTATTCTACTCGATTCTATTCCTTCTATTCTGTTCTAATCTCTTCTATTCCACTCTACTCTGTTCTATTCTCCCCTCCCCTCCCCTCCCCTTCTCTAATCTATACGTCTCGATTGGATTTGACGCGTTGAACGCGATTCGAGGCGATGAAGCTTGAATCGGCTCGATTCGGCTCGATTTGGCTCTATTCGGCTCAGTTAGGCTCCATTCAGCTTGTTTTGGCTTGAATCGCTTCGAATCTGCTCGATTTGGCCTTCTTCGGCCCTATTCTGCTCTATTCGACTCTTTTCTACTCTATTCGTTTCTATTTGACTCCATTCTACTCCATTCTATTCATTCCACACTATTCTACACTATTCTGCTCTACCCTACCCAACACCACTCTAATTTACTCTACTTGCTTCTACACGATTCCTCTCATTTTGTCTGCATTTGGCTCTATTCAGCTCTATTCTACTCTTCTCTACTCTATTGTATTGTTTCTACTCTGTTCTGTACGATTCTACTCTATTCTACCCTACCCTGTGCTACCCAACTCTAAGGTATTGTAATCCACTTGATTGGATTTGATTCAACCCATTTCGACGTGATTTGGCTCGATTTGGCTCTGTTCAAATCTATTCTACTCTACTCTATTCCCCTCTATTCTACTCTAGCCTACTCTTTTCTGTATTCGTTCTGTGTTGTTCTGTTCTATTTTGTTGTGTTCTGTTCTGTTTTATTCTATTCTACTCTATTCTACCCTACTCTAGCCTACCCGAACCTCCCCTACTCTAGTCTATTCAATTGAATTCGAGAAATTTTGATGCGACTAGGGGCCGAATCGGTGTGATTCATGTCCATTCGGCTCCATTTGTCTCGAATAGTGTCGATTCAGCTCGATTAGGCTCGATTTGGCTCCATTAGGCTCGATTCACTGGATTCGGCTTGATTTCGCTCAATTCAGCTCGATTTGGCCCTCTTTGGCCCTCTTCGGCTCTCTTCAGCTCTTTTCTACTCTACTCGATTCCATTGCACACCATTCTACTCCATTCTATGCTCTTCTACTATACCCTACTGTAATTGATTCGATGGGATTCGACGCCATTCGACGCGATTTGTCTCGTTTTGTCTCCATTCAGCTTGATTCGACTCTGTTCTACTCTACTCTATTCTACTCTACACTATTCTGCTCTGCTCTACCCTTTTCTACTCTATTCTATTGTATCCTTTCCATTCTCTTCTACTGTGTTCAAGTCTACTCTATTCCATCCTACCCTAATCTAATCTATTCTACTGGATTCGATTCCACGCATCTCGATGCGATTCGGCTCAAATCGGCTCCTTTCCACTCCATTCATCCCCAATCGGCTCAAATCGGTTCGATTCAGCTCTAATCGGCTCCATTCGGCTCCAGTCAGCTCGAATAGGCTCTATTCAGCTCTATTCGGCTCTATTAGACTCTACTCAACTCTATTATCTCTTTTCGACTCCACTCGACTCCATGCTACATCATTCTACTCCATCCTAAACTATTCTCTACTGTATTGTATTGTACTCTACCCTACTGTAGTCTATTCTATTTGATTGGATTGGAATTGATCAGATTCAATGCAATTCGACGGGATTCGACGCGATACGGCACGATTCCACGGGATTCAGCGTGATTTGTCTTGGTTTCTATCCATTTAGCTCTTTTGGGCTCTATTTGGCTCTATTCGGCAATGTTCGACTCTACTCTTCTATACTCTGCTCGTCTCGACCCTATTCTTTCAGTTCAGTTCTGTTCTGTTCTGTTCTACTGCACTCTATTCTACCCTACCCTAACTTAGCCTAGTGTAATCTGTTCTATGCTATTCGACACACTTGAATGGGATTCGACCTGATTCGGGTCATATCGGCTCGATTCATCTCCTTTCTGCTCCATTAAACTCGATTCGGTTCTATTCGGCTCTTTTCCACTCTATTCGGCTCTTTTTGGCAGTATTCGACTCTATTTGACTCTAGTCTACTCGATTCTTTCTGTTCTGTTCTATTCTACTCTATTCTATTCTTCTCTTCCCTACCCTAACCTTACCTTCCCCACACTAATCTATTTGATTCGATTCGACACGTTTCAAACGACTCGACATGATTCATCTCCATTCACCTTGAATTTGGTCAATTCGGCTGTATTCAGCTCTGTTTGGCTCTTTTCGGCTCTCTTCAACTCAGTTTGACTCTATTCTACTGGACCCGACTCTACTTAATTCTATTCTCTTCTTTCTATTGTGTTCTGTTGTGTTGTAGTCTAGCCTCTCCTGCCGTACCCTCCTCTACTCTAATCTATTCGATTCAACGCATTTCGACGCGATTCCATGTGATTAGGCTTGAATCGGCTCGATTTAGCTCTATTTGGCTTGAATTGTTGCAATTCGTCTCGATTCTGCTCAATTCAGCATAATAGGCTCGAGTGAACCTTATTCAGCCCTGTTCAGCTCTACTCAACCCTTTCTACTTTATTTGTCTCTATTTGGCTCCATTCAACTCCCTTCCACACCATTCTACTCTTTTCTACTCTATTCTATTCTGTTCTACCCTACCCTACTCTAATCTATTCTAATCGATTCGATTCATCACGATTTGTCTCCTTTCCTCTCCATTCGAATCGATTCGGCTTGAATTGGATCTATTCATCTATATTCTGCACTACCCGACTCTGACTATTCCACTCTACTCAACTCTACTCCATTCTACTCTTGGTATTCTCTTCTGTTCTACTCTATTCTATTCTTCTGTGCCCTTCCCTACTGAATCCCAGTCTAACCTACACTACTCCAATCTATTCAATTTAATTCGATTCCATTCAGTTTGACACCATTCGACCCGATTTGAGACAATTCGATGGGATTCGGTGAGATTCTGCGAGTTTTGATGCGTTTTGGTGGGATTTGATGGAATTCGACGAGATCCGATGCAATAGGATGCAATTAAGTGTGTTTTGGCTTGATTTTGCTGGGTTCAGATTGTCTCTATTTGGCTCATTTCAGCTCCACTAGGCTCCATTCATCCCGAATCTGGTCGACTCGACTCGATTCGGCTCATTTTGATCATATGTGGTCCTATTCAGCGTTATTCGGCTCTATTCAACTCTTTTCTACTCTCTGCATCTCTGTTCGAATCCATTTGACTCCATTCCACACCATTCTATTCCATTCTACACTACTGTATTCTACAAAACCCTCCCCCACCCTAGCCTATCCTAATCTAGTCTGCTCTTTTCTAGTCTCCTTTTCTATTTTCTCGATTCCATCCTATGCTACTCTACCATACCCTGCACTAAGCTAACCTACCCTGACCTATGCTGTTCTATTCTATTTCCTTCTATTTTCTCTGTTCCACCGTATGCTTCCCTACCCTATGCTACCCCACCGTACCATACTCTACTACTTAGGGTTACTCAATAAGGGTCCTAATTAAGGGGAGTAGTTTGGGCAAGGGTACTCCTTAAGGCAAGTGTACTAGTTCAGGCTACTAGTTAAGGCCAGGGTACTAGTTATGCAAGGGCACTAGTTAAGGCCAGGCTACTAGTTAAGGCATGGGTACTTGTTGAGGGTACTGGTTAAGGCAAGGGTACCAGTTCAGGCTACTTGTTAAGGACATACTACTAGTGAAGGCAAGGGTACTAGTGAAGACTACTGGTTAAGGCAAGGGTACTTGTTAGGACTACTAGTTAAGGCAAGGGTACTAGATTAGGCTAAGAGTTCAGGCAAGGGTACTCGTTCAGATTACTGACTTAGGGTACTATTCAAGACTAGTTGTCTAGGCTACTGCTCTATGCCACTAGTCTAGCTGACTAGTCCAGCTTACTAGTCTAGGCTTCTACTCTAGCCTTCTCTTGTCTACTCTAATGTAGTCTACTTGCATCTACCCTAGTCTTCCTATCATAAACTACCCTACCCTAACCTATTCTAATCGATTCCATTTGATTCGATTCAAAGCATTTCGATGCGACCGGACACCATCACGCTTGAGTCGGCTCGAGTCCGCAACATCAGCTCGATTCAGCTCGATTTGGCTCGAGTCGCTTCAATTCAGCACATTTCCACTCGGTTCAGCCTTATTCGGCCCTATTTGGCTCGACTCGACTCTTTTCTACTCTATTTGTCTCTTTTCGACTCCTTTTGACTCCACTCTTCTCCATTCTATGCAATTCTACTCTATTCTGTTCTACTCTACCCTACGATACTCTATTCGATTGGATGCGATTCGAAGCAATTTGGTGTGATTCATCTCGTTTTGTTTCCATTTGACTCGATTCAGCCAGAATTGGCTCTATTCAGGTATATCCTGCACTCTTTGACTCTATTTGACTCAATTCTACTCTGCTCTACTCTTGTCTGCTTTACTCTCTCTACTCTACCCTACTGTACTATATTCTATTCTGTACTATTCTGTTCTATTCTACCCACCCGCCCCTCCCCTACCCTTCCCTAATCTATTTGATTAGATTCGATGTGACGTATTTCCACGCGATTTGACGCGATTAGGCTTGAATCAGCTCGATTCAGTTCGAATCGGCTCTATTCGGCTCGACTTGGCTCCATTTCACTCCATTCGGCTCGATTAGGCTCGAATTCCATCGATTCTGCTGGATTCTGCTCAATTAGGCCTTATTTGGGCCTATTCGGCCCTATTCTGCTCTATTAGACTCTTTTGTACTCTATTCATATCTATCTGTCTCTATTGGACTCCGTTCAACTCCATTCCTCACTATTTTCCTCTCTTCTATTCTACCCTTCCCTACCCTAATCTCTTCTAATCGATTCGATTTGATTTGACGCGATTCGAAGCAACCGGACGTGATTCGTCTCGTTTTGTCTCCACTCGGCTCAATTCGGCTATGTTCTCTGTCTTTGACTCTATTCTATTCTGTTGTATTCTTTCTGTTCTGCTCTATTCTCCCCTATTCTGTTGTACTCTATTCTATTCTACCCTACCCGACCCAACGGCACCCCACCCGAACCTTCCCTACTTTAATCTATTGGATTCAATTCGATTCCGTGCAAAGCGATTTGATAGGACTTGACTGGATTCGGCAAGATCTGAAGGGATTTGATGAGATTCCATGCGACTCGACGTGGTTCAGTAGGATTCTCTGAGGTTTGACGCAATTCGAAGTTATTCGACGTGATTCGATGGGATTCGACACGATATGAAGCGATTTGACCTTGTTTGATTCAAAACGATGTGACTCGACTCGATTCGACCTGATTCGATTCGACGCTGTTCGGTGACAGTTAGTGTGATTCTGCTTGATTCCACTCGATTAGGTGTCATTCGGCAGTATACAGCTCTTTTCGGCTGTATTCAGCTCCATTCGTCTCTATTCAGCTTATTCGGCTCTATTTGACTGTATTCGACTCTACTCTTTTCCACTCTATTCTACTCGATTCTATTCCTTCTATTCTGTTCTAATCTCTTCTATTCCACTCTACTCTGTTCTATTCTCCCCTCCCCTCCCCTCCCCTTCTCTAATCTATACGTCTCGATTGGATTTGACGCGTTGAACGCGATTCGAGGCGATGAAGCTTGAATCGGCTCGATTCGGCTCGATTTGGCTCTATTCGGCTCAGTTAGGCTCCATTCAGCTTGTTTTGGCTTGAATCGCTTCGAATCTGCTCGATTTGGCCTTCTTCGGCCCTATTCTGCTCTATTCGACTCTTTTCTACTCTATTCGTTTCTATTTGACTCCATTCTACTCCATTCTATTCATTCCACACTATTCTACACTATTCTGCTCTACCCTACCCAACACCACTCTAATTTACTCTACTTGCTTCTACACGATTCCTCTCATTTTGTCTGCATTTGGCTCTATTCAGCTCTATTCTACTCTTCTCTACTCTATTGTATTGTTTCTACTCTGTTCTGTACGATTCTACTCTATTCTACCCTACCCTGTGCTACCCAACTCTAAGGTATTGTAATCCACTTGATTGGATTTGATTCAACCCATTTCGACGTGATTTGGCTCGATTTGGCTCTGTTCAAATCTATTCTACTCTACTCTATTCCCCTCTATTCTACTCTAGCCTACTCTTTTCTGTATTCGTTCTGTGTTGTTCTGTTCTATTTTGTTGTGTTCTGTTCTGTTTTATTCTATTCTACTCTATTCTACCCTACTCTAGCCTACCCGAACCTCCCCTACTCTAGTCTATTCAATTGAATTCGAGAAATTTTGACGCGACTAGGGGCCGAATCGGTGTGATTCATGTCCATTCGGCTCCATTTGTCTCGAATAGTGTCGATTCAGCTCGATTAGGCTCGATTTGGCTCCATTAGGCTCGATTCACTGGATTCGGCTTGATTTCGCTCAATTCAGCTCGATTTGGCCCTCTTTGGCCCTCTTCGGCTCTCTTCAGCTCTTTTCTACTCTACTCGATTCCATTGCACACCATTCTACTCCATTCTACGCTCTTCTACTATACCCTACTGTAATTGATTCGATGGGATTCGACGCCATTCGACGCGATTTGTCTCGTTTTGTCTCCATTCAGCTTGATTCGACTCTGTTCTACTCTACTCTATTCTACTCTACACTATTCTGCTCTGCTCTACCCTTTTCTACTCTATTCTATTGTATCCTTTCCATTCTCTTGTACTGTGTTCAAGTCTACTCTATTCCATCCTACCCTAATCTAATCTATTCTACTGGATTCGATTCCACGCATCTCGATGCGATTCGGCTCAAATCGGCTCCTTTCCACTCCATTCATCCCCAATCGGCTCAAATCGGTTCGATTCAGCTCTAATCGGCTCCATTCGGCTCCAGTCAGCTCGAATAGGCTCTATTCAGCTCTATTCGGCTCTATTAGACTCTACTCAACTCTATTATCTCTTTTCGACTCCACTCGACTCCATGCTACATCATTCTACTCCATCCTAAACTATTCTCTACTGTATTGTATTGTACTCTACCCTACTGTAGTCTATTCTATTTGATTGGATTGGAATTGATCAGATTCAATGCAATTCGACGGGATTCGACGCGATACGGCACGATTCCACGGGATTCAGCGTGATTTGTCTTGGTTTCTATCCATTTAGCTCTTTTGGGCTCTATTTGGCTCTATTCGGCAATGTTCGACTCTACTCTTCTATACTCTGCTCGTCTCGACCCTATTCTTTCAGTTCAGTTCTGTTCTGTTCTGTTCTACTGCACTCTATTCTACCCTACCCTACCCTAACTTAGCCTAGTGTAATCTGTTCTATGCTATTCGACACACTTGAATGGGATTCGACCTGATTCGGGTCATATCGGCTCGATTCATCTCCTTTCTGCTCCATTAAACTCGATTCGGTTCTATTCGGCTCTTTTCCACTCTATTCGGCTCTTTTTGGCAGTATTCGACTCTATTTGACTCTAGTCTACTCGATTCTTTCTGTTCTGTTCTATTCTACTCTATTCTATTCTTCTCTTCCCTACCCTAACCTTACCTTCCCCACACTAATCTATTTGATTCGATTCGACACGTTTCAAACGACTCGACATGATTCATCTCGATTCACCTTGAATTTGGTCAATTCGGCTGTATTCAGCTCTGTTTGGCTCTTTTCGGCTCTCTTCAACTCAATTTGACTCTATTCTACTGGACCCGACTCTACTTAATTCTATTCTCTTCTTTCTATTGTGTTCTGTTGTGTTGTAGTCTAGCCTCTCCTGCCGTACCCTCCTCTACTCTAATCTATTCGATTCAACGCATTTCGACGCGATTCCATGTGATTAGGCTTGAATCGGCTCGATTTAGCTCTATTTGGCTTGAATTGTTGCAATTCGTCTCGATTCTGCTCAATTCAGCATAATAGGCTCGAGTGAACCTTATTCAGCCCTGTTCAGCTCTACTCAACCCTTTCTACTTTATTTGTCTCTATTTGGCTCCATTCAACTCCCTTCCACACCATTCTACTCTTTTCTACTCTATTCTATTCTGTTCTACCCTACCCTACTCTAATCTATTCTAATCGATTCGATTCATCACGATTTGTCTCCTTTCCTCTCCATTCGAATCGATTCGCCTTGAATTGGATCTATTCATCTATATTCTGCACTACCCGACTCTGACTATTCCACTCTACTCAACTCTACTCCATTCTACTCTTGGTATTCTCTTCTGTTCTACTCTATTCTATTCTTCTGTGCCCTTCCCTACTGAATCCCAGTCTAACCTACACTACTCCAATCTATTCAATTTAATTCGATTCCATTCAGTTTGACACCATTCGACCCGATTTGAGACAATTCGATGGGATTCGGTGAGATTCTGCGAGTTTTGATGCGTTTTGGTGGGATTTGATGGAATTCGACGAGATCCGATGCAATAGGATGCAATTAAGTGTGTTTTGGCTTGATTTTGCTGGGTTCAGATTGTCTCTATTTGGCTCATTTCAGCTCCACTAGGCTCCATTCATCCCGAATCTGGTCGACTCGACTCGATTCGGCTCATTTTGATCATATGTGGTCCTATTCAGCGTTATTCGGCTCTATTCAACTCTTTTCTACTCTCTGCATCTCTGTTCGAATCCATTTGACTCCATTCCACACCATTCTATTCCATTCTACACTACTGTATTCTACAAAACCCTCCCCCACCCTAGCCTATCCTAATCTAGTCTGCTCTTTTCTAGTCTCCTTTTCTATTTTCTCTATTCCATCCTATGCTACTCTACCATACCCTGCACTAAGCTAACCTACCCTGACCTATGCTGTTCTATTCTATTTCCTTCTATTTTCTCTGTTCCACCGTATGCTTCCCTACCCTATGCTACCCCACCGTACCATACTCTACTACTTAGGGTTACTCAATAAGGGTCCTAATTAAGGGGAGTAGTTCGGGCAAGGGTACTCCTTAAGGCAAGTGTACTAGTTCAGGCTACTAGTTAAGGCCAGGGTACTAGTTATGCAAGGGCACTAGTTAAGGCCAGGCTACTAGTTAAGGCATGGGTACTTGTTGAGGGTACTGGTTAAGGCAAGGGTACCAGTTCAGGCTACTTGTTAAGGACGTACTACTAGTGAAGGCAAGGGTACTAGTGAAGACTACTGGTTAAGGCAAGGGTACTTGTTAGGACTACTAGTTAAGGCAAGGGTACTAGATTAGGCTAAGAGTTCAGGCAAGGGTACTCGTTCAGATTACTGACTTAGGGTACTATTCAAGACTAGTTGTCTAGGCTACTGCTCTATGCCACTAGTCTAGCTGACTAGTCCAGCTTACTAGTCTAGGCTTCTACTCTAGCCTTCTCTTGTCTACTCTAATGTAGTCTACTTGCATCTACCCTAGTCTTCCTATCATAAACTACCCTACCCTAACCTATTCTAATCGATTCCATTTGATTCGATTCAAAGCATTTCGATGCGACCGGACACCATCACGCTTGAGTCGGCTCGAGTCCGCAACATCAGCTCGATTCAGCTCGATTTGGCTCGAGTCGCTTCAATTCAGCACATTTCCACTCGGTTCAGCCTTATTCGGCCCTATTTGGCTCGACTCGACTCTTTTCTACTCTATTTGTCTCTTTTCGCCTCCTTTTGACTCCACTCTTCTCCATTCTATGCAATTCTACTCTATTCTGTTCTACTCTACCCTACGATACTCTATTCGATTGGATGCGATTCGAAGCAATTTGGTGTGATTCATCTCGTTTTGTTTCCATTTGACTCGATTCGGCCAGAATTGGCTCTATTCAGGTATATCCTGCACTCTTTGACTCTATTTGACTCAATTCTACTCTGCTCTACTCTTGTCTGCTTTACTCTCTCTACTCTACCCTACTGTACTATATTCTATTCTGTACTATTCTGTTCTATTCTACCCACCCGCCCCTCCCCTACCCTTCCCTAATCTATTTGATTAGATTCGATGTGACGTATTTCCACGCGATTTGACGCGATTAGGCTTGAATCAGCTCGATTCAGTTCGAATCGGCTCTATTCGGCTCGACTTGGCTCCATTTCACTCCATTCGGCTCGATTAGGCTCGAATTCCATCGATTCTGCTGGATTCTGCTCAATTAGGCCTTATTTGGGCCTATTCGGCCCTATTCTGCTCTATTCGACTCTTTTGTACTCTATTCATATCTATCCGTCTCTATTGGACTCCGTTCAACTCCATTCCTCACTATTTTCCTCTCTTCTATTCTACCCTTCCCTACCCTAATCTCTTCTAATCGATTCGATTTGATTTGACGCGATTCGAAGCAACCGGACGTGATTCGTCTCGTTTTGTCTCCACTCGGCTCAATTCGGCTATGTTCTCTGTCTTTGACTCTATTCTATTCTGTTGTATTCTTTCTGTTCTGCTCTATTCTCCCCTATTCTGTTGTACTCTATTCTATTCTACCCTACCCGACCCAACGGCACCCCACCCGAACCTTCCCTACTTTAATCTATTGGATTCAATTCGATTCCGTGCAAAGCGATTTGATAGGACTTGACTGGATTCGGCAAGATCTGAAGGGATTTGATGAGATTCCATGCGACTCGACGTGGTTCAGTAGGATTCTCTGAGGTTTGACGCAATTCGAAGTTATTCGACGTGATTCGATGGGATTCGACACGATATGAAGCGATTTGACCTTGTTTGATTCAAAACGATGTGACTCGACTCGATTCGACCTGATTCGATTCGACGCTGTTCGGTGACAGTTAGTGTGATTCTGCTTGATTCCACTCGATTAGGTGTCATTCGGCAGTATACAGCTCTTTTCGGCTGTATTCAGCTCCATTCGTCTCTATTCAGCTTATTCGGCTCTATTTGACTGTATTCGACTCTACTCTTTTCCACTCTATTCTACTCGATTCTATTCCTTCTATTCTGTTCTAATCTCTTCTATTCCACTCTACTCTGTTCTATTCTCCCCTCCCCTCCCCTCCCCTTCTCTAATCTATACGTCTCGATTGGATTTGACGCGTTGAACGCGATTCGAGGCGATGAAGCTTGAATCGGCTCGATTCGGCTCGATTTGGCTCTATTCGGCTCAGTTAGGCTCCATTCAGCTTGTTTTGGCTTGAATCGCTTCGAATCTGCTCGATTTGGCCTTCTTCGGCCCTATTCTGCTCTATTCGACTCTTTTCTACTCTATTCGTTTCTATTTGACTCCATTCTACTCCATTCTATTCATTCCACACTATTCTACACTATTCTGCTCTACCCTACCCAACACCACTCTAATTTACTCTACTTGCTTCTACACGATTCCTCTCATTTTGTCTGCATTTGGCTCTATTCAGCTCTATTCTACTCTTCTCTACTCTATTGTATTGTTTCTACTCTGTTCTGTACGATTCTACTCTATTCTACCCTACCCTGTGCTACCCAACTCTAAGGTATTGTAATCCACTTGATTGGATTTGATTCAACCCATTTCGACGTGATTCGGCTCGATTTGGCTCTGTTCAAATCTATTCTACTCTACTCTATTCCCCTCTATTCTACTCTAGCCTACTCTTTTCTGTATTCGTTCTGTGTTGTTCTGTTCTATTTTGTTGTGTTCTGTTCTGTTTTATTCTATTCTACTCTATTCTACCCTACTCTAGCCTACCCGAACCTCCCCTACTCTAGTCTATTCAATTGAATTCGAGAAATTTTGATGCGACTAGGGGCCGAATCGGTGTGATTCATGTCCATTCGGCTCCATTTGTCTCGAATAGTGTCGATTCAGCTCGATTAGGCTCGATTTGGCTCCATCAGGCTCGATTCACTGGATTCGGCTCGATTTCGCTCAATTCAGCTCGATTTGGCCCTCTTTGGCCCTCTTCGGCTCTCTTCAGCTCTTTTCTACTCTACTCGATTCCATTGCACACCATTCTACTCCATTCTACGCTCTTCTACTATACCCTACTGTAATTGATTCGATGGGATTCGACGCCAGTCGACGCGATTTGTCTCGTTTTGTCTCCATTCAGCTTGATTCGACTCTGTTCTACTCTACTCTATTCTACTCTACACTATTCTGCTCTGCTCTACCCTTTTCTACTCTATTCTATTGTATCCTTTCCATTCTCTTGTACTGTGTTCAAGTCTACTCTATTCCATCCTACCCTAATCTAATCTATTCTACTGGATTCGATTCCACGCATCTCGATGCGATTCGGCTCAAATCGGCTCCTTTCCACTCCATTCATCCCCAATCGGCTCAAATCGGTTCGATTCAGCTCTAATCGGCTCCATTCGGCTCCAGTCAGCTCGAATAGGCTCTATTCAGCTCTATTCGGCTCTATTAGACTCTACTCAACTCTATTATCTCTTTTCGACTCCACTCGACTCCATGCTACACCATTCTACTCCATCCTAAACTATTCTCTACTGTATTGTATTGTACTCTACCCTACTGTAGTCTATTCTATTTGATTGGATTGGAATTGATCAGATTCAATGCAATTCGACGGGATTCGACGGGATACGGCACGATTCCACGGGATTCGGCGTGATTTGTCTTGGTTTCTATCCATTTAGCTCTTTTGGGCTCTATTTGGCTCTATTCGGCAATGTTCGACTCTACTCTACTCTTCTATACTCTGCTCGTCTCGACCCTATTCTTTCAGTTCAGTTCTCTTCTGTTCTGTTCTACTGCACTCTATTCTACCCTACCCTACCCTAACTTAGCCTAGTGTAATCTGTTCTATGCTATTCGACACACTTGAATGGGATTCGACCTGATTCGGGTCATATCGGCTCGATTCATCTCCTTTCTGCTCCATTAAACTCGATTCGGTTCTATTCGGCTCTTTTCCACTCTATTCGGCTCTTTTTGGCAGTATTCGACTCTATTTGACTCTAGTCTACTCGATTCTTTCTGTTCTGTTCTATTCTACTCTATTCTATTCTTCTCTACCCTACCGTAGCCTTACCTTCCCCACACTAATCTATTTGATTTGATTCGACACGTTTCAAACGACTCGACATGATTCATCTCGATTCACCTTGAATTTGGTCAATTCGGCTGTATTCAGCTCTGTTTGGCTCTTTTCGGCTCTCTTCAACTCAATTTGACTCTATTCTACTGGACCCGACTCTACTTAATTCTATTCTCTTCTTTCTATTGTGTTCTGTTGTGTTGTAGTCTAGCCTCTCCTGCCGTACCCTCCTCTACTCTAATCTATTCGATTCAACGCATTTTGACGCGATTCCATGTGATTAGGCTTGAATCGGCTCGATTTAGCTCTATTTGGCTTGAATTGTTGCAATTCGTCTCGATTCTGCTCAATTCAGCATAATAGGCTCGAGTGAACCTTATTCAGCCCTGTTCAGCTCTACTCAACCCTTTCTACTTTATTTGTCTCTATTTGGCTCCATTCAACTCCCTTCCACACCATTCTACTCTTTTCTACTCTATTCTATTCTGTTCTACCCTACCCTACTCTAATCTATTCTAATCGATTCGATTCATCACGATTTGTCTCCTTTCCTCTCCATTCGAATCGATTCGGCTTGAATTGGATCTATTCATCTATATTCTGCACTACCCGACTCTGACTATTCCACTCTACTCAACTCTACTCCATTCTACTCTTGGTATTCTCTTCTGTTCTACTCTATTCTATTCTTCTGTGCCCTTCCCTACTGAATCCCAGTCTAACCTACACTACTCTAATCTATTCAATTTAATTCGATTCCATTCAGTTTGACACCATTCGACCCGATTTGAGACAATTCGATGGGATTCGGTGAGATTCCGCGAGATTTGATGCGTTTTGGTGGGATTTGATGGAATTCGACGAGATCCGATGCAATAGGATGCAATTAAGTGTGTTTTGGCTTGATTTTGCTGGGTTCAGATTGTCTCTATTTGGCTCATTTCAGCTCCACTAGGCTCCATTCATCCCGAATCTGGTCGACTCGACTCGATTCGGCTCATTTTGATCATATGTGGTCCTATTCAGCGTTATTCGGCTCTATTCAACTCTTTTCTACTCTATTCATCTCTGTTTGAATCCATTTGACTCCATTCCACACCATTCTATTCCATTCTACACTACTGTATTCTACAAAACCCTCCCCCACCCTAGCCTATCCTAATCTAGTCTGCTCTTTTCTAGTCTCCTTTTCTATTTTCTCTATTCCATCCTATGCTACTCTACCATACCCTGCACTAAGGTAACCTACCCTGACCTATGCTGTTCTATTCTATTTCCTTCTATTTTCTCTGTTCCACTGTATGCTTCCCTACCCTATGCTACCCCACCGTACCATACTCTACTACTTAGGGTTACTCAATAAGGGTCCTAATTAAGGGGAGTAGTTCGGGCAAGGGTACTCCTTAAGGCAAGTGTACTAATTCAGGCTACTAGTTAAGGCCAGGCTACTAGTTAAGGCATGGGTACTTGTTGAGGGTATTGGTTAAGGCAAACGTACCAGTTCAGGCTACTTGTTAAGGACATACTACTAGTGAAGGCAAGGGTACTAGTGAAGACTACTGGTTAAGGCAAGGGTACTTGTTAGGACTACTAGTTAAGGCAAGGGTACTAGATTAGGCTAAGAGTTCAGGCAAGGGTACTCGTTCAGATTACTGACTTAGGGTACTATTCAAGACTAGTTGTCTAGGCTACTGCTCTATGCCACTAGTCTAGCTGACTAGTCCAGCTTACTAGTCTATGCTTCTACTCTAGCCTGCTCTTGTCTACTCTAATGTAGTCTACTTGCATCTACCCTAGTCTTCCTATCATAAACTACCCTACCCTAACCTATTCTAATCGATTCCATTCAAAGCATTTCGATGGGACCGGACACCATTACGCTTGAGTCGGCTCGATTCTGCAACATCAGCTCGATTCAGCTCGATTTGGCTCGAATCGCTTCAATTCAGCTCGTTTCCACTCGGTTCAGCCTTATTCGGCCCTATTTGGCTCGATTCGACTCTTTTCTACTCTATTTGTCTCTGTTCGACTCCATTTGACTCCACTCTTCTCCACTCTACGCTATCCTACTCTACCCTACGATACTCTAATCTATTCGATTGGATGCGATTCGAAGCAATTCGGTGTGATTCATCTCGTTTTGTTTCCATTTGACTCGATTCGGCCAGAATTGGCTCTATTCAGCTATATCCTGCACTCTTTGACTCTATTTGACTCAATTCTACTCTGCTCTACTCTTGTCTGCTTTACTCTCTCTACTCTACCCTACTGTACTATATTCTATTCTGTACTATTCTGTTCTATTCTACCCACCTGCCCCTACCCTACCCTTCCTTAATCTATTTGATTAGTTTCGATGTGACGTATTTCCACGCGATTTGACGCGATTAGGCTTGAATCAGCTCGATTCAGTTCGAATCGGCTCTATTCGGCTCGACTTGGCTCCATTTCACTCCATTCGGCTCGATTAGGCTCGAATTCCATCGATTCTGCTGGATTCTGCTCAATTAGGCCTTATTTGGGCCTATTCGGCCCTATTCTGCTCTATTCGACTCTTTTGTACTCTATTCATATCTATCCGTCTCTATTGGACTCCGTTCAACTCCACTCCTCACTATTTTCCTCTCTTCTATTCTACCCTTCCCTACCCTAATCTCTTCTAATCGATTCGATTTGATTTGACGCGATTCGAAGCAACCGGACGTGATTCGTCTCGTTTTGTCTCCACTCGGCTCAATTCGGCTATGTTCTCTCTCTTTGACTCTATTCTATTCTGTTGTATTCTTTCTGTTCTGTTCTATTCTCTCCTATTCTGTTGTACTCTATTCTATTCTACCCTACCCGACCCAACGGCACCCCACCCGAACCTACCCTACTTTAATCTATTGGATTCAATTCGATTCCGTGCAAAGCGATTTGATAGGACTTGACTGGATTCGGCAAATCTGAAGGGATTTGATGAGATTCCATGCGACTCGACGTGATTCAGTAGGATTCTCTGAGGTTTGACGCAATTCGAAGTTATTCGACGTGATTCGATGGGATTCGACACGATATGAAGCGATTTGACCTTGTTTGATTCAAAATGATGTGACTCGACTCGATTCGACCTGATTCGATTCGACGCTGTTCGGTGACAGTCAGTGCGATTCTGCTTGATTCTGCTCGATTAGGTGTGATTCGGCAGTATACAGCTCTTTTCGGCTGTATTCAGCTCCATTCGTCTCTATTCGGCTTATTCGGCTCTATTCGACTGTATTCGACTCTACTCTTTTCCACTCTATTCTACTCGATTCTATTCCTTCTATTCTGTTCTAATCTCTTCTATTCCACTCTACTCTGTTCTATTCTCCCCTCCCCTCCCCTCCCCTTCTCTAATCTATACGTCTCGATTGGATTTGACGCGTTGAACGCGATTCGAGGCGATGAAGCTTGAATCGGCTCGATTCGGCTCGATTTGGCTCTATTCGGCTCAGTTAGGCTCCATTCAGCTTGTTTTGGCTTGAATCGCTTCGAATCTGCTCGATTTGGCCTTCTTCGGCCCTATTCTGCTCTATTCGACTCTTTTCTACTCTATTCGTTTCTATTTGACTCCATTCTACTCCATTCTATTCATTCCACACTATTCTACTCTATTCTGCTCTACCCTACCCAACTCCACTCTAATTTACTCTACTTCCTTCTACACGATTCCTCTCATTTTGTCTGCATTTGGCTCTATTCAGCTCTATTCTACTCTTCTCTACTCTATTGTATTGTTTCTACTCTGTTCTGTACGATTCTACTCTATTCTACCCTACCCTGTGCTACCCAACTCTAAGGTATTGTAATCCACTTGATTGGATTTGATTCAACCCATTTCGACGTGATTCGGCTCGATTTGGCTCTGTTCAAATCTATTCTACTCTACTCTATTCCCCTCTATTCTACTCTCGCCTACTCTTTTCTGTATTCGTTCTGTGTTGTTCTGTTCTATTTTGTTGTGTTCTGTTCTGTTTTATTCTATTCTACTCTATTCTACCCTACTCTAGCCTACCCGAACCTCCCCTACTCTAGTCTATTCAAATGAATTCGAGAAATTTTGACGCGACTAGGGGCCGAATCAGTGTGATTCATGTCCATTCGGCTCCATTTGTCTCGAATAGTGTCGATTCAGCTCGATTAGGCTCGATTTGGCTCCATTAGGCTCGATTCACTGGATTCGGCTCGATTTCGCTCAATTCAGCTCGATTTGGCCCTCTTTGGCCCTCTTCGGCTCTCTTCAGCTCTTTTCTACTCTACTCGATTCCATTGCACACCATTCTACTCCATTCTACGCTCTTCTACTATACCCTACTGTAATTGATTCGATGGGATTCGACGCCAGTCGACGCGATTTGTCTCGTTTCGTCTCCATTCAGCTTGATTCGACTCTGTTCTACTCTACTCTATTCTACTCTACACTATTCTGCTCTGTTCTACCCTTTTCTACTCTATTCTATTGTATCCTTTCCATTCTCTTCTACTGTGTTCAAGTCTACTCTATTCCATCCTACCCTAATCTAATCTATTCTACTGGATTCGATTCCACGCATCTCGATGCGATTCGGCTCAAATCGGCTCCTTTCCACTCCATTCATCCCCAATCGGCTCAAATCGCATAGAGAGATAGTATTAATCGGCTCCATTCGGCTCCAGTCAGCTCGAATAGGCTCTATTCAGCTCTATTCGGCTCTATTAGACTCTACTCAACTCTATTATCTCTTTTCGACTCCACTCGACTCCATGCTACACCATTCTACTCCATCCTAAACTATTGTCTACTGTATTGTATTGTACTCTACCCTACTGTAGTCTATTCTATTTGATTGGATTGGAATTGATCAGATTCAATGCAATTCGACGGGATTCGACGCGATACGGCACGATTCCACGGGATTCGGCGTGATTTGTCTTGGTTTCTATCCATTTAGCTCTTTTGGGCTCTATTTGGCTCTATTCGGCAATGTTCGACTCTACGCTACTCTTCTATACTCTGCTCGTCTCGACCCTATTCTTTCAGTTCAGTTCTCTTCTGTTCTGTTCTACTGCACTCTATTCTACCCTACCCTACCCTAACTTAGCCTAGTGTAATCTGTTCTATGCTATTCGACACACTTGAATGGGATTCGACCTGATTCGGGTCATATCGGCTCGATTCATCTCCTTTCTGCTCCATTAAACTCGATTCGGTTCTATTCGGCTCTTTTCCACTCTATTCGGCTCTTTTTGGCAGTATTCGACTCTATTTGACTCTAGTCTACTCGATTCTTTCTGTTCTGTTCTATTCTACTCTATTCTATTCTTCTCTACCCTACCGTAGCCTTACCTTCCCCACACTAATCTATTTGATTCGATTCGACACGTTTCAGACGACTCGACATGATTCATCTCGATTCACCTTGAATTTGGTCAATTCGGCTGTATTCAGCTCTGTTTGCTCTTTTCGGCTCTCTTCAACTCAATTTGACTCTATTCTACTGGACCCGACTCTACTTAATTCTATTCTCTTCTTTCTATTGTGTTCTGTTGTGTTGTAGTCTAGCCTCTCCTGCCGTACCCTCCTCTACTCTAATCTATTCGATTCAACGCATTTTGACGCGATTCCATGTGATTAGGCTTGAATCGGCTCGATTTAGCTCTATTTGGCTTGAATTGGTCAATTCGTCTCGATTCTGCTCAATTCAGCATAATTAGGCTCGAGTGAACCTTATTCAGCCCTGTTCAGCTCTACTCAACCCTTTCTACTTTATTTGTCTCTATTTGGCTCCATTCAACTCCCTTCCACACCATTCTACTCTTTTCTACTCTATTCTATTCTGTTCTACCCTACCCTACTCTAATCTATTCTAATCGATTCGATTCATCACGATTTGTCTCCTTTCCTCTCCATTCGAATCGATTCGGCTTGAATTGGATCTATTCATCTATATTCTGCACTACCCGACTCTGACTATTCCACTCTACTCAACTCTACTCCATTCTACTCTTGGTATTCTCTTCTGTTCTACTCTATTCTATTCTTCTGTGCCCTTCCCTACTGAATCCCAGTCTAACCTACACTACTCCAATCTATTCAATTTAATTCGATTCCATTCAGTTTGACACCATTCGACCCGATTTGAGACAATTCGATGGGATTCGGTGAGATTCCGCGAGATTTGATGCGTTTTGGTGGGATTTGATGGAATTCGACGAGATCCGATGCAATAGGATGCAATTAAGTGTGTTTTGGCTTGATTTTGCTGGGTTCAGTTTGTCTCTATTTGGCTCATTTCAGCTCCACTAGGCTCCATTCATCCCGAATCTGGTCGACTCGACTCGATTCGGCTCATTTTGGTCATATGTGGTCCT